>NW_026691098.1:0-331731 GCF_020826845.1 Diceros bicornis minor
CATGCGCCCTTGGCCTGTGCGGTGTGTGGGGGCTTGAACCCAAGCCCAAAGGGCTCCCGGAGCGGCCAGAGAAAGAAGGGCCCATGGAGAGGTAGGCGAGGTGGGCAGGGGGCGCCACCTTACTCTCCTCAGCTCCCTGAGGGAGAGAGAGAGAGACAGAGACAGAGAGAGAGATCCCTGACTTCTGACTCCACAGAGCCTTTCCTACATCTGGGCTGCCTGCCGTGGCAAAGTGCAGGCGTGGGGTGAGGCCATGCCTTCTCTTTCCAGGAAAAAGTGAGCCCCTGGCCGAAGCAGCAGGCCCAGGCAGAGCCTTGAGCTTGAAGCCCAGTAGGTCTGTGGCCCTCAGGGCCAGAGCAATGCTTTCAAGGCAGGGAAGCGGCCTGCAAGCTGAGTGGGAGTGGGGGAGGGGAGGGAGACAGCTGAAGCTGAGTCCAGAAGGGCGGCGATGGAAGAGCTGCAGCTGGGTCAGAGCCTGGAGGGAGGGCGGGGCCTACACTGAGGACCCCCCACCCCTAGGGCTGGCTGAAGAGGCCAGCCCTAGGCCCCCGGCGGTCGCGCATGCGCCCTTGGCCTGTGCGGTGTGTGGGGGCTTGAACCCAAGCCCGCAGGGCTCCCGGAGCGGCCAGAGAAAGAAGGGCCCATGGAGAGGTAGGCGAGGTGGGCAGGGGGTGCCACCTTACTCTCCTCAGCTCCCTGAGGGAGAGAGAGAGAGACAGAGACAGAGAGAGAGATCCCTGACCTCTGAGTCTCTGCCTCCACCGCTGGCTGGTGCCAACTCACGCGCCATCCCACTTCCAGCCATCAGCCCCACGCCTGCCCCGGGGCCAGCCCCACCACAGAGAGGCCGGTTGGTTCCTGCTCACCTCTGTGCCGTCCCTTCCCTACCTGACCCCAGTGCAGGGGATAAGCTTCAGACAAGTCTTTCCATGTCCCTCTGCATGACAATAGACTTCCTCCCCTCTCCCATTCCACAGGCCCACCCGGGACATCCACCTTTGTCATTAGCTCAGGAGAGGATGCAAGATGAGAATCTCTGCTATTGTGTGGGGAGACTCAGTTTCCCGGGTTTCCCCCATGGACACATGTTCTTCAGCTGGGTCTGATTTTCTCCAGACAAGCTGTCTTGGGAAGGATTTGGCCAGCCCTAAGAACCTGAAGGGAAAGGGCGGAGGGGGGTTCTCTCTCTGCCCCCGACAGCCCCGAGCTGGGTCGGTCCCTCAGACCTGGCCAGGGGCAGCCCATCCCCCGGCGCCCTTCCCTGGTGCATCCAAGGGCAGGCTCGGCGCCAGCCCCACCCCGCTCGCCACTGCCCGACCATCGTCCTCCCTCGGGGGGCCTGGGCGGGACAGGGACCCGGCTGTGGGAGGCCTCCAGATCTCAGGCCTTGCACACCGTTTACCAGGCTGCTTCCTCCTCTGACGGGGGCCCAGCACACGCCCCAGGAGACTTTGCAGCCGCCCCCAGGGCTCTAGCCTCTGGAACTCGTCCCCTTGGAAGGGGCCTGGCCCAGGTGCCAGGTTCGGCTGGTCGGCCAGCCTCCTTTGGAGAAAGCAGGCAAGCCGAGCCAGGCTTGCAGTGGCCCTGGCGTGACACCTGCCACCTCAGGCAGAGGGCCTCCCGCGTGCCCTCCATGGCGGGTTTCTCCCCGGAGCCGTGGCCTGGGCACTAGGAAGGCCGGGCCTCCCCGACTCCCGGGAGGAGGGGCTAGCCCAGTTGCGCCCTGGCCCCCAAACCCTCTGGTGCCATCTGCCTGTCTCGGCACTTCTGACTCCACAGAGCCTTTCCTACATCTGGGCTGCCTGCCGTGGCAAAGTGCAGGCGTGGGGTGAGGCCATGCCTTCTCTTTCCAGGAAAAAGTGAGCCCCTGGCCGAAGCAGCAGGCCCAGGCAGAGCCTTGAGCTTGAAGCCCAGTAGGTCTGTGGCCCTCAGGGCCAGAGCCATGCTTTCAAGGCAGGGAAGCGGCCTGCAAGCTGAGTGGGAGTGGGGGAGGGGAGGGAGACAGCTGAAGCCGAGTCCAGAAGGGCGGCGATGGAAGAGCTGCAGCTGGGTCAGAGCCTGGAGGGAGGGCGGGGCCTTCACTGAGGACCCCCCACCCCTAGGGCTGGCTGAAGAGGCCAGCCCTAGGCCCCGGCGGTCGCGCATGCGCCCTTGGCCTGTGCGGTGTGTGGGGGCTTGAACCCAAGCCCAAAGGGCTCCCGGAGCGGCCAGAGAAAGAAGGGCCCATGGAGAGGTAGGCGAGGTGGGCAGGGGGCGCCACCTTACTCTCCTCAGCTCCCTGAGGGAGAGAGAGAGAGACAGAGACAGAGAGAGAGATCCCTGACTTCTGACTCCACAGAGCCTTTCCTACATCTGGGCTGCCTGCCGTGGCAAAGTGCAGGCGTGGGGTGAGGCCATGCCTTCTCTTTCCAGGAAAAAGTGAGCCCCTGGCCGAAGCAGCAGGCCCAGGCAGAGCCTTGAGCTTGAAGCCCAGTAGGTCTGTGGCCCTCAGGGCCAGAGCAATGCTTTCAAGGCAGGGAAGCGGCCTGCAAGCTGAGTGGGAGTGGGGGAGGGGAGGGAGACAGCTGAAGCTGAGTCCAGAAGGGCGGCGATGGAAGAGCTGCAGCTGGGTCAGAGCCTGGAGGGAGGGCGGGGCCTACACTGAGGACCCCCCACCCCTAGGGCTGGCTGAAGAGGCCAGCCCTAGGCCCCCGGCGGTCGCGCATGCGCCCTTGGCCTGTGCGGTGTGTGGGGGCTTGAACCCAAGCCCGCAGGGCTCCCGGAGCGGCCAGAGAAAGAAGGGCCCATGGAGAGGTAGGCGAGGTGGGCAGGGGGTGCCACCTGACTCTCCTCAGCTCCCTGAGGGAGAGAGAGAGAGACAGAGACAGAGAGAGAGATCCCTGACCTCTGAGTCTCTGCCTCCACCGCTGGCTGGTGCCAACTCACGCGCCATCCCACTTCCAGCCATCACCCCCACGCCTGCCCCGGGGCCAGCCCCACCACAGAGAGGCCTGTTGGTTCCTGCTCACCTCTGTGCCGTCCCTTCCCTACCTGACCCCAGTGCAGGGGATAAGCTTCAGACAAGTCTTTCCATGTCCCTCTGCATGACAATAGACTTCCTCCCCTCTCCCATTCCACAGGCCCACCCGGGACATCCACCTTTGTCATTAGCTCAGGAGAGGATGCAAGATGAGAATCTCTGCTATTGTGTGGGGAGACTCAGTTTCCCGGGTTTCCCCCATGGACACATGTTCTTCAGCTGGGTCTGATTTTCTCCAGACAAGCTGTCTTGGGAAGGATTTGGCCAGCCCTAAGAACCTGAAGGGAAAGGGCGGAGGGGGGTTCTCTCTCTGCCCCCGACAGCCCCGAGCTGGGTCGGTCCCTCAGACCTGGCCAGGGGCAGCCCATCCCCCGGCGCCCTTCCCCGGTGCATCCAAGGGCAGGCTCGGCGCCAGCCCCACCCCGCTCGCCACTGCCCGACCATCGTCCTCCCTCGGGGGGCCTGGGCGGGACAGGGACCCGGCTGTGGGAGGCCTCCAGATCTCAGGCCTGGCACACCGTTTACCAGGCTGCTTCCTCCTCTGACGGGGGCCCAGCACACGCCCCAGGAGACTTTGCAGCCGCCCCCAGGGCTCTAGCCTCTGGAACTCGTCCCCTTGGAAGGGGCCTGGCCCAGGTGCCAGGTTCGGCTGGTCGGCCAGCCTCCTTTGGAGAAAGCAGGCAAGCCGAGCCAGGCTTGCAGTGGCCCTGGCGTGACACCTGCCACCTCAGGCAGAGGGCCTCCCGCGTGCCCTCCATGGCGGGTTTCTCCCCGGAGCCGTGGCCTGGGCACTAGGAAGGCCGGGCCTCCCCGACTCCCGGGAGGAGGGGCTAGCCCAGTTGCGCCCTGGCCCCCAAACCCTCTGGTGCCATCTGCCTGTCTCGGCACTTCTGACTCCACAGAGCCTTTCCTACATCTGGGCTGCCTGCCGTGGCAAAGTGCAGGCGTGGGGTGAGGCCATGCCTTCTCTTTCCAGGAAAAAGTGAGCCCCTGGCCGAAGCAGCAGGCCCAGGCAGAGCCTTGAGCTTGAAGCCCAGTAGGTCTGTGGCCCTCAGGGCCAGAGCCATGCTTTCAAGGCAGGGAAGCGGCCTGCAAGCTGAGTGGGAGTGGGGGAGGGGAGGGAGACAGCTGAAGCCGAGTCCAGAAGGGCGGCGATGGAAGAGCTGCAGCTGGGTCAGAGCCTGGAGGGAGGGCGGGGCCTTCACTGAGGACCCCCACCCCCGAGGGCAGCCCTAGGCCCTGGCGGTCGCGCATGCGCCCTTGGCCTGTGCGGTGTGTGGGGGCTTGAACCCAAGCCCAAAGGGCTCCCGGAGCGGCCAGAGAAAGAAGGGCCCATGGAGAGGTAGGCGAGGTGGGCAGGGGGCGCCACCTTACTCTCCTCAGCTCCCTGAGGGAGAGAGAGAGAGACAGAGACAGAGAGAGAGATCCCTGACTTCTGACTCCACAGAGCCTTTCCTACATCTGGGCTGCCTGCCGTGGCAAAGTGCAGGCGTGGGGTGAGGCCATGCCTTCTCTTTCCAGGAAAAAGTGAGCCCCTGGCCGAAGCAGCAGGCCCAGGCAGAGCCTTGAGCTTGAAGCCCAGTAGGTCTGTGGCCCTCAGGGCCAGAGCAATGCTTTCAAGGCAGGGAAGCGGCCTGCAAGCTGAGTGGGAGTGGGGGAGGGGAGGGAGACAGCTGAAGCTGAGTCCAGAAGGGCGGCGATGGAAGAGCTGCAGCTGGGTCAGAGCCTGGAGGGAGGGCGGGGCCTACACTGAGGACCCCCCACCCCTAGGGCTGGCTGAAGAGGCCAGCCCTAGGCCCCCGGCGGTCGCGCATGCGCCCTTGGCCTGTGCGGTGTGTGGGGGCTTGAACCCAAGCCCGCAGGGCTCCCGGAGCGGCCAGAGAAAGAAGGGCCCATGGAGAGGTAGGCGAGGTGGGCAGGGGGTGCCACCTTACTCTCCTCAGCTCCCTGAGGGAGAGAGAGAGAGACAGAGACAGAGAGAGAGATCCCTGACCTCTGAGTCTCTGCCTCCACCGCTGGCTGGTGCCAACTCACGCGCCATCCCACTTCCAGCCATCAGCCCCACGCCTGCCCCGGGGCCAGCCCCACCACAGAGAGGCCGGTTGGTTCCTGCTCACCTCTGTGCCGTCCCTTCCCTACCTGACCCCAGTGCAGGGGATAAGCTTCAGACAAGTCTTTCCATGTCCCTCTGCATGACAATAGACTTCCTCCCCTCTCCCATTCCACAGGCCCACCCGGGACATCCACCTTTGTCATTAGCTCAGGAGAGGATGCAAGATGAGAATCTCTGCTATTGTGTGGGGAGACTCAGTTTCCCGGGTTTCCCCCATGGACACATGTTCTTCAGCTGGGTCTGATTTTCTCCAGACAAGCTGTCTTGGGAAGGATTTGGCCAGCCCTAAGAACCTGAAGGGAAAGGGCGGAGGGGGGTTCTCTCTCTGCCCCCGACAGCCCCGAGCTGGGTCGGTCCCTCAGACCTGGCCAGGGGCAGCCCATCCCCCGGCGCCCTTCCCTGGTGCATCCAAGGGCAGGCTCGGCGCCAGCCCCACCCCGCTCGCCACTGCCCGACCATCGTCCTCCCTCGGGGGGCCTGGGCGGGACAGGGACCCGGCTGTGGGAGGCCTCCAGATCTCAGGCCTTGCACACCGTTTACCAGGCTGCTTCCTCCTCTGACGGGGGCCCAGCACACGCCCCAGGAGACTTTGCAGCCGCCCCCAGGGCTCTAGCCTCTGGAACTCGTCCCCTTGGAAGGGGCCTGGCCCAGGTGCCAGGTTCGGCTGGTCGGCCAGCCTCCTTTGGAGAAAGCAGGCAAGCCGAGCCAGGCTTGCAGTGGCCCTGGCGTGACACCTGCCACCTCAGGCAGAGGGCCTCCCGCGTGCCCTCCATGGCGGGTTTCTCCCCGGAGCCGTGGCCTGGGCACTAGGAAGGCCGGGCCTCCCCGACTCCCGGGAGGAGGGGCTAGCCCAGTTGCGCCCTGGCCCCCAAACCCTCTGGTGCCATCTGCCTGTCTCGGCACTTCTGACTCCACAGAGCCTTTCCTACATCTGGGCTGCCTGCCGTGGCAAAGTGCAGGCGTGGGGTGAGGCCATGCCTTCTCTTTCCAGGAAAAAGTGAGCCCCTGGCCGAAGCAGCAGGCCCAGGCAGAGCCTTGAGCTTGAAGCCCAGTAGGTCTGTGGCCCTCAGGGCCAGAGCCATGCTTTCAAGGCAGGGAAGCGGCCTGCAAGCTGAGTGGGAGTGGGGGAGGGGAGGGAGACAGCTGAAGCCGAGTCCAGAAGGGCGGCGATGGAAGAGCTGCAGCTGGGTCAGAGCCTGGAGGGAGGGCGGGGCCTTCACTGAGGACCCCCCCCCCCCCAGGCCAGCCCTAGGCGCCGGCGGTCGCGCATGCGCCCTTCGCCTGTGCGGTGTGTGGGGGGTTGAACCCAAGCCCGCAGGGCTCCCGGAGCGGCCAGAGAAAGAAGGGCCCATGGAGAGGTAGGCGAGGTGGGCAGGGGGCGCCACCTTACTCTCCTCAGCTCCCTGAGGGAGAGAGAGAGAGACAGAGACAGAGAGAGAGATCCCTGACTTCTGACTCCACAGAGCCTTTCCTACATCTGGGCTGCCTGCCGTGGCAAAGTGCAGGCGTGGGGTGAGGCCATGCCTTCTCTTTCCAGGAAAAAGTGAGCCCCTGGCCGAAGCAGCAGGCCCAGGCAGAGCCTTGAGCTTGAAGCCCAGTAGGTCTGTGGCCCTCAGGGCCAGAGCCATGCTTTCAAGGCAGGGAAGCGGCCTGCAAGCTGAGTGGGAGTGGGGGAGGGGAGGGAGACAGCTGAAGCCGAGTCCAGAAGGGCGGCGATGGAAGAGCTGCAGCTGGGTCAGAGCCTGGAGGGAGGGCGGGGCCATCACTGAGGACCCCCACCCCCGAGGGCAGCCCTAGGCCCTGGCGGTCGCGCATGCGCCCTTCGCCTGTGCGGTGTGTGGGGGCTTGAACCCAAGCCCAAAGGGCTCCCGGAGCGGCCAGAGAAAGAAGGGCCCATGGAGAGGTAGGCGAGGTGGGCAGGGGGCGCCACCTTACTCTCCTCAGCTCCCTGAGGGAGAGAGAGAGAGACAGAGACAGAGAGAGAGATCCCTGACTTCTGACTCCACAGAGCCTTTCCTACATCTGGGCTGCCTGCCGTGGCAAAGTGCAGGCGTGGGGTGAGGCCATGCCTTCTCTTTCCAGGAAAAAGTGAGCCCCTGGCCGAAGCAGCAGGCCCAGGCAGAGCCTTGAGCTTGAAGCCCAGTAGGTCTGTGGCCCTCAGGGCCAGAGCCATGCTTTCAAGGCAGGGAAGCGGCCTGCAAGCTGAGTGGGAGTGGGGGAGGGGAGGGAGACAGCTGAAGCCGAGTCCAGAAGGGCGGCGATGGAAGAGCTGCAGCTGGGTCAGAGCCTGGAGGGAGGGCGGGGCCTTCACTGAGGACCCCCCACCCCTAGGGCTGGCTGAAGAGGCCAGCCCTAGGCCCCCGGCGGTCGCGCATGCGCCCTTGGCCTGTGCGGTGTGTGGGGGCTTGAACCCAAGCCCGCAGGGCTCCCGGAGCGGCCAGAGAAAGAAGGGCCCATGGAGAGGTAGGCGAGGTGGGCAGGGGGTGCCACCTTACTCTCCTCAGCTCCCTGAGGGAGAGAGAGAGAGACAGAGACAGAGAGAGAGATCCCTGACCTCTGAGTCTCTGCCTCCACCGCTGGCTGGTGCCAACTCACGCGCCATCCCACTTCCAGCCATCACCCCCACGCCTGCCCCGGGGCCAGCCCCACCACAGAGAGGCCGGTTGGTTCCTGCTCACCTCTGTGCCGTCCCTTCCCGACCTGACCCCAGTGCAGGGGATAAGCTTCAGACAAGTCTTTCCATGTCCCTCTGCATGACAATAGACTTCCTCCCCTCTCCCATTCCACAGGCCCACCCGGGACATCCACCTTTGTCATTAGCTCAGGAGAGGATGCAAGATGAGAATCTCTGCTATTGTGTGGGGAGACTCAGTTTCCCGGGTTTCCCCCATGGACACATGTTCTTCAGCTGGGTCTGATTTTCTCCAGACAAGCTGTCTTGGGAAGGATTTGGCCAGCCCTAAGAACCTGAAGGGAAAGGGCGGAGGGGGGTTCTCTCTCTGCCCCCGACAGCCCCGAGCTGGGTCGGTCCCTCAGACCTGGCCAGGGGCAGCCCATCCCCCGGCGCCCTTCCCCGGTGCATCCAAGGGCAGGCTCGGCGCCAGCCCCACCCCGCTCGCCACTGCCCGACCATCGTCCTCCCTCGGGGGGCCTGGGCGGGACAGGGACCCGGCTGTGGGAGGCCTCCAGATCTCAGGCCTGGCACACCGTTTACCAGGCTGCTTCCTCCTCTGACGGGGGCCCAGCACACGCCCCAGGAGACTTGGCAGCCGCCCCCAGGGCTCTAGCCTCTGGAACTCGTCCCCTTGGAAGGGGCCTGGCCCAGGTGCCAGGTTCGGCTGGTCGGCCAGCCTCCTTTGGAGAAAGCAGGCAAGCCGAGCCAGGCTTGCAGTGGCCCTGGCGTGACACCTGCCACCTCAGGCAGAGGGCCTCCCGCGTGCCCTCCATGGCGGGTTTCTCCCCGGAGCCGTGGCCTGGGCACTAGGAAGGCCGGGCCTCCCCGACTCCCGGGAGGAGGGGCTAGCCCAGTTGCGCCCTGGCCCCCAAACCCTCTGGTGCCATCTGCCTGTCTCGGCACTTCTGACTCCACAGAGCCTTTCCTACATCTGGGCTGCCTGCCGTGGCAAAGTGCAGGCGTGGGGTGAGGCCATGCCTTCTCTTTCCAGGAAAAAGTGAGCCCCTGGCCGAAGCAGCAGGCCCAGGCAGAGCCTTCAGCTTGAAGCCCAGTAGGTCTGTGGCCCTCAGGGCCAGAGCAATGCTTTCAAGGCAGGGAAGCGGCCTGCAAGCTGAGTGGGAGTGGGGGAGGGGAGGGAGACAGCTGAAGCCGAGTCCAGAAGGGCGGCGATGGAAGAGCTGCAGCTGGGTCAGAGCCTGGAGGGAGGGCGGGGCCATCACTGAGGACCCCCACCCCCGAGGGCAGCCCTAGGCCCTGGCGGTCGCGCATGCGCCCTTGGCCTGTGCGGTGTGTGGGGGCTTGAACCCAAGCCCAAAGGGCTCCCGGAGCGGCCAGAGAAAGAAGGGCCCATGGAGAGGTAGGCGAGGTGGGCAGGGGGCGCCACCTTACTCTCCTCAGCTCCCTGAGGGAGAGAGAGAGAGACAGAGACAGAGAGAGAGATCCCTGACTTCTGACTCCACAGAGCCTTTCCTACATCTGGGCTGCCTGCCGTGGCAAAGTGCAGGCGTGGGGTGAGGCCATGCCTTCTCTTTCCAGGAAAAAGTGAGCCCCTGGCCGAAGCAGCAGGCCCAGGCAGAGCCTTGAGCTTGAAGCCCAGTAGGTCTGTGGCCCTCAGGGCCAGAGCAATGCTTTCAAGGCAGGGAAGCGGCCTGCAAGCTGAGTGGGAGTGGGGGAGGGGAGGGAGACAGCTGAAGCTGAGTCCAGAAGGGCGGCGATGGAAGAGCTGCAGCTGGGTCAGAGCCTGGAGGGAGGGCGGGGCCTACACTGAGGACCCCCCACCCCTAGGGCTGGCTGAAGAGGCCAGCCCTAGGCCCCCGGCGGTCGCGCATGCGCCCTTGGCCTGTGCGGTGTGTGGGGGCTTGAACCCAAGCCCGCAGGGCTCCCGGAGCGGCCAGAGAAAGAAGGGCCCATGGAGAGGTAGGCGAGGTGGGCAGGGGGTGCCACCTTACTCTCCTCAGCTCCCTGAGGGAGAGAGAGAGAGACAGAGACAGAGAGAGAGATCCCTGACCTCTGAGTCTCTGCCTCCACCGCTGGCTGGTGCCAACTCACGCGCCATCCCACTTCCAGCCATCAGCCCCACGCCTGCCCCGGGGCCAGCCCCACCACAGAGAGGCCGGTTGGTTCCTGCTCACCTCTGTGCCGTCCCTTCCCTACCTGACCCCAGTGCAGGGGATAAGCTTCAGACAAGTCTTTCCATGTCCCTCTGCATGACAATAGACTTCCTCCCCTCTCCCATTCCACAGGCCCACCCGGGACATCCACCTTTGTCATTAGCTCAGGAGAGGATGCAAGATGAGAATCTCTGCTATTGTGTGGGGAGACTCAGTTTCCCGGGTTTCCCCCATGGACACATGTTCTTCAGCTGGGTCTGATTTTCTCCAGACAAGCTGTCTTGGGAAGGATTTGGCCAGCCCTAAGAACCTGAAGGGAAAGGGCGGAGGGGGGTTCTCTCTCTGCCCCCGACAGCCCCGAGCTGGGTCGGTCCCTCAGACCTGGCCAGGGGCAGCCCATCCCCCGGCGCCCTTCCCTGGTGCATCCAAGGGCAGGCTCGGCGCCAGCCCCACCCCGCTCGCCACTGCCCGACCATCGTCCTCCCTCGGGGGGCCTGGGCGGGACAGGGACCCGGCTGTGGGAGGCCTCCAGATCTCAGGCCTTGCACACCGTTTACCAGGCTGCTTCCTCCTCTGACGGGGGCCCAGCACACGCCCCAGGAGACTTTGCAGCCGCCCCCAGGGCTCTAGCCTCTGGAACTCGTCCCCTTGGAAGGGGCCTGGCCCAGGTGCCAGGTTCGGCTGGTCGGCCAGCCTCCTTTGGAGAAAGCAGGCAAGCCGAGCCAGGCTTGCAGTGGCCCTGGCGTGACACCTGCCACCTCAGGCAGAGGGCCTCCCGCGTGCCCTCCATGGCGGGTTTCTCCCCGGAGCCGTGGCCTGGGCACTAGGAAGGCCGGGCCTCCCCGACTCCCGGGAGGAGGGGCTAGCCCAGTTGCGCCCTGGCCCCCAAACCCTCTGGTGCCATCTGCCTGTCTCGGCACTTCTGACTCCACAGAGCCTTTCCTACATCTGGGCTGCCTGCCGTGGCAAAGTGCAGGCGTGGGGTGAGGCCATGCCTTCTCTTTCCAGGAAAAAGTGAGCCCCTGGCCGAAGCAGCAGGCCCAGGCAGAGCCTTGAGCTTGAAGCCCAGTAGGTCTGTGGCCCTCAGGGCCAGAGCCATGCTTTCAAGGCAGGGAAGCGGCCTGCAAGCTGAGTGGGAGTGGGGGAGGGGAGGGAGACAGCTGAAGCCGAGTCCAGAAGGGCGGCGATGGAAGAGCTGCAGCTGGGTCAGAGCCTGGAGGGAGGGCGGGGCCTTCACTGAGGACCCCCCCCCCCCCCCGAGGCCAGCCCTAGGCGCCGGCGGTCGCGCATGCGCCCTTCGCCTGTGCGGTGTGTGGGGGGTTGAACCCAAGCCCGCAGGGCTCCCGGAGCGGCCAGAGAAAGAAGGGCCCATGGAGAGGTAGGCGAGGTGGGCAGGGGGCGCCACCTTACTCTCCTCAGCTCCCTGAGGGAGAGAGAGAGAGACAGAGACAGAGAGAGAGATCCCTGACTTCTGACTCCACAGAGCCTTTCCTACATCTGGGCTGCCTGCCGTGGCAAAGTGCAGGCGTGGGGTGAGGCCATGCCTTCTCTTTCCAGGAAAAAGTGAGCCCCTGGCCGAAGCAGCAGGCCCAGGCAGAGCCTTGAGCTTGAAGCCCAGTAGGTCTGTGGCCCTCAGGGCCAGAGCCATGCTTTCAAGGCAGGGAAGCGGCCTGCAAGCTGAGTGGGAGTGGGGGAGGGGAGGGAGACAGCTGAAGCCGAGTCCAGAAGGGCGGCGATGGAAGAGCTGCAGCTGGGTCAGAGCCTGGAGGGAGGGCGGGGCCTTCACTGAGGACCCCCCACCCCTAGGGCTGGCTGAAGAGGCCAGCCCTAGGCCCCCGGCGGTCGCGCATGCGCCCTTGGCCTGTGCGGTGTGTGGGGGCTTGAACCCAAGCCCGCAGGGCTCCCGGAGCGGCCAGAGAAAGAAGGGCCCATGGAGAGGTAGGCGAGGTGGGCAGGGGGTGCCACCTTACTCTCCTCAGCTCCCTGAGGGAGAGAGAGAGAGACAGAGACAGAGAGAGAGATCCCTGACCTCTGAGTCTCTGCCTCCACCGCTGGCTGGTGCCAACTCACGCGCCATCCCACTTCCAGCCATCACCCCCACGCCTGCCCCGGGGCCAGCCCCACCACAGAGAGGCCGGTTGGTTCCTGCTCACCTCTGTGCCTTCCCTTCCCGACCTGACCCCAGTGCAGGGGATAAGCTTCAGACAAGTCTTTCCATGTCCCTCTGCATGACAATAGACTTCCTCCCCTCTCCCATTCCACAGGCCCACCCGGGACATCCACCTTTGTCATTAGCTCAGGAGAGGATGCAAGATGAGAATCTCTGCTATTGTGTGGGGAGACTCAGTTTCCCGGGTTTCCCCCATGGACACATGTTCTTCAGCTGGGTCTGATTTTCTCCAGACAAGCTGTCTTGGGAAGGATTTGGCCAGCCCTAAGAACCTGAAGGGAAAGGGCGGAGGGGGGTTCTCTCTCTGCCCCCGACAGCCCCGAGCTGGGTCGGTCCCTCAGACCTGGCCAGGGGCAGCCCATCCCCCGGCGCCCTTCCCCGGTGCATCCAAGGGCAGGCTCGGCGCCAGCCCCACCCCGCTCGCCACTGCCCGACCATCGTCCTCCCTCGGGGGGCCTGGGCGGGACAGGGACCCGGCTGTGGGAGGCCTCCAGATCTCAGGCCTGGCACACCGTTTACCAGGCTGCTTCCTCCTCTGATGGGGGCCCAGCACACGCCCCAGGAGACTTGGCAGCCGCCCCCAGGGCTCTAGCCTCTGGAACTCGTCCCCTTGGAAGGGGCCTGGCCCAGGTGCCAGGTTCGGCTGGTCGGCCAGCCTCCTTTGGAGAAAGCAGGCAAGCCGAGCCAGGCTTGCAGTGGCCCTGGCGTGACACCTGCCACCTCAGGCAGAGGGCCTCCCGCGTGCCCTCCATGGCGGGTTTCTCCCCGGAGCCGTGGCCTGGGCACTAGGAAGGCCGGGCCTCCCCGACTCCCGGGAGGAGGGGCTAGCCCAGTTGCGCCCTGGCCCCCAAACCCTCTGGTGCCATCTGCCTGTCTCGGCACTTCTGACTCCACAGAGCCTTTCCTACATCTGGGCTGCCTGCCGTGGCAAAGTGCAGGCGTGGGGTGAGGCCATGCCTTCTCTTTCCAGGAAAAAGTGAGCCCCTGGCCGAAGCAGCAGGCCCAGGCAGAGCCTTCAGCTTGAAGCCCAGTAGGTCTGTGGCCCTCAGGGCCAGAGCAATGCTTTCAAGGCAGGGAAGCGGCCTGCAAGCTGAGTGGGAGTGGGGGAGGGGAGGGAGACAGCTGAAGCCGAGTCCAGAAGGGCGGCGATGGAAGAGCTGCAGCTGGGTCAGAGCCTGGAGGGAGGGCGGGGCCATCACTGAGGACCCCCACCCCCGAGGGCAGCCCTAGGCCCTGGCGGTCGCGCATGCGCCCTTGGCCTGTGCGGTGTGTGGGGGCTTGAACCCAAGCCCAAAGGGCTCCCGGAGCGGCCAGAGAAAGAAGGGCCCATGGAGAGGTAGGCGAGGTGGGCAGGGGGCGCCACCTTACTCTCCTCAGCTCCCTGAGGGAGAGAGAGAGAGACAGAGACAGAGAGAGAGATCCCTGACTTCTGACTCCACAGAGCCTTTCCTACATCTGGGCTGCCTGCCGTGGCAAAGTGCAGGCGTGGGGTGAGGCCATGCCTTCTCTTTCCAGGAAAAAGTGAGCCCCTGGCCGAAGCAGCAGGCCCAGGCAGAGCCTTGAGCTTGAAGCCCAGTAGGTCTGTGGCCCTCAGGGCCAGAGCAATGCTTTCAAGGCAGGGAAGCGGCCTGCAAGCTGAGTGGGAGTGGGGGAGGGGAGGGAGACAGCTGAAGCTGAGTCCAGAAGGGCGGCGATGGAAGAGCTGCAGCTGGGTCAGAGCCTGGAGGGAGGGCGGGGCCTACACTGAGGACCCCCCACCCCTAGGGCTGGCTGAAGAGGCCAGCCCTAGGCCCCCGGCGGTCGCGCATGCGCCCTTGGCCTGTGCGGTGTGTGGGGGCTTGAACCCAAGCCCGCAGGGCTCCCGGAGCGGCCAGAGAAAGAAGGGCCCATGGAGAGGTAGGCGAGGTGGGCAGGGGGTGCCACCTTACTCTCCTCAGCTCCCTGAGGGAGAGAGAGAGAGACAGAGACAGAGAGAGAGATCCCTGACCTCTGAGTCTCTGCCTCCACCGCTGGCTGGTGCCAACTCACGCGCCATCCCACTTCCAGCCATCAGCCCCACGCCTGCCCCGGGGCCAGCCCCACCACAGAGAGGCCGGTTGGTTCCTGCTCACCTCTGTGCCGTCCCTTCCCTACCTGACCCCAGTGCAGGGGATAAGCTTCAGACAAGTCTTTCCATGTCCCTCTGCATGACAATAGACTTCCTCCCCTCTCCCATTCCACAGGCCCACCCGGGACATCCACCTTTGTCATTAGCTCAGGAGAGGATGCAAGATGAGAATCTCTGCTATTGTGTGGGGAGACTCAGTTTCCCGGGTTTCCCCCATGGACACATGTTCTTCAGCTGGGTCTGATTTTCTCCAGACAAGCTGTCTTGGGAAGGATTTGGCCAGCCCTAAGAACCTGAAGGGAAAGGGCGGAGGGGGGTTCTCTCTCTGCCCCCGACAGCCCCGAGCTGGGTCGGTCCCTCAGACCTGGCCAGGGGCAGCCCATCCCCCGGCGCCCTTCCCTGGTGCATCCAAGGGCAGGCTCGGCGCCAGCCCCACCCCGCTCGCCACTGCCCGACCATCGTCCTCCCTCGGGGGGCCTGGGCGGGACAGGGACCCGGCTGTGGGAGGCCTCCAGATCTCAGGCCTTGCACACCGTTTACCAGGCTGCTTCCTCCTCTGACGGGGGCCCAGCACACGCCCCAGGAGACTTTGCAGCCGCCCCCAGGGCTCTAGCCTCTGGAACTCGTCCCCTTGGAAGGGGCCTGGCCCAGGTGCCAGGTTCGGCTGGTCGGCCAGCCTCCTTTGGAGAAAGCAGGCAAGCCGAGCCAGGCTTGCAGTGGCCCTGGCGTGACACCTGCCACCTCAGGCAGAGGGCCTCCCGCGTGCCCTCCATGGCGGGTTTCTCCCCGGAGCCGTGGCCTGGGCACTAGGAAGGCCGGGCCTCCCCGACTCCCGGGAGGAGGGGCTAGCCCAGTTGCGCCCTGGCCCCCAAACCCTCTGGTGCCATCTGCCTGTCTCGGCACTTCTGACTCCACAGAGCCTTTCCTACATCTGGGCTGCCTGCCGTGGCAAAGTGCAGGCGTGGGGTGAGGCCATGCCTTCTCTTTCCAGGAAAAAGTGAGCCCCTGGCCGAAGCAGCAGGCCCAGGCAGAGCCTTGAGCTTGAAGCCCAGTAGGTCTGTGGCCCTCAGGGCCAGAGCCATGCTTTCAAGGCAGGGAAGCGGCCTGCAAGCTGAGTGGGAGTGGGGGAGGGGAGGGAGACAGCTGAAGCCGAGTCCAGAAGGGCGGCGATGGAAGAGCTGCAGCTGGGTCAGAGCCTGGAGGGAGGGCGGGGCCTTCACTGAGGACCCCCCCCCCCCCCCCCGAGGCCAGCCCTAGGCGCCGGCGGTCGCGCATGCGCCCTTGGCCTGTGCGGTGTGTGGGGGGTTGAACCCAAGCCCGCAGGGCTCCCGGAGCGGCCAGAGAAAGAAGGGCCCATGGAGAGGTAGGCGAGGTGGGCAGGGGGCGCCACCTTACTCTCCTCAGCTCCCTGAGGGAGAGAGAGAGAGACAGAGACAGAGAGAGAGATCCCTGACTTCTGACTCCACAGAGCCTTTCCTACATCTGGGCTGCCTGCCGTGGCAAAGTGCAGGCGTGGGGTGAGGCCATGCCTTCTCTTTCCAGGAAAAAGTGAGCCCCTGGCCGAAGCAGCAGGCCCAGGCAGAGCCTTGAGCTTGAAGCCCAGTAGGTCTGTGGCCCTCAGGGCCAGAGCCATGCTTTCAAGGCAGGGAAGCGGCCTGCAAGCTGAGTGGGAGTGGGGGAGGGGAGGGAGACAGCTGAAGCCGAGTCCAGAAGGGCGGCGATGGAAGAGCTGCAGCTGGGTCAGAGCCTGGAGGGAGGGCGGGGCCTTCACTGAGGACCCCCCACCCCTAGGGCTGGCTGAAGAGGCCAGCCCTAGGCCCCGGCGGTCGCGCATGCGCCCTTGGCCTGTGCGGTGTGTGGGGGCTTGAACCCAAGCCCAAAGGGCTCCCGGAGCGGCCAGAGAAAGAAGGGCCCATGGAGAGGTAGGCGAGGTGGGCAGGGGGTGCCACCTTACTCTCCTCAGCTCCCTGAGGGAGAGAGAGAGAGACAGAGACAGAGAGAGAGATCCCTGACCTCTGAGTCTCTGCCTCCACCGCTGGCTGGTGCCAACTCACGCGCCATCCCACTTCCAGCCATCACCCCCACGCCTGCCCCGGGGCCAGCCCCACCACAGAGAGGCCGGTTGGTTCCTGCTCACCTCTGTGCCGTCCCTTCCCGACCTGACCCCAGTGCAGGGGATAAGCTTCAGACAAGTCTTTCCATGTCCCTCTGCATGACAATAGACTTCCTCCCCTCTCCCATTCCACAGGCCCACCCGGGACATCCACCTTTGTCATTAGCTCAGGAGAGGATGCAAGATGAGAATCTCTGCTATTGTGTGGGGAGACTCAGTTTCCCGGGTTTCCCCCATGGACACATGTTCTTCAGCTGGGTCTGATTTTCTCCAGACAAGCTGTCTTGGGAAGGATTTGGCCAGCCCTAAGAACCTGAAGGGAAAGGGCGGAGGGGGGTTCTCTCTCTGCCCCCGACAGCCCCGAGCTGGGTCGGTCCCTCAGACCTGGCCAGGGGCAGCCCATCCCCCGGCGCCCTTCCCCGGTGCATCCAAGGGCAGGCTCGGCGCCAGCCCCACCCCGCTCGCCACTGCCCGACCATCGTCCTCCCTCGGGGGGCCTGGGCGGGACAGGGACCCGGCTGTGGGAGGCCTCCAGATCTCAGGCCTGGCACACCGTTTACCAGGCTGCTTCCTCCTCTGACGGGGGCCCAGCACACGCCCCAGGAGACTTGGCAGCCGCCCCCAGGGCTCTAGCCTCTGGAACTCGTCCCCTTGGAAGGGGCCTGGCCCAGGTGCCAGGTTCGGCTGGTCGGCCAGCCTCCTTTGGAGAAAGCAGGCAAGCCGAGCCAGGCTTGCAGTGGCCCTGGCGTGACACCTGCCACCTCAGGCAGAGGGCCTCCCGCGTGCCCTCCATGGCGGGTTTCTCCCCGGAGCCGTGGCCTGGGCACTAGGAAGGCCGGGCCTCCCCGACTCCCGGGAGGAGGGGCTAGCCCAGTTGCGCCCTGGCCCCCAAACCCTCTGGTGCCATCTGCCTGTCTCGGCACTTCTGACTCCACAGAGCCTTTCCTACATCTGGGCTGCCTGCCGTGGCAAAGTGCAGGCGTGGGGTGAGGCCATGCCTTCTCTTTCCAGGAAAAAGTGAGCCCCTGGCCGAAGCAGCAGGCCCAGGCAGAGCCTTGAGCTTGAAGCCCAGTAGGTCTGTGGCCCTCAGGGCCAGAGCAATGCTTTCAAGGCAGGGAAGCGGCCTGCAAGCTGAGTGGGAGTGGGGGAGGGGAGGGAGACAGCTGAAGCCAAGTCCAGAAGGGCGGCGATGGAAGAGCTGCAGCTGGGTCAGAGCCTGGAGGGAGGGCGGGGCCATCACTGAGGACCCCCACCCCCGAGGGCAGCCCTAGGCCCTGGCGGTCGCGCATGCGCCCTTGGCCTGTGCGGTGTGTGGGGGCTTGAACCCAAGCCCAAAGGGCTCCCGGAGCGGCCAGAGAAAGAAGGGCCCATGGAGAGGTAGGCGAGGTGGGCAGGGGGCGCCACCTTACTCTCCTCAGCTCCCTGAGGGAGAGAGAGAGAGACAGAGACAGAGAGAGAGATCCCTGACTTCTGACTCCACAGAGCCTTTCCTACATCTGGGCTGCCTGCCGTGGCAAAGTGCAGGCGTGGGGTGAGGCCATGCCTTCTCTTTCCAGGAAAAAGTGAGCCCCTGGCCGAAGCAGCAGGCCCAGGCAGAGCCTTGAGCTTGAAGCCCAGTAGGTCTGTGGCCCTCAGGGCCAGAGCAATGCTTTCAAGGCAGGGAAGCGGCCTGCAAGCTGAGTGGGAGTGGGGGAGGGGAGGGAGACAGCTGAAGCTGAGTCCAGAAGGGCGGCGATGGAAGAGCTGCAGCTGGGTCAGAGCCTGGAGGGAGGGCGGGGCCTACACTGAGGACCCCCCACCCCTAGGGCTGGCTGAAGAGGCCAGCCCTAGGCCCCCGGCGGTCGCGCATGCGCCCTTGGCCTGTGCGGTGTGTGGGGGCTTGAACCCAAGCCCGCAGGGCTCCCGGAGCGGCCAGAGAAAGAAGGGCCCATGGAGAGGTAGGCGAGGTGGGCAGGGGGTGCCACCTTACTATCCTCAGCTCCCTGAGGGAGAGAGAGAGAGACAGAGACAGAGAGAGAGATCCCTGACCTCTGAGTCTCTGCCTCCACCGCTGGCTGGTGCCAACTCACGCGCCATCCCACTTCCAGCCATCAGCCCCACGCCTGCCCCGGGGCCAGCCCCACCACAGAGAGGCCGGTTGGTTCCTGCTCACCTCTGTGCCGTCCCTTCCCTACCTGACCCCAGTGCAGGGGATAAGCTTCAGACAAGTCTTTCCATGTCCCTCTGCATGACAATAGACTTCCTCCCCTCTCCCATTCCACAGGCCCACCCGGGACATCCACCTTTGTCATTAGCTCAGGAGAGGATGCAAGATGAGAATCTCTGCTATTGTGTGGGGAGACTCAGTTTCCCGGGTTTCCCCCATGGACACATGTTCTTCAGCTGGGTCTGATTTTCTCCAGACAAGCTGTCTTGGGAAGGATTTGGCCAGCCCTAAGAACCTGAAGGGAAAGGGCGGAGGGGGGTTCTCTCTCTGCCCCCGACAGCCCCGAGCTGGGTCGGTCCCTCAGACCTGGCCAGGGGCAGCCCATCCCCCGGCGCCCTTCCCTGGTGCATCCAAGGGCAGGCTCGGCGCCAGCCCCACCCCGCTCGCCACTGCCCGACCATCGTCCTCCCTCGGGGGGCCTGGGCGGGACAGGGACCCGGCTGTGGGAGGCCTCCAGATCTCAGGCCTTGCACACCGTTTACCAGGCTGCTTCCTCCTCTGACGGGGGCCCAGCACACGCCCCAGGAGACTTTGCAGCCGCCCCCAGGGCTCTAGCCTCTGGAACTCGTCCCCTTGGAAGGGGCCTGGCCCAGGTGCCAGGTTCGGCTGGTCGGCCAGCCTCCTTTGGAGAAAGCAGGCAAGCCGAGCCAGGCTTGCAGTGGCCCTGGCGTGACACCTGCCACCTCAGGCAGAGGGCCTCCCGCGTGCCCTCCATGGCGGGTTTCTCCCCGGAGCCGTGGCCTGGGCACTAGGAAGGCCGGGCCTCCCCGACTCCCGGGAGGAGGGGCTAGCCCAGTTGCGCCCTGGCCCCCAAACCCTCTGGTGCCATCTGCCTGTCTCGGCACTTCTGACTCCACAGAGCCTTTCCTACATCTGGGCTGCCTGCCGTGGCAAAGTGCAGGCGTGGGGTGAGGCCATGCCTTCTCTTTCCAGGAAAAAGTGAGCCCCTGGCCGAAGCAGCAGGCCCAGGCAGAGCCTTGAGCTTGAAGCCCAGTAGGTCTGTGGCCCTCAGGGCCAGAGCCATGCTTTCAAGGCAGGGAAGCGGCCTGCAAGCTGAGTGGGAGTGGGGGAGGGGAGGGAGACAGCTGAAGCCGAGTCCAGAAGGGCGGCGATGGAAGAGCTGCAGCTGGGTCAGAGCCTGGAGGGAGGGCGGGGCCTTCACTGAGGACCCCCCCCCCCCCCCCCGAGGCCAGCCCTAGGCGCCGGCGGTCGCGCATGCGCCCTTCGCCTGTGCGGTGTGTGGGGGGTTGAACCCAAGCCCGCAGGGCTCCCGGAGCGGCCAGAGAAAGAAGGGCCCATGGAGAGGTAGGCGAGGTGGGCAGGGGGCGCCACCTTACTCTCCTCAGCTCCCTGAGGGAGAGAGAGAGAGACAGAGACAGAGAGAGAGATCCCTGACTTCTGACTCCACAGAGCCTTTCCTACATCTGGGCTGCCTGCCGTGGCAAAGTGCAGGCGTGGGGTGAGGCCATGCCTTCTCTTTCCAGGAAAAAGTGAGCCCCTGGCCGAAGCTGCAGGCCCAGGCAGAGCCTTGAGCTTGAAGCCCAGTAGGTCTGTGGCCCTCAGGGCCAGAGCAATGCTTTCAAGGCAGGGAAGCGGCCTGCAAGCTGAGTGGGAGTGGGGGAGGGGAGGGAGACAGCTGAAGCTGAGTCCAGAAGGGCGGCGATGGAAGAGCTGCAGCTGGGTCAGAGCCTGGAGGGAGGGCGGGGCCATCACTGAGGACCCCCACCCCCGAGGGCAGCCCTAGGCCCTGGCGGTCGCGCATGCGCCCTTGGCCTGTGCGGTGTGTGGGGGCTTGAACCCAAGCCCAAAGGGCTCCCGGAGCGGCCAGAGAAAGAAGGGCCCATGGAGAGGTAGGCGAGGTGGGCAGGGGGCGCCACCTTACTCTCCTCAGCTCCCTGAGGGAGAGAGAGAGAGACAGAGACAGAGAGAGAGATCCCTGACTTCTGACTCCACAGAGCCTTTCCTACATCTGGGCTGCCTGCCGTGGCAAAGTGCAGGCGTGGGGTGAGGCCATGCCTTCTCTTTCCAGGAAAAAGTGAGCCCCTGGCCGAAGCAGCAGGCCCAGGCAGAGCCTTGAGCTTGAAGCCCAGTAGGTCTGTGGCCCTCAGGGCCAGAGCAATGCTTTCAAGGCAGGGAAGCGGCCTGCAAGCTGAGTGGGAGTGGGGGAGGGGAGGGAGACAGCTGAAGCTGAGTCCAGAAGGGCGGCGATGGAAGAGCTGCAGCTGGGTCAGAGCCTGGAGGGAGGGCGGGGCCTACACTGAGGACCCCCCACCCCTAGGGCTGGCTGAAGAGGCCAGCCCTAGGCCCCCGGCGGTCGCGCATGCGCCCTTGGCCTGTGCGGTGTGTGGGGGCTTGAACCCAAGCCCGCAGGGCTCCCGGAGCGGCCAGAGAAAGAAGGGCCCATGGAGAGGTAGGCGAGGTGGGCAGGGGGTGCCACCTTACTCTCCTCAGCTCCCTGAGGGAGAGAGAGAGAGACAGAGACAGAGAGAGAGATCCCTGACCTCTGAGTCTCTGCCTCCACCGCTGGCTGGTGCCAACTCACGCGCCATCCCACTTCCAGCCATCAGCCCCACGCCTGCCCCGGGGCCAGCCCCACCACAGAGAGGCCGGTTGGTTCCTGCTCACCTCTGTGCCGTCCCTTCCCTACCTGACCCCAGTGCAGGGGATAAGCTTCAGACAAGTCTTTCCATGTCCCTCTGCATGACAATAGACTTCCTCCCCTCTCCCATTCCACAGGCCCACCCGGGACATCCACCTTTGTCATTAGCTCAGGAGAGGATGCAAGATGAGAATCTCTGCTATTGTGTGGGGAGACTCAGTTTCCCGGGTTTCCCCCATGGACACATGTTCTTCAGCTGGGTCTGATTTTCTCCAGACAAGCTGTCTTGGGAAGGATTTGGCCAGCCCTAAGAACCTGAAGGGAAAGGGCGGAGGGGGGTTCTCTCTCTGCCCCCGACAGCCCCGAGCTGGGTCGGTCCCTCAGACCTGGCCAGGGGCAGCCCATCCCCCGGCGCCCTTCCCTGGTGCATCCAAGGGCAGGCTCGGCGCCAGCCCCACCCCGCTCGCCACTGCCCGACCATCGTCCTCCCTCGGGGGGCCTGGGCGGGACAGGGACCCGGCTGTGGGAGGCCTCCAGATCTCAGGCCTTGCACACCGTTTACCAGGCTGCTTCCTCCTCTGACGGGGGCCCAGCACACGCCCCAGGAGACTTTGCAGCCGCCCCCAGGGCTCTAGCCTCTGGAACTCGTCCCCTTGGAAGGGGCCTGGCCCAGGTGCCAGGTTCGGCTGGTCGGCCAGCCTCCTTTGGAGAAAGCAGGCAAGCCGAGCCAGGCTTGCAGTGGCCCTGGCGTGACACCTGCCACCTCAGGCAGAGGGCCTCCCGCGTGCCCTCCATGGCGGGTTTCTCCCCGGAGCCGTGGCCTGGGCACTAGGAAGGCCGGGCCTCCCCGACTCCCGGGAGGAGGGGCTAGCCCAGTTGCGCCCTGGCCCCCAAACCCTCTGGTGCCATCTGCCTGTCTCGGCACTTCTGACTCCACAGAGCCTTTCCTACATCTGGGCTGCCTGCCGTGGCAAAGTGCAGGCGTGGGGTGAGGCCATGCCTTCTCTTTCCAGGAAAAAGTGAGCCCCTGGCCGAAGCAGCAGGCCCAGGCAGAGCCTTGAGCTTGAAGCCCAGTAGGTCTGTGGCCCTCAGGGCCAGAGCCATGCTTTCAAGGCAGGGAAGCGGCCTGCAAGCTGAGTGGGAGTGGGGGAGGGGAGGGAGACAGCTGAAGCTGAGTCCAGAAGGGCGGCGATGGAAGAGCTGCAGCTGGGTCAGAGCCTGGAGGGAGGGCGGGGCCATCACTGAGGACCCCCACCCCCGAGGGCAGCCCTAGGCCCTGGCGGTCGCGCATGCGCCCTTGGCCTGTGCGGTGTGTGGGGGCTTGAACCCAAGCCCAAAGGGCTCCCGGAGCGGCCAGAGAAAGAAGGGCCCATGGAGAGGTAGGCGAGGTGGGCAGGGGGCGCCACCTTACTCTCCTCAGCTCCCTGAGGGAGAGAGAGAGAGACAGAGACAGAGAGAGAGATCCCTGACTTCTGACTCCACAGAGCCTTTCCTACATCTGGGCTGCCTGCCGTGGCAAAGTGCAGGCGTGGGGTGAGGCCATGCCTTCTCTTTCCAGGAAAAAGTGAGCCCCTGGCCGAAGCAGCAGGCCCAGGCAGAGCCTTGAGCTTGAAGCCCAGTAGGTCTGTGGCCCTCAGGGCCAGAGCAATGCTTTCAAGGCAGGGAAGCGGCCTGCAAGCTGAGTGGGAGTGGGGGAGGGGAGGGAGACAGCTGAAGCTGAGTCCAGAAGGGCGGCGATGGAAGAGCTGCAGCTGGGTCAGAGCCTGGAGGGAGGGCGGGGCCTACACTGAGGACCCCCCACCCCTAGGGCTGGCTGAAGAGGCCAGCCCTAGGCCCCCGGCGGTCGCGCATGCGCCCTTGGCCTGTGCGGTGTGTGGGGGCTTGAACCCAAGCCCGCAGGGCTCCCGGAGCGGCCAGAGAAAGAAGGGCCCATGGAGAGGTAGGCGAGGTGGGCAGGGGGTGCCACCTTACTCTCCTCAGCTCCCTGAGGGAGAGAGAGAGAGACAGAGACAGAGAGAGAGATCCCTGACCTCTGAGTCTCTGCCTCCACCGCTGGCTGGTGCCAACTCACGCGCCATCCCACTTCCAGCCATCAGCCCCACGCCTGCCCCGGGGCCAGCCCCACCACAGAGAGGCCGGTTGGTTCCTGCTCACCTCTGTGCCGTCCCTTCCCTACCTGACCCCAGTGCAGGGGATAAGCTTCAGACAAGTCTTTCCATGTCCCTCTGCATGACAATAGACTTCCTCCCCTCTCCCATTCCACAGGCCCACCCGGGACATCCACCTTTGTCATTAGCTCAGGAGAGGATGCAAGATGAGAATCTCTGCTATTGTGTGGGGAGACTCAGTTTCCCGGGTTTCCCCCATGGACACATGTTCTTCAGCTGGGTCTGATTTTCTCCAGACAAGCTGTCTTGGGAAGGATTTGGCCAGCCCTAAGAACCTGAAGGGAAAGGGCGGAGGGGGGTTCTCTCTCTGCCCCCGACAGCCCCGAGCTGGGTCGGTCCCTCAGACCTGGCCAGGGGCAGCCCATCCCCCGGCGCCCTTCCCTGGTGCATCCAAGGGCAGGCTCGGCGCCAGCCCCACCCCGCTCGCCACTGCCCGACCATCGTCCTCCCTCGGGGGGCCTGGGCGGGACAGGGACCCGGCTGTGGGAGGCCTCCAGATCTCAGGCCTTGCACACCGTTTACCAGGCTGCTTCCTCCTCTGACGGGGGCCCAGCACACGCCCCAGGAGACTTTGCAGCCGCCCCCAGGGCTCTAGCCTCTGGAACTCGTCCCCTTGGAAGGGGCCTGGCCCAGGTGCCAGGTTCGGCTGGTCGGCCAGCCTCCTTTGGAGAAAGCAGGCAAGCCGAGCCAGGCTTGCAGTGGCCCTGGCGTGACACCTGCCACCTCAGGCAGAGGGCCTCCCGCGTGCCCTCCATGGCGGGTTTCTCCCCGGAGCCGTGGCCTGGGCACTAGGAAGGCCGGGCCTCCCCGACTCCCGGGAGGAGGGGCTAGCCCAGTTGCGCCCTGGCCCCCAAACCCTCTGGTGCCATCTGCCTGTCTCGGCACTTCTGACTCCACAGAGCCTTTCCTACATCTGGGCTGCCTGCCGTGGCAAAGTGCAGGCGTGGGGTGAGGCCATGCCTTCTCTTTCCAGGAAAAAGTGAGCCCCTGGCCGAAGCAGCAGGCCCAGGCAGAGCCTTGAGCTTGAAGCCCAGTAGGTCTGTGGCCCTCAGGGCCAGAGCCATGCTTTCAAGGCAGGGAAGCGGCCTGCAAGCTGAGTGGGAGTGGGGGAGGGGAGGGAGACAGCTGAAGCCGAGTCCAGAAGGGCGGCGATGGAAGAGCTGCAGCTGGGTCAGAGCCTGGAGGGAGGGCGGGGCCTTCACTGAGGACCCCCCCCCCCCCGAGGCCAGCCCTAGGCGCCGGCGGTCGCGCATGCGCCCTTCGCCTGTGCGGTGTGTGGGGGGTTGAACCCAAGCCCGCAGGGCTCCCGGAGCGGCCAGAGAAAGAAGGGCCCATGGAGAGGTAGGCGAGGTGGGCAGGGGGCGCCACCTTACTCTCCTCAGCTCCCTGAGGGAGAGAGAGAGAGACAGAGACAGAGAGAGAGATCCCTGACTTCTGACTCCACAGAGCCTTTCCTACATCTGGGCTGCCTGCCGTGGCAAAGTGCAGGCGTGGGGTGAGGCCATGCCTTCTCTTTCCAGGAAAAAGTGAGCCCCTGGCCGAAGCAGCAGGCCCAGGCAGAGCCTTGAGCTTGAAGCCCAGTAGGTCTGTGGCCCTCAGGGCCAGAGCCATGCTTTCAAGGCAGGGAAGCGGCCTGCAAGCTGAGTGGGAGTGGGGGAGGGGAGGGAGACAGCTGAAGCCGAGTCCAGAAGGGCGGCGATGGAAGAGCTGCAGCTGGGTCAGAGCCTGGAGGGAGGGCGGGGCCTTCACTGAGGACCCCCCACCCCTAGGGCTGGCTGAAGAGGCCAGCCCTAGGCCCCCGGCGGTCGCGCATGCGCCCTTGGCCTGTGCGGTGTGTGGGGGCTTGAACCCAAGCCCGCAGGGCTCCCGGAGCGGCCAGAGAAAGAAGGGCCCATGGAGAGGTAGGCGAGGTGGGCAGGGGGTGCCACCTTACTCTCCTCAGCTCCCTGAGGGAGAGAGAGAGAGACAGAGACAGAGAGAGAGATCCCTGACCTCTGAGTCTCTGCCTCCACCGCTGGCTGGTGCCAACTCACGCGCCATCCCACTTCCAGCCATCACCCCCACGCCTGCCCCGGGGCCAGCCCCACCACAGAGAGGCCGGTTGGTTCCTGCTCACCTCTGTGCCGTCCCTTCCCGACCTGACCCCAGTGCAGGGGATAAGCTTCAGACAAGTCTTTCCATGTCCCTCTGCATGACAATAGACTTCCTCCCCTCTCCCATTCCACAGGCCCACCCGGGACATCCACCTTTGTCATTAGCTCAGGAGAGGATGCAAGATGAGAATCTCTGCTATTGTGTGGGGAGACTCAGTTTCCCGGGTTTCCCCCATGGACACATGTTCTTCAGCTGGGTCTGATTTTCTCCAGACAAGCTGTCTTGGGAAGGATTTGGCCAGCCCTAAGAACCTGAAGGGAAAGGGCGGAGGGGGGTTCTCTCTCTGCCCCCGACAGCCCCGAGCTGGGTCGGTCCCTCAGACCTGGCCAGGGGCAGCCCATCCCCCGGCGCCCTTCCCCGGTGCATCCAAGGGCAGGCTCGGCGCCAGCCCCACCCCGCTCGCCACTGCCCGACCATCGTCCTCCCTCGGGGGGCCTGGGCGGGACAGGGACCCGGCTGTGGGAGGCCTCCAGATCTCAGGCCTGGCACACCGTTTACCAGGCTGCTTCCTCCTCTGACGGGGGCCCAGCACACGCCCCAGGAGACTTGGCAGCCGCCCCCAGGGCTCTAGCCTCTGGAACTCGTCCCCTTGGAAGGGGCCTGGCCCAGGTGCCAGGTTCGGCTGGTCGGCCAGCCTCCTTTGGAGAAAGCAGGCAAGCCGAGCCAGGCTTGCAGTGGCCCTGGCGTGACACCTGCCACCTCAGGCAGAGGGCCTCCCGCGTGCCCTCCATGGCGGGTTTCTCCCCGGAGCCGTGGCCTGGGCACTAGGAAGGCCGGGCCTCCCCGACTCCCGGGAGGAGGGGCTAGCCCAGTTGCGCCCTGGCCCCCAAACCCTCTGGTGCCATCTGCCTGTCTCGGCACTTCTGACTCCACAGAGCCTTTCCTACATCTGGGCTGCCTGCCGTGGCAAAGTGCAGGCGTGGGGTGAGGCCATGCCTTCTCTTTCCAGGAAAAAGTGAGCCCCTGGCCGAAGCAGCAGGCCCAGGCAGAGCCTTGAGCTTGAAGCCCAGTAGGTCTGTGGCCCTCAGGGCCAGAGCAATGCTTTCAAGGCAGGGAAGCGGCCTGCAAGCTGAGTGGGAGTGGGGGAGGGGAGGGAGACAGCTGAAGCCGAGTCCAGAAGGGCGGCGATGGAAGAGCTGCAGCTGGGTCAGAGCCTGGAGGGAGGGCGGGGCCATCACTGAGGACCCCCACCCCCGAGGGCAGCCCTAGGCCCTGGCGGTCGCGCATGCGCCCTTGGCCTGTGCGGTGTGTGGGGGCTTGAACCCAAGCCCAAAGGGCTCCCGGAGCGGCCAGAGAAAGAAGGGCCCATGGAGAGGTAGGCGAGGTGGGCAGGGGGCGCCACCTTACTCTCCTCAGCTCCCTGAGGGAGAGAGAGAGAGACAGAGACAGAGAGAGAGATCCCTGACTTCTGACTCCACAGAGCCTTTCCTACATCTGGGCTGCCTGCCGTGGCAAAGTGCAGGCGTGGGGTGAGGCCATGCCTTCTCTTTCCAGGAAAAAGTGAGCCCCTGGCCGAAGCAGCAGGCCCAGGCAGAGCCTTGAGCTTGAAGCCCAGTAGGTCTGTGGCCCTCAGGGCCAGAGCAATGCTTTCAAGGCAGGGAAGCGGCCTGCAAGCTGAGTGGGAGTGGGGGAGGGGAGGGAGACAGCTGAAGCTGAGTCCAGAAGGGCGGCGATGGAAGAGCTGCAGCTGGGTCAGAGCCTGGAGGGAGGGCGGGGCCTACACTGAGGACCCCCCACACCTAGGGCTGGCTGAAGAGGCCAGCCCTAGGCCCCCGGCGGTCGCGCATGCGCCCTTGGCCTGTGCGGTGTGTGGGGGCTTGAACCCAAGCCCGCAGGGCTCCCGGAGCGGCCAGAGAAAGAAGGGCCCATGGAGAGGTAGGCGAGGTGGGCAGGGGGTGCCACCTTACTCTCCTCAGCTCCCTGAGGGAGAGAGAGAGAGACAGAGACAGAGAGAGAGATCCCTGACCTCTGAGTCTCTGCCTCCACCGCTGGCTGGTGCCAACTCACGCGCCATCCCACTTCCAGCCATCAGCCCCACGCCTGCCCCGGGGCCAGCCCCACCACAGAGAGGCCGGTTGGTTCCTGCTCACCTCTGTGCCGTCCCTTCCCTACCTGACCCCAGTGCAGGGGATAAGCTTCAGACAAGTCTTTCCATGTCCCTCTGCATGACAATAGACTTCCTCCCCTCTCCCATTCCACAGGCCCACCCGGGACATCCACCTTTGTCATTAGCTCAGGAGAGGATGCAAGATGAGAATCTCTGCTATTGTGTGGGGAGACTCAGTTTCCCGGGTTTCCCCCATGGACACATGTTCTTCAGCTGGGTCTGATTTTCTCCAGACAAGCTGTCTTGGGAAGGATTTGGCCAGCCCTAAGAACCTGAAGGGAAAGGGCGGAGGGGGGTTCTCTCTCTGCCCCCGACAGCCCCGAGCTGGGTCGGTCCCTCAGACCTGGCCAGGGGCAGCCCATCCCCCGGCGCCCTTCCCCGGTGCATCCAAGGGCAGGCTCGGCGCCAGCCCCACCCCGCTCGCCACTGCCCGACCATCGTCCTCCCTCGGGGGGCCTGGGCGGGACAGGGACCCGGCTGTGGGAGGCCTCCAGATCTCAGGCCTGGCACACCGTTTACCAGGCTGCTTCCTCCTCTGACGGGGGCCCAGCACACGCCCCAGGAGACTTTGCAGCCGCCCCCAGGGCTCTAGCCTCTGGAACTCGTCCCCTTGGAAGGGGCCTGGCCCAGGTGCCAGGTTCGGCTGGTCGGCCAGCCTCCTTTGGAGAAAGCAGGCAAGCCGAGCCAGGCTTGCAGTGGCCCTGGCGTGACACCTGCCACCTCAGGCAGAGGGCCTCCCGCGTGCCCTCCATGGCGGGTTTCTCCCCGGAGCCGTGGCCTGGGCACTAGGAAGGCCGGGCCTCCCCGACTCCCGGGAGGAGGGGCTAGCCCAGTTGCGCCCTGGCCCCCAAACCCTCTGGTGCCATCTGCCTGTCTCGGCACTTCTGACTCCACAGAGCCTTTCCTACATCTGGGCTGCCTGCCGTGGCAAAGTGCAGGCGTGGGGTGAGGCCATGCCTTCTCTTTCCAGGAAAAAGTGAGCCCCTGGCCGAAGCAGCAGGCCCAGGCAGAGCCTTGAGCTTGAAGCCCAGTAGGTCTGTGGCCCTCAGGGCCAGAGCAATGCTTTCAAGGCAGGGAAGCGGCCTGCAAGCTGAGTGGGAGTGGGGGAGGGGAGGGAGACAGCTGAAGCCGAGTCCAGAAGGGCGGCGATGGAAGAGCTGCAGCTGGGTCAGAGCCTGGAGGGAGGGCGGGGCCATCACTGAGGACCCCCACCCCCGAGGGCAGCCCTAGGCCCTGGCGGTCGCGCATGCGCCCTTGGCCTGTGCGGTGTGTGGGGGCTTGAACCCAAGCCCAAAGGGCTCCCGGAGCGGCCAGAGAAAGAAGGGCCCATGGAGAGGTAGGCGAGGTGGGCAGGGGGCGCCACCTTACTCTCCTCAGCTCCCTGAGGGAGAGAGAGAGAGACAGAGACAGAGAGAGAGATCCCTGACTTCTGACTCCACAGAGCCTTTCCTACATCTGGGCTGCCTGCCGTGGCAAAGTGCAGGCGTGGGGTGAGGCCATGCCTTCTCTTTCCAGGAAAAAGTGAGCCCCTGGCCGAAGCAGCAGGCCCAGGCAGAGCCTTGAGCTTGAAGCCCAGTAGGTCTGTGGCCCTCAGGGCCAGAGCAATGCTTTCAAGGCAGGGAAGCGGCCTGCAAGCTGAGTGGGAGTGGGGGAGGGGAGGGAGACAGCTGAAGCTGAGTCCAGAAGGGCGGCGATGGAAGAGCTGCAGCTGGGTCAGAGCCTGGAGGGAGGGCGGGGCCTTCACTGAGGACCCCCCACCCCTAGGGCTGGCTGAAGAGGCCAGCCCTAGGCCCCGGCGGTCGCGCATGCGCCCTTGGCCTGTGCGGTGTGTGGGGGCTTGAACCCAAGCCCAAAGGGCTCCCGGAGCGGCCAGAGAAAGAAGGGCCCATGGAGAGGTAGGCGAGGTGGGCAGGGGGCGCCACCTTACTCTCCTCAGCTCCCTGAGGGAGAGAGAGAGAGACAGAGACAGAGAGAGAGATCCCTGACCTCTGAGTCTCTGCCTCCACCGCTGGCTGGTGCCAACTCACGCGCCATCCCACTTCCAGCCATCACCCCCACGCCTGCCCCGGGGCCAGCCCCACCACAGAGAGGCCGGTTGGTTCCTGCTCACCTCTGTGCCGTCCCTTCCCGACCTGACCCCAGTGCAGGGGATAAGCTTCAGACAAGTCTTTCCATGTCCCTCTGCATGACAATAGACTTCCTCCCCTCTCCCATTCCACAGGCCCACCCGGGACATCCACCTTTGTCATTAGCTCAGGAGAGGATGCAAGATGAGAATCTCTGCTATTGTGTGGGGAGACTCAGTTTCCCGGGTTTCCCCCATGGACACATGTTCTTCAGCTGGGTCTGATTTTCTCCAGACAAGCTGTCTTGGGAAGGATTTGGCCAGCCCTAAGAACCTGAAGGGAAAGGGCGGAGGGGGGTTCTCTCTCTGCCCCCGACAGCCCCGAGCTGGGTCGGTCCCTCAGACCTGGCCAGGGGCAGCCCATCCCCCGGCGCCCTTCCCCGGTGCATCCAAGGGCAGGCTCGGCGCCAGCCCCACCCCGCTCGCCACTGCCCGACCATCGTCCTCCCTCGGGGGACCTGGGCAGGACAGGGACCTGGCTGTGGGAGGCCTCCAGATCTCAGGCCTGGCACACCGTTTACCAGGCTGCTTCCTCCTCTGACGGGGGCCCAGCACACGCCCCAGGAGACTTGGCAGCCGCCCCCAGGGCTCTAGCCTCTGGAACTCGTCCCCTTGGAAGGGGCCTGGCCCAGGTGCCAGGTTCGGCTGGTCGGCCAGCCTCCTTTGGAGAAAGCAGGCAAGCCGAGCCAGGCTTGCAGTGGCCCTGGCGTGACACCTGCCACCTCAGGCAGAGGGCCTCCCGCGTGCCCTCCATGGCGGGTTTCTCCCCGGAGCCGTGGCCTGGGCACTAGGAAGGCCGGGCCTCCCCGACTCCCGGGAGGAGGGGCTGCCCAGTTGCGCCCTGGCCCCCAAACCCTCTGGTGCCATCTGCCTGTCTCGGCACTTCTGACTCCACAGAGCCTTTCCTACATCTGGGCTGCCTGCCGTGGCAAAGTGCAGGCGTGGGGTGAGGCCATGCCTTCTCTTTCCAGGAAAAAGTGAGCCCCTGACCGAAGCAGCAGGCCCAGGCAGAGCCTTGAGCTTGAAGCCCAGTAGGTCTGTGGCCCTCAGGGCCAGAGCAATGCTTTCAAGGCAGGGAAGCGGCCTGCAAGCTGAGTGGGAGTGGGGGAGGGGAGGGAGACAGCTGAAGCCGAGTCCAGAAGGGGGGCGATGGAAGAGCTGCAGCTGGGTCAGAGCCTGGAGGGAGGGCGGGGCCATCACTGAGGACCCCCACCCCCGAGGGCAGCCCTAGGCCCCGGCGGTCGCGCATGCGCCCTTGGCCTGTGCGGTGTGTGGGGGCTTGAACCCAAGCCCGCAGGGCTCCCGGAGCGGCCAGAGAAAGAAGGGCCCATGGAGAGGTAGGCGAGGTGGGCAGGGGGCGCCACCTTACTCTCCTCAGCTCCCTGAGGGAGAGAGAGAGAGACAGAGACAGAGAGAGAGATCCCTGACTTCTGACTCCACAGAGCCTTTCCTACATCTGGGCTGCCTGCCGTGGCAAAGTGCAGGCGTGGGGTGAGGCCATGCCTTCTCTTTCCAGGAAAAAGTGACCCCTGGCCGAAGCAGCAGGCCCAGGCAGAGCCTTGAGCTTGAAGCCCAGTAGGTCTGTGGCCCTCAGGGCCAGAGCAATGCTTTCAAGGCAGGGAAGCGGCCTGCAAGCTGAGTGGGAGTGGGGGAGGGGAGGGAGACAGCTGAAGCTGAGTCCAGAAGGGCGGCGATGGAAGAGCTGCAGCTGGGTCAGAGCCTGGAGGGAGGGCTGGGCCTTCACTGAGGACCCCCCACCCCTAGGGCTGGCTGAAGAGGCCAGCCCTATGCCCCCGGCGGTCGCGCATGCGCCCTTGGCCTGTGCGGTGTGTGGGGGCTTGAACCCAAGCCCGCAGGGCTCCCGGAGCGGACAGAGAAAGAAGGGCCCATGGAGAGGTAGGCGAGGTGGGCAGGGGGCGCCACCTTACTCTCCTCAGCTCCCTGAGGGAGAGAGAGAGAGACAGAGACAGAGAGAGAGATCCCTGACCTCTGAGTCTCTGCCTCCACCGCTGGCTGGTGCCAACTCACGCGCCATCCCACTTCCAGCCATCACCCCCACGCCTGCCCCGGGGCCAGCCCCACCACAGAGAGGCCGGTTGGTTCCTGCTCACCTCTGTGCCCTCCCTTCCCGACCTGACCCCAGTGCAGGGGATAAGCTTCAGACAAGTCTTTCCATGTCCCTCTGCATGACAATAGACTTCCTCCCCTCTCCCATTCCACAGGCCCACCCGGGACATCCACCTTTGTCATTAGCTCAGGAGAGGATGCAAGATGAGAATCTCTGCTATTGTGTGGGGAGACTCAGTTTCCCGGGTTTCCCCCATGGACACATGTTCTTCAGCTGGGTCTGATTTTCTCCAGACAAGCTGTCTTGGGAAGGATTTGGCCAGCCCTAAGAACCTGAAGGGAAAGGGCGGAGGGGGGTTCTCTCTCTGCCCCCGACAGCCCCGAGCTGGGTCGGTCCCTCAGACCTGGCCAGGGGCAGCCCATCCCCCGGCGCCCTTCCCCGGTGCATCCAAGGGCAGGCTCGGCGCCAGCCCCACCCCGCTCGCCACTGCCCGACCATCGTCCTCCCTCGGGGGGCCTGGGCGGGACAGGGACCCGGCTGTGGGAGGCCTCCAGATCTCAGGCCTGGCACACCGTTTACCAGGCTGCTTCCTCCTCTGACGGGGGCCCAGCACACGCCCCAGGAGACTTGGCAGCCGCCCCCAGGGCTCTAGCCTCTGGAACTCGTCCCCTTGGAAGGGGCCTGGCCCAGGTGCCAGGTTCGGCTGGTCGGCCAGCCTCCTTTGGAGAAAGCAGGCAAGCCGAGCCAGGCTTGCAGTGGCCCTGGCGTGACACCTGCCACCTCAGGCAGAGGGCCTCCCGCGTGCCCTCCATGGCGGGTTTCTCCCCGGAGCCGTGGCCTGGGCACTAGGAAGGCCGGGCCTCCCCGACTCCCGGGAGGAGGGGCTAGCCCAGTTGCGCCCTGGCCCCCAAACCCTCTGGTGCCATCTGCCTGTCTCGGCACTTCTGACTCCACAGAGCCTTTCCTACATCTGGGCTGCCTGCCGTGGCAAAGTGCAGGCGTGGGGTGAGGCCATGCCTTCTCTTTCCAGGAAAAAGTGAGCCCCTGGCCGAAGCAGCAGGCCCAGGCAGAGCCTTGAGCTTGAAGCCCAGTAGGTCTGTGGCCCTCAGGGCCAGAGCAATGCTTTCAAGGCAGGGAAGCGGCCTGCAAGCTGAGTGGGAGTGGGGGAGGGGAGGGAGACAGCTGAAGCCGAGTCCAGAAGGGCGGCGATGGAAGAGCTGCAGCTGGGTCAGAGCCTGGAGGGAGGGCGGGGCCATCACTGAGGACCCCCACCCCCGAGGGCAGCCCTAGGCCCTGGCGGTCGCGCATGCGCCCTTGGCCTGTGCGGTGTGTGGGGGCTTGAACCCAAGCCCAAAGGGCTCCCGGAGCGGCCAGAGAAAGAAGGGCCCATGGAGAGGTAGGCGAGGTGGGCAGGGGGCGCCACCTTACTCTCCTCAGCTCCCTGAGGGAGAGAGAGAGAGACAGAGACAGAGAGAGAGATCCCTGACTTCTGACTCCACAGAGCCTTTCCTACATCTGGGCTGCCTGCCGTGGCAAAGTGCAGGCGTGGGGGGAGGCCATGCCTTCTCTTTCCAGGAAAAAGTGAGCCCCTGGCCGAAGCAGCAGGCCCAGGCAGAGCCTTGAGCTTGAAGCCCAGTAGGTCTGTGGCCCTCAGGGCCAGAGCAATGCTTTCAAGGCAGGGAAGCGGCCTGCAAGCTGAGTGGGAGTGGGGGAGGGGAGGGAGACAGCTGAAGCTGAGTCCAGAAGGGCGGCGATGGAAGAGCTGCAGCTGGGTCAGAGCCTGGAGGGAGGGCGGGGCCTTCACTGAGGACCCCCCACCCCTAGGGCTGGCTGAAGAGGCCAGCCCTAGGCCCCGGCGGTCGCGCATGCGCCCTTGGCCTGTGCGGTGTGTGGGGGCTTGAACCCAAGCCCAAAGGGCTCCCGGAGCGGCCAGAGAAAGAAGGGCCCATGGAGAGGTAGGCGAGGTGGGCAGGGGGCGCCACCTTACTCTCCTCAGCTCCCTGAGGGAGAGAGAGAGAGACAGAGACAGAGAGAGAGATCCCTGACCTCTGAGTCTCTGCCTCCACCGCTGGCTGGTGCCAACTCACGCGCCATCCCACTTCCAGCCATCACCCCCACGCCTGCCCCGGGGCCAGCCCCACCACAGAGAGGCCGGTTGGTTCCTGCTCACCTCTGTGCCGTCCCTTCCCGACCTGACCCCAGTGCAGGGGATAAGCTTCAGACAAGTCTTTCCATGTCCCTCTGCATGACAATAGACTTCCTCCCCTCTCCCATTCCACAGGCCCACCCGGGACATCCACCTTTGTCATTAGCTCAGGAGAGGATGCAAGATGAGAATCTCTGCTATTGTGTGGGGAGACTCAGTTTCCCGGGTTTCCCCCATGGACACATGTTCTTCAGCTGGGTCTGATTTTCTCCAGACAAGCTGTCTTGGGAAGGATTTGGCCAGCCCTAAGAACCTGAAGGGAAAGGGCGGAGGGGGGTTCTCTCTCTGCCCCCGACAGCCCCGAGCTGGGTCGGTCCCTCAGACCTGGCCAGGGGCAGCCCATCCCCCGGCGCCCTTCCCCGGTGCATCCAAGGGCAGGCTCGGCGCCAGCCCCACCCCGCTCGCCACTGCCCGACCATCGTCCTCCCTCGGGGGGCCTGGGCAGGACAGGGACCTGGCTGTGGGAGGCCTCCAGATCTCAGGCCTGGCACACCGTTTACCAGGCTGCTTCCTCCTCTGACGGGGGCCCAGCACACGCCCCAGGAGACTTGGCAGCCGCCCCCAGGGCTCTAGCCTCTGGAACTCGTCCCCTTGGAAGGGGCCTGGCCCAGGTGCCAGGTTCGGCTGGTCGGCCAGCCTCCTTTGGAGAAAGCAGGCAAGCCGAGCCAGGCTTGCAGTGGCCCTGGCGTGACACCTGCCACCTCAGGCAGAGGGCCTCCCGCGTGCCCTCCATGGCGGGTTTCTCCCCGGAGCCGTGGCCTGGGCACTAGGAAGGCCGGGCCTCCCCGACTCCCGGGAGGAGGGGCTGCCCAGTTGCGCCCTGGCCCCCAAACCCTCTGGTGCCATCTGCCTGTCTCGGCACTTCTGACTCCACAGAGCCTTTCCTACATCTGGGCTGCCTGCCGTGGCAAAGTGCAGGCGTGGGGTGAGGCCATGCCTTCTCTTTCCAGGAAAAAGTGAGCCCCTGACCGAAGCAGCAGGCCCAGGCAGAGCCTTGAGCTTGAAGCCCAGTAGGTCTGTGGCCCTCAGGGCCAGAGCAATGCTTTCAAGGCAGGGAAGCGGCCTGCAAGCTGAGTGGGAGTGGGGGAGGGGAGGGAGACAGCTGAAGCCGAGTCCAGAAGGGGGGCGATGGAAGAGCTGCAGCTGGGTCAGAGCCTGGAGGGAGGGCGGGGCCATCACTGAGGACCCCCACCCCCGAGGGCAGCCCTAGGCCCCGGCGGTCGCGCATGCGCCCTTGGCCTGTGCGGTGTGTGGGGGCTTGAACCCAAGCCCGCAGGGCTCCCGGAGCGGCCAGAGAAAGAAGGGCCCATGGAGAGGTAGGCGAGGTGGGCAGGGGGCGCCACCTTACTCTCCTCAGCTCCCTGAGGGAGAGAGAGAGAGACAGAGACAGAGAGAGAGATCCCTGACTTCTGACTCCACAGAGCCTTTCCTACATCTGGGCTGCCTGCCGTGGCAAAGTGCAGGCGTGGGGTGAGGCCATGCCTTCTCTTTCCAGGAAAAAGTGACCCCTGGCCGAAGCAGCAGGCCCAGGCAGAGCCTTGAGCTTGAAGCCCAGTAGGTCTGTGGCCCTCAGGGCCAGAGCAATGCTTTCAAGGCAGGGAAGCGGCCTGCAAGCTGAGTGGGAGTGGGGGAGGGGAGGGAGACAGCTGAAGCTGAGTCCAGAAGGGCGGCGATGGAAGAGCTGCAGCTGGGTCAGAGCCTGGAGGGAGGGCTGGGCCTTCACTGAGGACCCCCCACCCCTAGGGCTGGCTGAAGAGGCCAGCCCTAGGCCCCCGGCGGTCGCGCATGCGCCCTTGGCCTGTGCGGTGTGTGGGGGCTTGAACCCAAGCCCGCAGGGCTCCCGGAGCGGACAGAGAAAGAAGGGCCCATGGAGAGGTAGGCGAGGTGGGCAGGGGGCGCCACCTTACTCTCCTCAGCTCCCTGAGGGAGAGAGAGAGAGACAGAGACAGAGAGAGAGATCCCTGACCTCTGAGTCTCTGCCTCCACCGCTGGCTGGTGCCAACTCACGCGCCATCCCACTTCCAGCCATCACCCCCACGCCTGCCCCGGGGCCAGCCCCACCACAGAGAGGCCGGTTGGTTCCTGCTCACCTCTGTGCCCTCCCTTCCCGACCTGACCCCAGTGCAGGGGATAAGCTTCAGACAAGTCTTTCCATGTCCCTCTGCATGACAATAGACTTCCTCCCCTCTCCCATTCCACAGGCCCACCCGGGACATCCACCTTTGTCATTAGCTCAGGAGAGGATGCAAGATGAGAATCTCTGCTATTGTGTGGGGAGACTCAGTTTCCCGGGTTTCCCCCATGGACACATGTTCTTCAGCTGGGTCTGATTTTCTCCAGACAAGCTGTCTTGGGAAGGATTTGGCCAGCCCTAAGAACCTGAAGGGAAAGGGCGGAGGGGGGTTCTCTCTCTGCCCCCGACAGCCCCGAGCTGGGTCGGTCCCTCAGACCTGGCCAGGGGCAGCCCATCCCCCGGCGCCCTTCCCCGGTGCATCCAAGGGCAGGCTCGGCGCCAGCCCCACCCCGCTCGCCACTGCCCGACCATCGTCCTCCCTCGGGGGGCCTGGGCGGGACAGGGACCCGGCTGTGGGAGGCCTCCAGATCTCAGGCCTGGCACACCGTTTACCAGGCTGCTTCCTCCTCTGACGGGGGCCCAGCACACGCCCCAGGAGACTTGGCAGCCGCCCCCAGGGCTCTAGCCTCTGGAACTCGTCCCCTTGGAAGGGGCCTGGCCCAGGTGCCAGGTTCGGCTGGTCGGCCAGCCTCCTTTGGAGAAAGCAGGCAAGCCGAGCCAGGCTTGCAGTGGCCCTGGCGTGACACCTGCCACCTCAGGCAGAGGGCCTCCCGCGTGCCCTCCATGGCGGGTTTCTCCCCGGAGCCGTGGCCTGGGCACTAGGAAGGCCGGGCCTCCCCGACTCCCGGGAGGAGGGGCTAGCCCAGTTGCGCCCTGGCCCCCAAACCCTCTGGTGCCATCTGCCTGTCTCGGCACTTCTGACTCCACAGAGCCTTTCCTACATCTGGGCTGCCTGCCGTGGCAAAGTGCAGGCGTGGGGTGAGGCCATGCCTTCTCTTTCCAGGAAAAAGTGAGCCCCTGGCCGAAGCAGCAGGCCCAGGCAGAGCCTTGAGCTTGAAGCCCAGTAGGTCTGTGGCCCTCAGGGCCAGAGCAATGCTTTCAAGGCAGGGAAGCGGCCTGCAAGCTGAGTGGGAGTGGGGGAGGGGAGGGAGACAGCTGAAGCCGAGTCCAGAAGGGCGGCGATGGAAGAGCTGCAGCTGGGTCAGAGCCTGGAGGGAGGGCGGGGCCATCACTGAGGACCCCCACCCCCGAGGGCAGCCCTAGGCCCTGGCGGTCGCGCATGCGCCCTTGGCCTGTGCGGTGTGTGGGGGCTTGAACCCAAGCCCAAAGGGCTCCCGGAGCGGCCAGAGAAAGAAGGGCCCATGGAGAGGTAGGCGAGGTGGGCAGGGGGCGCCACCTTACTCTCCTCAGCTCCCTGAGGGAGAGAGAGAGAGACAGAGACAGAGAGAGAGATCCCTGACTTCTGACTCCACAGAGCCTTTCCTACATCTGGGCTGCCTGCCGTGGCAAAGTGCAGGCGTGGGGGGAGGCCATGCCTTCTCTTTCCAGGAAAAAGTGAGCCCCTGGCCGAAGCAGCAGGCCCAGGCAGAGCCTTGAGCTTGAAGCCCAGTAGGTCTGTGGCCCTCAGGGCCAGAGCAATGCTTTCAAGGCAGGGAAGCGGCCTGCAAGCTGAGTGGGAGTGGGGGAGGGGAGGGAGACAGCTGAAGCTGAGTCCAGAAGGGCGGCGATGGAAGAGCTGCAGCTGGGTCAGAGCCTGGAGGGAGGGCGGGGCCTTCACTGAGGACCCCCCACCCCTAGGGCTGGCTGAAGAGGCCAGCCCTAGGCCCCGGCGGTCGCGCATGCGCCCTTGGCCTGTGCGGTGTGTGGGGGCTTGAACCCAAGCCCAAAGGGCTCCCGGAGCGGCCAGAGAAAGAAGGGCCCATGGAGAGGTAGGCGAGGTGGGCAGGGGGCGCCACCTTACTCTCCTCAGCTCCCTGAGGGAGAGAGAGAGAGACAGAGACAGAGAGAGAGATCCCTGACCTCTGAGTCTCTGCCTCCACCGCTGGCTGGTGCCAACTCACGTGCCATCCCACTTCCAGCCATCACCCCCACGCCTGCCCCGGGGCCAGCCCCACCACAGAGAGGCCGGTTGGTTCCTGCTCACCTCTGTGCCGTCCCTTCCCGACCTGACCCCAGTGCAGGGGATAAGCTTCAGACAAGTCTTTCCATGTCCCTCTGCATGACAATAGACTTCCTCCCCTCTCCCATTCCACAGGCCCACCCGGGACATCCACCTTTGTCATTAGCTCAGGAGAGGATGCAAGATGAGAATCTCTGCTATTGTGTGGGGAGACTCAGTTTCCCGGGTTTCCCCCATGGACACATGTTCTTCAGCTGGGTCTGATTTTCTCCAGACAAGCTGTCTTGGGAAGGATTTGGCCAGCCCTAAGAACCTGAAGGGAAAGGGCGGAGGGGGGTTCTCTCTCTGCCCCCGACAGCCCCGAGCTGGGTCGGTCCCTCAGACCTGGCCAGGGGCAGCCCATCCCCCGGCGCCCTTCCCCGGTGCATCCAAGGGCAGGCTCGGCGCCAGCCCCACCCCGCTCGCCACTGCCCGACCATCGTCCTCCCTCGGGGGGCCTGGGCAGGACAGGGACCTGGCTGTGGGAGGCCTCCAGATCTCAGGCCTGGCACACCGTTTACCAGGCTGCTTCCTCCTCTGACGGGGGCCCAGCACACGCCCCAGGAGACTTGGCAGCCGCCCCCAGGGCTCTAGCCTCTGGAACTCGTCCCCTTGGAAGGGGCCTGGCCCAGGTGCCAGGTTCGGCTGGTCGGCCAGCCTCCTTTGGAGAAAGCAGGCAAGCCGAGCCAGGCTTGCAGTGGCCCTGGCGTGACACCTGCCACCTCAGGCAGAGGGCCTCCCGCGTGCCCTCCATGGCGGGTTTCTCCCCGGAGCCGTGGCCTGGGCACTAGGAAGGCCGGGCCTCCCCGACTCCCGGGAGGAGGGGCTGCCCAGTTGCGCCCTGGCCCCCAAACCCTCTGGTGCCATCTGCCTGTCTCGGCACTTCTGACTCCACAGAGCCTTTCCTACATCTGGGCTGCCTGCCGTGGCAAAGTGCAGGCGTGGGGTGAGGCCATGCCTTCTCTTTCCAGGAAAAAGTGAGCCCCTGACCGAAGCAGCAGGCCCAGGCAGAGCCTTGAGCTTGAAGCCCAGTAGGTCTGTGGCCCTCAGGGCCAGAGCAATGCTTTCAAGGCAGGGAAGCGGCCTGCAAGCTGAGTGGGAGTGGGGGAGGGGAGGGAGACAGCTGAAGCCGAGTCCAGAAGGGGGGCGATGGAAGAGCTGCAGCTGGGTCAGAGCCTGGAGGGAGGGCGGGGCCATCACTGAGGACCCCCACCCCCGAGGGCAGCCCTAGGCCCCGGCGGTCGCGCATGCGCCCTTGGCCTGTGCGGTGTGTGGGGGCTTGAACCCAAGCCCAAAGGGCTCCCGGAGCGGCCAGAGAAAGAAGGGCCCATGGAGAGGTAGGCGAGGTGGGCAGGGGGCGCCACCTTACTCTCCTCAGCTCCCTGAGGGAGAGAGAGAGAGACAGAGACAGAGAGAGAGATCCCTGACTTCTGACTCCACAGAGCCTTTCCTACATCTGGGCTGCCTGCCGTGGCAAAGTGCAGGCGTGGGGTGAGGCCATGCCTTCTCTTTCCAGGAAAAAGTGAGCCCCTGGCCGGAGCAGCAGGCCCAGGCAGAGCCTTGAGCTTGAAGCCCAGTAGGTCTGTGGCCCTCAGGGCCAGAGCAATGCTTTCAAGGCAGGGAAGCGGCCTGCAAGCTGAGTGGGAGTGGGGGAGGGGAGGGAGACAGCTGAAGCTGAGTCCAGAAGGGCGGCGATGGAAGAGCTGCAGCTGGGTCAGAGCCTGGAGGGAGGGCTGGGCCTTCACTGAGGACCCCCCACCCCTAGGGCTGGCTGAAGAGGCCAGCCCTAGGCCCCCGGCGGTCGCGCATGCGCCCTTGGCCTGTGCGGTGTGTGGGGGCTTGAACCCAAGCCCGCAGGGCTCCCGGAGCGGACAGAGAAAGAAGGGCCCATGGAGAGGTAGGCGAGGTGGGCAGGGGGCGCCACCTTACTCTCCTCAGCTCCCTGAGGGAGAGAGAGAGAGACAGAGACAGAGAGAGAGATCCCTGACCTCTGAGTCTCTGCCTCCACCGCTGGCTGGTGCCAACTCACGCGCCATCCCACTTCCAGCCATCACCCCCACGCCTGCCCCGGGGCCAGCCCCACCACAGAGAGGCCGGTTGGTTCCTGCTCACCTCTGTGCCCTCCCTTCCCGACCTGACCCCAGTGCAGGGGATAAGCTTCAGACAAGTCTTTCCATGTCCCTCTGCATGACAATAGACTTCCTCCCCTCTCCCATTCCACAGGCCCACCCGGGACATCCACCTTTGTCATTAGCTCAGGAGAGGATGCAAGATGAGAATCTCTGCTATTGTGTGGGGAGACTCAGTTTCCCGGGTTTCCCCCATGGACACATGTTCTTCAGCTGGGTCTGATTTTCTCCAGACAAGCTGTCTTGGGAAGGATTTGGCCAGCCCTAAGAACCTGAAGGGAAAGGGCGGAGGGGGGTTCTCTCTCTGCCCCCGACAGCCCCGAGCTGGGTCGGTCCCTCAGACCTGGCCAGGGGCAGCCCATCCCCCGGCGCCCTTCCCCGGTGCATCCAAGGGCAGGCTCGGCGCCAGCCCCACCCCGCTCGCCACTGCCCGACCATCGTCCTCCCTCGGGGGGCCTGGGCGGGACAGGGACCCGGCTGTGGGAGGCCTCCAGATCTCAGGCCTGGCACACCGTTTACCAGGCTGCTTCCTCCTCTGACGGGGGCCCAGCACACGCCCCAGGAGACTTGGCAGCCGCCCCCAGGGCTCTAGCCTCTGGAACTCGTCCCCTTGGAAGGGGCCTGGCCCAGGTGCCAGGTTCGGCTGGTCGGCCAGCCTCCTTTGGAGAAAGCAGGCAAGCCGAGCCAGGCTTGCAGTGGCCCTGGCGTGACACCTGCCACCTCAGGCAGAGGGCCTCCCGCGTGCCCTCCATGGCGGGTTTCTCCCCGGAGCCGTGGCCTGGGCACTAGGAAGGCCGGGCCTCCCCGACTCCCGGGAGGAGGGGCTAGCCCAGTTGCGCCCTGGCCCCCAAACCCTCTGGTGCCATCTGCCTGTCTCGGCACTTCTGACTCCACAGAGCCTTTCCTACATCTGGGCTGCCTGCCGTGGCAAAGTGCAGGCGTGGGGTGAGGCCATGCCTTCTCTTTCCAGGAAAAAGTGAGCCCCTGGCCGAAGCAGCAGGCCCAGGCAGAGCCTTGAGCTTGAAGCCCAGTAGGTCTGTGGCCCTCAGGGCCAGAGCAATGCTTTCAAGGCAGGGAAGCGGCCTGCAAGCTGAGTGGGAGTGGGGGAGGGGAGGGAGACAGCTGAAGCTGAGTCCAGAAGGGCGGCGATGGAAGAGCTGCAGCTGGGTCAGAGCCTGGAGGGAGGGCGGGGCCTTCACTGAGGACCCCCCACCCCTAGGGCTGGCTGAAGAGGCCAGCCCTAGGCCCCGGCGGTCGCGCATGCGCCCTTGGCCTGTGCGGTGTGTGGGGGCTTGAACCCAAGCCCAAAGGGCTCCCGGAGCGGCCAGAGAAAGAAGGGCCCATGGAGAGGTAGGCGAGGTGGGCAGGGGGCGCCACCTTACTCTCCTCAGCTCCCTGAGGGAGAGAGAGAGAGACAGAGACAGAGAGAGAGATCCCTGACCTCTGAGTCTCTGCCTCCACCGCTGGCTGGTGCCAACTCACGCGCCATCCCACTTCCAGCCATCACCCCCACGCCTGCCCCGGGGCCAGCCCCACCACAGAGAGGCCGGTTGGTTCCTGCTCACCTCTGTGCCGTCCCTTCCCGACCTGACCCCAGTGCAGGGGATAAGCTTCAGACAAGTCTTTCCATGTCCCTCTGCATGACAATAGACTTCCTCCCCTCTCCCATTCCACAGGCCCACCCGGGACATCCACCTTTGTCATTAGCTCAGGAGAGGATGCAAGATGAGAATCTCTGCTATTGTGTGGGGAGACTCAGTTTCCCGGGTTTCCCCCATGGACACATGTTCTTCAGCTGGGTCTGATTTTCTCCAGACAAGCTGTCTTGGGAAGGATTTGGCCAGCCCTAAGAACCTGAAGGGAAAGGGCGGAGGGGGGTTCTCTCTCTGCCCCCGACAGCCCCGAGCTGGGTCGGTCCCTCAGACCTGGCCAGGGGCAGCCCATCCCCCGGCGCCCTTCCCCGGTGCATCCAAGGGCAGGCTCGGCGCCAGCCCCACCCCGCTCGCCACTGCCCGACCATCGTCCTCCCTCGGGGGGCCTGGGCAGGACAGGGACCTGGCTGTGGGAGGCCTCCAGATCTCAGGCCTGGCACACCGTTTACCAGGCTGCTTCCTCCTCTGACGGGGGCCCAGCACACGCCCCAGGAGACTTGGCAGCCGCCCCCAGGGCTCTAGCCTCTGGAACTCGTCCCCTTGGAAGGGGCCTGGCCCAGGTGCCAGGTTCGGCTGGTCGGCCAGCCTCCTTTGGAGAAAGCAGGCAAGCCGAGCCAGGCTTGCAGTGGCCCTGGCGTGACACCTGCCACCTCAGGCAGAGGGCCTCCCGCGTGCCCTCCATGGCGGGTTTCTCCCCGGAGCCGTGGCCTGGGCACTAGGAAGGCCGGGCCTCCCCGACTCCCGGGAGGAGGGGCTGCCCAGTTGCGCCCTGGCCCCCAAACCCTCTGGTGCCATCTGCCTGTCTCGGCACTTCTGACTCCACAGAGCCTTTCCTACATCTGGGCTGCCTGCCGTGGCAAAGTGCAGGCGTGGGGTGAGGCCATGCCTTCTCTTTCCAGGAAAAAGTGAGCCCCTGACCGAAGCAGCAGGCCCAGGCAGAGCCTTGAGCTTGAAGCCCAGTAGGTCTGTGGCCCTCAGGGCCAGAGCAATGCTTTCAAGGCAGGGAAGCGGCCTGCAAGCTGAGTGGGAGTGGGGGAGGGGAGGGAGACAGCTGAAGCCGAGTCCAGAAGGGGGGCGATGGAAGAGCTGCAGCTGGGTCAGAGCCTGGAGGGAGGGCGGGGCCATCACTGAGGACCCCCACCCCCGAGGGCAGCCCTAGGCCCCGGCGGTCGCGCATGCGCCCTTGGCCTGTGCGGTGTGTGGGGGCTTGAACCCAAGCCCAAAGGGCTCCCGGAGCGGCCAGAGAAAGAAGGGCCCATGGAGAGGTAGGCGAGGTGGGCAGGGGGCGCCACCTTACTCTCCTCAGCTCCCTGAGGGAGAGAGAGAGAGACAGAGACAGAGAGAGAGATCCCTGACTTCTGACTCCACAGAGCCTTTCCTACATCTGGGCTGCCTGCCGTGGCAAAGTGCAGGCGTGGGGTGAGGCCATGCCTTCTCTTTCCAGGAAAAAGTGAGCCCCTGGCCGGAGCAGCAGGCCCAGGCAGAGCCTTGAGCTTGAAGCCCAGTAGGTCTGTGGCCCTCAGGGCCAGAGCAATGCTTTCAAGGCAGGGAAGCGGCCTGCAAGCTGAGTGGGAGTGGGGGAGGGGAGGGAGACAGCTGAAGCTGAGTCCAGAAGGGCGGCGATGGAAGAGCTGCAGCTGGGTCAGAGCCTGGAGGGAGGGCTGGGCCTTCACTGAGGACCCCCCACCCCTAGGGCTGGCTGAAGAGGCCAGCCCTAGGCCCCCGGCGGTCGCGCATGCGCCCTTGGCCTGTGCGGTGTGTGGGGGCTTGAACCCAAGCCCGCAGGGCTCCCGGAGCGGACAGAGAAAGAAGGGCCCATGGAGAGGTAGGCGAGGTGGGCAGGGGGCGCCACCTTACTCTCCTCAGCTCCCTGAGGGAGAGAGAGAGAGACAGAGACAGAGAGAGAGATCCCTGACCTCTGAGTCTCTGCCTCCACCGCTGGCTGGTGCCAACTCACGCGCCATCCCACTTCCAGCCATCACCCCCACGCCTGCCCCGGGGCCAGCCCCACCACAGAGAGGCCGGTTGGTTCCTGCTCACCTCTGTGCCCTCCCTTCCCGACCTGACCCCAGTGCAGGGGATAAGCTTCAGACAAGTCTTTCCATGTCCCTCTGCATGACAATAGACTTCCTCCCCTCTCCCATTCCACAGGCCCACCCGGGACATCCACCTTTGTCATTAGCTCAGGAGAGGATGCAAGATGAGAATCTCTGCTATTGTGTGGGGAGACTCAGTTTCCCGGGTTTCCCCCATGGACACATGTTCTTCAGCTGGGTCTGATTTTCTCCAGACAAGCTGTCTTGGGAAGGATTTGGCCAGCCCTAAGAACCTGAAGGGAAAGGGCGGAGGGGGGTTCTCTCTCTGCCCCCGACAGCCCCGAGCTGGGTCGGTCCCTCAGACCTGGCCAGGGGCAGCCCATCCCCCGGCGCCCTTCCCCGGTGCATCCAAGGGCAGGCTCGGCGCCAGCCCCACCCCGCTCGCCACTGCCCGACCATCGTCCTCCCTCGGGGGGCCTGGGCGGGACAGGGACCCGGCTGTGGGAGGCCTCCAGATCTCAGGCCTGGCACACCGTTTACCAGGCTGCTTCCTCCTCTGACGGGGGCCCAGCACACGCCCCAGGAGACTTGGCAGCCGCCCCCAGGGCTCTAGCCTCTGGAACTCGTCCCCTTGGAAGGGGCCTGGCCCAGGTGCCAGGTTCGGCTGGTCGGCCAGCCTCCTTTGGAGAAAGCAGGCAAGCCGAGCCAGGCTTGCAGTGGCCCTGGCGTGACACCTGCCACCTCAGGCAGAGGGCCTCCCGCGTGCCCTCCATGGCGGGTTTCTCCCCGGAGCCGTGGCCTGGGCACTAGGAAGGCCGGGCCTCCCCGACTCCCGGGAGGAGGGGCTAGCCCAGTTGCGCCCTGGCCCCCAAACCCTCAGGTGCCATCTGCCTGTCTCGGCACTTCTGACTCCATAGAGCCTTTCCTACATCTGGGCTGCCTGCCGTGGCAAAGTGCAGGCGTGGGGTGAGGCCATGCCTTCTCTTTCCAGGAAAAAGTGAGCCCCTGGCCGAAGCAGCAGGCCCAGGCAGAGCCTTGAGCTTGAAGCCCAGTAGGTCTGTGGCCCTCAGGGCCAGAGCAATGCTTTCAAGGCAGGGAAGCGGCCTGCAAGCTGAGTGGGAGTGGGGGAGGGGAGGGAGACAGCTGAAGCTGAGTCCAGAAGGGCGGCGATGGAAGAGCTGCAGCTGGGTCAGAGCCTGGAGGGAGGGCGGGGCCTTCACTGAGGACCCCCCACCCCTAGGGCTGGCTGAAGAGGCCAGCCCTAGGCCCCGGCGGTCGCGCATGCGCCCTTGGCCTGTGCGGTGTGTGGGGGCTTGAACCCAAGCCCAAAGGGCTCCCGGAGCGGCCAGAGAAAGAAGGGCCCATGGAGAGGTAGGCGAGGTGGGCAGGGGGCGCCACCTTACTCTCCTCAGCTCCCTGAGGGAGAGAGAGAGAGACAGAGACAGAGAGAGAGATCCCTGACCTCTGAGTCTCTGCCTCCACCGCTGGCTGGTGCCAACTCACGCGCCATCCCACTTCCAGCCATCACCCCCACGCCTGCCCCGGGGCCAGCCCCACCACAGAGAGGCCGGTTGGTTCCTGCTCACCTCTGTGCCCTCCCTTCCCGACCTGACCCCAGTGCAGGGGATAAGCTTCAGACAAGTCTTTCCATGTCCCTCTGCATGACAATAGACTTCCTCCCCTCTCCCATTCCACAGGCCCACCCGGGACATCCACCTTTGTCATTAGCTCAGGAGAGGATGCAAGATGAGAATCTCTGCTATTGTGTGGGGAGACTCAGTTTCCCGGGTTTCCCCCATGGACACATGTTCTTCAGCTGGGTCTGATTTTCTCCAGACAAGCTGTCTTGGGAAGGATTTGGCCAGCCCTAAGAACCTGAAGGGAAAGGGCGGAGGGGGGTTCTCTCTCTGCCCCCGACAGCCCCGAGCTGGGTCGGTCCCTCAGACCTGGCCAGGGGCAGCCCATCCCCCGGCGCCCTTCCCCGGTGCATCCAAGGGCAGGCTCGGCGCCAGCCCCACCCCGCTCGCCACTGCCCGACCATCGTCCTCCCTCGGGGGGCCTGGGCAGGACAGGGACCTGGCTGTGGGAGGCCTCCAGATCTCAGGCCTGGCACACCGTTTACCAGGCTGCTTCCTCCTCTGACGGGGGCCCAGCACACGCCCCAGGAGACTTGGCAGCCGCCCCCAGGGCTCTAGCCTCTGGAACTCGTCCCCTTGGAAGGGGCCTGGCCCAGGTGCCAGGTTCGGCTGGTCGGCCAGCCTCCTTTGGAGAAAGCAGGCAAGCCGAGCCAGGCTTGCAGTGGCCCTGGCGTGACACCTGCCACCTCAGGCAGAGGGCCTCCCGCGTGCCCTCCATGGCGGGTTTCTCCCCGGAGCCGTGGCCTGGGCACTAGGAAGGCCGGGCCTCCCCGACTCCCGGGAGGAGGGGCTAGCCCACTTGCGCCCTGGCCCCCAAACCCTCTGGTGCCATCTGCCTGTCTCGGCACTTCTGACTCCACAGAGCCTTTCCTACATCTGGGCTGCCTGCCGTGGCAAAGTGCAGGCGTGGGGTGAGGCCATGGCTTTGTCTTTCCAGGAAAAAATGAGCCCCTGGCCGAAGCAGCAGGCCCAGGCAGAGCCTTGAGCTTGAAGCCCAGTAGGTCTGTGGCCCTCAGGGCCAGAGCAATGCTTTCAAGGCAGGGAAGCGGCCTGCAAGCTGAGTGGGAGTGGGGGAGGGGAGGGAGACAGCTGAAGCCGAGTCCAGAAGGGCGGCGATGGAAGAGCTGCAGCTGGGTCAGAGCCTGGAGGGAGGGCGGGGCCTTCACTGAGGACCCCCCCCCGCCCCCCGAGGCCAGCCCTAGGCCCCGGCGGTCGCGCATGCGCCCTTGGCCTGTGCGGTGTGTGGGGGCTTGAACCCAAGCCCGCAGGGCTCCCGGAGCGGCCAGAGAAAGAAGGGCCCATGGAGAGGTAGGCGAGGTGGGCAGGGTGTGCCACCTCTGACCCCCGGCTAAGGGTCTCACGCGTGCCCTCCATGGTGGATTTCTCCCTGGGGCCTTAGCCTGAGCACTAGGAAGGCCATGCCTCCCCGACTCCCTAGAGGAGGGTCTTGCCCAGTTTGGCCATTGTCACACTGGCCACATTTCTGACCTTCCCTAGTCAAACTCACTTCTTTCTGTGAATCCCTGCACCAGGGCGCCTTCTCCTTGTCACACTAACTGTTCCCTGACCTAGGCAGGGGTGCTAACACTTGTCATTCTGGTCACAGCAAAGTTCTGAAATGCCTCAGGGAGGCCTTTCAGAAGCACCTAGCACAGTCTCTACCATCACCGATCTCCCATCAGAAGAACATTACATGTTTTGCGCATCCTTCCTCCCATAGAGATAAAATGAGTGCATGAGGAAGAGCTGTCTGCTTTGTCGGAAGCTGAGGCAACTCCTTCTGGTAATACCAGGCACACGACTGTCTCTTCCAGGCCAAATTTTTCCCACCACGAGTCCATTGTTTAAGGAAACTTTCATTTCCTCTCTTTCATGGGTCTGATTTCCCCCAAGAACACAGTGAACCATCCCCTCGCCCTGTGCTGCATCACCATAATCCCACAGCCCGAAGATATGCACAAAGTTAAATCACCACCATATCCTGAATTCAGGCACTGCTGAGACCTTCCCATCAATGTTGTCATTCAATGGTGACTCCTGAGGACACCTTTCCCCTGAGACCCACTCCCAACCTGTCCTCAGCTTCTTACAGTAACACCGAAATTTCCTCAGAATTCTCCCAACCTGGGCAAGAAACATTCTGAAATGTTCTCTGTGTTAATTTTCAGGGACTGGGGACATTGGTAGATGTAATTTGAGTGTGTATGTGCAGTAGTTTCTACGCAGGTATCCTGTTTTTCAGACACATATAAAATAGTGTGGCTACTCAATGCACCAAGAAAATGGATAACTGATCAAATTTTTTCATGATGTGAAGTCTTTAGAGAGTAAATGTCACCGTTAAGAGCGCAGACTATGGAGCTAACTCCTCATGTCCAAATTCCAGCTGCATCCCTTACTAGGTATTTGTATTGGCAGAGTTATTTACCTGATTGGTGCCTCAGTTTCTTCATCTCTCAGTTGGCAATAATGATCAGCATACCTATTTTGTAGGTTTATGGAGAGTATTAAAGGAGTTAATGTTTGAAAAATGCTTGGAACACCTAGTGTATTGCCAGTGCTGTACCTATATATTAGAAATAAAATTTAGAAATTCTTCTGACACTGCCTGTGAGCCCCAGAGTGTGAGACTGTTGCCTGGATGTATGTAGAAAGCACTCCATGACATACGATGAATAAATGAGTGAACAACATTGGCGAACGCATTACCAATGTCACCTATGTCACCCTACAGGCATTCCCAAGCTGAACCACATGCAGACATTCCTGCTCTGTCCTGCATCACATTCCCTGGGGGAATCACTGGGGCTTCTTAGACCCTAGTAACCGTGCCCATTAAAGGTTCTTTTCTGTCAGCAAACCCCAGTCTTTGTCCAATTGCTGCAGCTCACAGGGTCTGCACTCTGATCCTTGTCTTCACTAGAGGGAGACGTGCCATCCCCAGAGCTGGGCACACGCAGAGGCTGAACCTTGGAGAAAATGATTCCCTGGCCCTGGGGCAGGTAGAAGAGCGAAGGGACAGAGTGGGATTTGGGGAAAATCCTCCAGGTGTTTTCAGAAGGGATGGAGGCAGGGGATGTGTCAGCAAGAACTGGTCTGGTTGGTGGGCCTTGGTGGTTAAATAGTAGGGGCGCTGAGAAATTTCATAGGTTCTAGCATAATACAATCAATATAATGGTCATGAAATCAGAATCAGCCTAATTAAGGCCAAGTTAACCCAATGTCAGCTGTTCCCTGACTCTCTAATCCAGTAGTGACTTATAATAAGGGTATTAGTGTTCTATCATCTCCTTTTCATTGATTGGCTAGAGTAATTATTCTTTACATAGCCTGTCTGTTTTTACATAGTAAAGAAAAAGTGAGTTTTAAAACAACTCTCCTTGGAAAAGTCTCCCTAACATATTGAATTAATAACAGAAGCCACGACAGGAAATTCACCACATATCTTGAGCTTTGGTCTCTGGTTTTAGATCTTCCTAACTGGTAAATTACCTTGACTTCTGCCTTCTTTCTTGAGATTAGTGCATTTAGGACTAAGTAGGAGTGCAACCTCATGCCATGTGAGAAGTGGTGACTCTGGGAAGAGGTTTGTTTCATTCTGTCAGTGTGTGTGTGTGTGTGTGTGTGTGTGTATGACAGTTTTTGCTGCATCTTGCACTGTGGGCCAGTGTAGACTCCTTTTCTAGGGAAAAAATTTCCCTAACCACTTTCTCCGGACTTTCTTTTCACTGGTGGCTTCCTCGGCACTGTCCAATAGTAACATTAAGCACTCTATATTATAGAATTTAATTTTTTTCTTCATAGCCACATTTTAAAAAATGAAAGCAAACAGGTGAAGCTAATTTTAATAGTATATTTTAACCCACTAGAACCAAGATATCATCAATGTGGGTGCAGTCTATACAAAAATTAATAATGAGAAAGTTTACCTTTTTTTCCTGGGCTTCATAAATCCAGTGTGTACTTCCCACTCTCAGCACAATCTCCATTTGGAAGTTGAGTTTTTTCATACATTCTCTGTACTGAGATTTAATGTTCACAGTCGTCAAATAAGAGTCACTAGGAGTGGGGTGGATGATAATTTCACTACTGATTTAAGCTCTAATGGAGCTATGAACACCAAGTGGTCAATGGGTTAATCAAATGAATAGTCATATAGTACAGAAGAATGGTACCATTTGGGATTTAGAAAAAGACTGGGGACCGTGTGTCCTGACAGGGGGCACCAGGGCTTTTCTTGTTGAGAGTGACAAGGACAAAAAGAGAATAAAGTCATACTCATAAGTGTCTAACAACATGAGGGAGAAGAAATGACCTGCCGTAGTCCTGAGTTTTGACCTCGAGCTTTCTGTTCTTTACCCAAATCTCTTTGATGATGTCCCAGGACACAGGTCAGATTAATCCCCACAGGGAAAGAGGGAGGGTAGAAGTACAAGGCATCTGACATAATTGTCCTGGGAAAGCAGGCTTCATTTATCACTCTGATCCACATTCACAATTTATTTTTATAGGGTAAGAGGAAAAGAAGTATGAGGGTCAAATCATCACAGAGGAAGCGACATGATTGTGGAAACCAATCCAACCCAAAGCCTGGTTTGAGCATCTCCATCCCTTTGAGGATGTCCAGTTACATATTCAAGAGGCCAGTTACTAGAATCACATCCTATCCTGGCAAAGAGGTCAGATGCCATCAATGGGAGGAAACGTCGGAGCAACCCCAACAACTCTGCTGGCAGAAGGAAAGGAGATCTTTCCTGTATCTCCAGGCCTGCAGAGTGCAGGAGAACTGTTAAGTCCTTTGGACCTTGCCAAAGCCCTGCTGAGTCTTGCACCTAGTTGCACAGATGCATCCCTGCCAGGTGTGTTCACAGGTGGTCTGAACTCCAGCCCCATGTCCACCCCTGCCTGGTCTTCAGATTCAGCAGAGACGATCCCAGGAGCTGGTCTGTACATCCCACAGCTCCTTTGCAAACAACTTCTGGTGACTGAGGAGGATATCAGGAAACAGGAAAAAAAAAAGTGAAGACGGCAAGAGAGAGACTGGCGGTAGCACTGAGGCAGAGAGACTTGCTAGCGAGGCAGGGAGAGTGAGGGGCCAAGAAGGACGTCCCGACAAACACGATGAAGAAAAGACAAGACGGTGCAGATGACATGGAGCTCACACTACATTAATGCCTCTGCAGGGCTCCTGATGTCTTCTTGCTTTGAGCTCTTGAGACTTTAGTATATACCAATAGTTTTCTTTTCTTTGATTCCTTTGCATGACAGAGAAGATACAGACAGTGATCCTTCTGAGGTGAGAGATTGGGTTTCAGGTGAGGAGAGAAAGGAGAGCTTTTCTTCTCATTTTGTTCTCTCATTTTCCTTTCCTGAGTGTTATGCATTTGTATTTTAAGATCAACAGAAAGTTATTACAGTCAGGGGATTCTTTAGAGTTTTGCCCTCACAGTCACAGAGAAAACCTACCTAGTCCAAATGGATTGTCCTTTTTGTGTAATATTCCAATAGATTCCAACATATTTCACTAAAGAGCTGTTATATCTGTCTTCTCAAAAAAGACACCTACTTCTGGGTCTCTATTTTTCTGGTATTTGTTGCATGTTGAATCACAGTTGCATATAATGAAATACTGGATTGTCCCTTTTTTTAGATTTATATGTGTTGGAAATTTGATTCATGAAAATTGATATGCCATTGTGGTATCATGCTCTCAGGAGAATGACTTTTTTCAGCATCACAAGTCTCACAATAAGCCAGTGTGTTGGGATTTGTCTATTTGCCTGATCGAGTACGTTGCACTCTTCAAATCCTCTTTATCATTACTTACTTTTGTCCCACAGATTTATCAGTTTCTGAGAACAATGTGTTAAACAATAATAGAGTATCTTAGTACTTATATCTTCCATAAAAAATGAGTTATTTTTTAGCTAAATCTTCTCTCCTCTATTCTTCCATGTGGTAATCATCTGGAATTTTGGTGCGAATGTGTTTTTAATGTCTTGTTTTAAAACTAATACTAAATTAGACAGACTGTTTTTTCCTTTCCTCGTGACTCCTGTTATGTTTTCCTGGGTTCACATTTCTTCTTCCTGATGTACATTCTTTACCAGTTCTTTCACTGCAGGCCTGTGGGAGGTCAACTTTGAGTCTGTTTGTAGGTCAGATAACGTCTTTCTTTCTTTGACACATAGTTTGAATAGGCATTTAATTTAGCTTTGGAGTAATTTTTTTCCTTCTTTGTCAAGTTATTTAATATTTCTGAGCCTCCATATCTTTAGCTTAAAATGGGAATAAAACCCTAAAAATGGTGACTGTAACTGAGATAATACACGCAGAGCATGCCAGTCATGTTGCTTAGCAGAAATTAAATAATCAATAATGATTATTATTAATCATTATAATGATATTATTATAATAATGTAATATATAATAATATATTAATGTATAATAATAATTATACGTTAATTTATAATTATAATGTACAGTGTATAATGTAGGCAATGTATAATAATAATATATTAATATTATTAATCATTATAATCCTCAGAGTGTGCATTCTCAGAGAATCACTGCTTAAGATTGAGAATATGAAGCTCACACACAAAAAGTCTGAGAGAGTGGCATGACCATGACTTTAATTCTCAGCCCTTGGGTATCTTCAGCTGTGGTCATCTGCACAGTGTGTGCAGATAATGTAATCTGTTCCCACAGACCCACAGCAGAACAGCGCAGCCTGCCTCATGCTTGGGATGCTCTGGGCTGCTTTTTGGGGAGCCTCTGCTGTGAGGCTAGTTGGACTCTGTACAGAGAAAGATGAAAAAAGACTCTTTCTTTTCCCTCAGATTTCTCCCCCCGAGTTTTATTCACTTTTACATCCAGAGCAGATACTCTCTTCCCAGAGCCTTGGTGTTACTCTGGGATTCAGGCTTCCCAGACACCTAGTCATTTCAGCTCCCAAGGCCCAAGGTGACTGCAGAGTCATGTCTCACCCACTCCTCCCATCTTGGCCTGTTTCCCGTCATGGAGGACCCATGAGTGGGGAGAGGAGCCATCGAGGGAGATTGATCTGGAAGTCCTGGTGAATCTGAGCTTCAGAGAATGAAGCAGAAAAGGGGAACTTGAGACTGCCAGGCCTTCAGTGGGGGAGGAATATGGAGGAACCGAGAGGGGTGTGATGGCTGCACAGAGTCAAGGGGAGGGATGTTCCAAAGTTTCCTAAGAGAAGGGAAACCTTGCACTGAAGTGGAGATTCGATTTTACATGATGGCAATGTCTGTGCTGGTTTCACCAATTCTGGTGTCCCTGAGGGATGAACTGGTGTGACACCACAGGACAGAAGTTGCAGTCACTTTCAGGACTTAAAGAAGGTGAAATCTTTCAGCTTAGGCCCCTGTGAGCCAGTCAGGGGCCAAGTCTAGAAAGGATTGGAGCCTGAGTCCATCCAATGTGGTTTCATTCTGTTCCAGCCAAGCTCCTCTGGACCCAAGCTGGGAAAAGGGGACCTCAGATCTAGTCAGATCTAGTCATTGCAGCTTCCATAGTTCGCCATGAGGCAGGTAATAGCCCAGGCGCCGTCACTGGACCTCATAGTCGCCCTCCTTCTTCCGCTGGCAGACAGTGACTTGTGAGGTGAGGAGAGCACATCAGAATGTTCCAGTCAGTTGCCCAGTATGGGAGACTCCAGGGGAAGGAGATGTCAAAGTCACAGAGACCCGATGTCTCCTGTGTCTCCCTCTTCCTTTTGTCCACTTAATTTTCACCCTCAGTCCTTCTTTTCCTTCCCTTTTCCCTCTCTTGGCTCTCTCTTCCTCTCTTTCCCCTACATGTTCTAACTTAATTGAGGTATTAACGACATACAATTAACTGCATACATTTAAAGTGAACAATTTGATACATTTTGATTATAACTTAGTCAACCAACACCACAATCAAGAAAAGGAATGCCCATCCTCCCCAAATTTCCTCATGCTCATTTTAATTCCTCCTTTCCTGCCGTTTGCAAACACATTCTCATTCCCAGGCAACCAGTGATCCGGTATATGTCCCTATAGATTTTCCTGTATTTTCCAAGAATTTTTATAAATGGGATAATATACTATGTACTCATTTTTTTACTGGCTTCTTTCACGCAGCATAATTATTCTGAGATTTATGCTTGTCACTGCATGTACTATGAATTCATTCCTATCCCCATCCCTTCCCTGGCAGCACTGTGCACACACCCGAGCACTTCCCAGGTTGGCATAAGAGCCAATAGTACTGCTGCATCCCCAAAAGTAGGAAGGCGCCTTGGTGCAACTCTGGGAGGGGTTGGCAGCAGCCCTGGACCCACGCATGAATGCTTTCCTGGATGGTTGGAAAGCCCACCGTGCCACTGGAGTCCCAATGATTGGCCAATGCTCAGAACCCTTGAAGAAGACCCACCCACCAAGCACAGAGGCTGGCATGAGCATAAGAAAAGGCAGCAGCAGATATATGTGCACATGCAAATGCTTTCCCAGATGGCACAAATACCCATAGTAGTGCTGTGGTCACACAACTGGGTACGTGCCTCCGTGTGGCGGCAACTCTGAGCCCAGTGTGAATGCTTTCTCAGCGGGTAGGAACACCCACGGTACCCATGCAACTTCCAGCATATGGGGTGGGATCAGAAACACAGCTCATGCTTCCCCCACAGTGGTAGCAGGTGGAATCTGTGACCTGATACTACCACAAATATGCAGGCAAAAGATTAGTTCATCAAACACCATAAGAAACTACAGTAAAAATTCAAAGCAGAAGGAAATGACAAGTCTCCAGAAACCAACCTTGAAGTCACAGAAATTTACAATCTAAATGACAGAGAATTCAAAATAACTGTCATAAAGAAACTCACCAAGTTTCAAGAATGTTCAGACAGTTCGATGAACTCAAAATAAAATTAATGAGGAAAAGGAATACTTCAGCAAAAAGAATGAAACTATTAAAAAAAAAGCAGAAATTCTGGATATGAAGAACATAATTAATGAGATAAAAAAGAATCTAGAATCCTTAAAAAATAGATCTGATGTTATGGATGAAAGAATTAGTGATTTAGAGGATAGAAATATAGAAATGCTTCCAATGGACGAAGAGAGAGGACTCAGATTTTTAAAAAATGAAGGAATTCTTGGAGAAATATATGACTCAATTATAAAAGCAGCCTAAGAATTATACGTATTCCAGAGGGAGAAAAGAGGGAGAAAGGAGCAGAGAGCTTGTTCAAAGAATAATAGCTGAGAACTTCCCAAATCTGGGGAAGAACCGGACTTACAAATACATGAAGCCAACAGAATGCCTAATTACATCAATGCTAAAAGACTTTCTCCAAGGCATATAATAGTAAAATTGGCAAAAGCCAATGGCAAAGAAAAAAAATTAAGGGAAGCAAGACAGAAGAAAATAACCTAAAAATGAACCCCTATCAGGCTTTCAGCATGTTTCTTGGTAGAAACTTTACAGGCAAGGAAAGAATGGAATGATATATTAAAAATACTGAAAGACAAAAACTTTCAGCCAAGAATATTCTATCCAGTGAAACGATCCTTATGATACAATGGAGAAATAAAAGTTTTCCCAGATAAACAAAGGCTGAGGGAGTTCATCGCCACTAGATCTCCCATACAAGCAATGATCAAGAACGCCCTCATACCTGAAACAAAAAGAAGGCAAATGTCTACAAAGCTTTGAGCAAAGAGATAAATAGACAGACAAAATCAGAAAGCTACAGCTCTGCTTCACAACAGGGTAGCAAATACTTAATTATAACTTAAAAGAAGAAGGGAAGGAAAGCATCAAAAGTAACTATAAACACTTCAGCTTAGTCACAAATGCACAACACAAAAATAAATAACTTGTGACAACAATAACTCAGAAGGAGAAGAGGAAAGGGATGGAACCTGCTTAGACTAATGGAGATAAGAGTCTCTCAGAAGATGGACTATGTCATCTATGAGATCTTCATACAAACCTCACAGTAACCAGCAAACAAAAAGTCAGAGCAGAGCCATAGATCATAAAAAAAGATAAAACCTCCACAGAAAACCCCCAAAATGAAATGGTAGTCAGAAACACAAAGGAAGAGAAACAATGGAAATATAGATTAGGTGGGATTAAGCCCTCATGTATCAATAATCATTCTAAATGTAAATCGATTGAATTCTCCAATCAACAGACACAGAGTGGTGGGGTGGATTAGAAAACAAGACCCAACAATACGCTGCCTCCAGGAAACACATCTGAGCACAAAAAACAAACAGGCTCAGAATGAATGGATGGGAGACAATACTGCAAGCAAATGGCAAATAAAAGAAAGTAGGTGTTTCCATACTTATATCAGACAAAGCAGACTTCAAGATAAAAAAAGACTATGAGAGACAAAGAGGGGCAGTATATAATGATAAAGGGGACTTTCCACCAAGAGGACATAACACTTATAAAGATATATGCACCTAACACAGCAGCACAAAAGAATATAAAGCAACTATCAATAGACCTAAAGGGAGAAATTAACAGCAACACAATAATAGCAGGGGACCTGAACAACCCACTTACATCTATGGATAGATCATGCAGAGAACGGCAACAAGTAAATAGTGGAATTAAATGAAACATATGATCAGATGAACTTAATTGATATATAGAGAGCATACCCTCCCAAAACAGCAGAATACACATTCTTCTTAAGTGCACATGGAACCTTCTCAAAGATATACCATATGTTGTGAAACAAGGCAAGCCTGAATAAATTTAAGATTGAAATCATATCAAGCTTCTTTTCTGACCATAATGCTATGACACTAGAAATCAACTACAAGAAAAAAGATGGGGAAGTCACAAATATGTGGAGACTAAAGAACACACGACTGAAGAACCATTGGATCAATGAACAAATCAAAGGAGAAATCAAAAAATACCTGAAGACAAAGGAAAATGAAAAGACAACCAAACAACTCTTATGGGATGCAGCAAAAGCAGTTCTAAGAATGAAATTCATAGCAATGCAAGCGCACCTCAACAAACAAGAAAAATACCAAATAAGTAACCTTAAACTACACCTAATAGAACCAGAAAATGAAGAACAAATGAAGCCCAAAGTCAGCAGAATGAAGGAAATAATAAAAATTAGAGCAGAAATAAATGAATTAGAGACTAAAATAACAGTAGAAAGGATCAATGAAACAAAGAGCTGGTTCTTTGAGAAGACTGAAACAAAATTGACAGACCCTTAGCCAGACTCACTAAGAAAAAAAGAGAGAAGCCTCAAAGACCTAAAATTAGAAATTAAAGAGGAGAAATTACAACAGATACCACAGAAATAAAAAGGACAATAAGAGATGGGCCGGCCCCGTGGCTTGGTGGTTAAGTGCACGCGCTCCGATGCTGGCGGCCCGGGTTCGGATCCTGGGCACACACCGAGGCACCACTTCTCCGTCCATCCTGAGGCTGAGTCCCGCATACAGCAACTAGAAGGATGTGCAGCTATGACATACGACTATCTACTGGGGCTTTGGGGGAAAAAATAAATAAATAAAATCTTTAAAAAAAAAAATTGTTTGGGCCGGCCCCATGGCTTAGCGGTTAAGTGCGTGCGCTCCGTTGCTGGCGACCAGGGTTCGGATCCCGGGTATGCACCGATGCACCGCTGCTGAGGCAGCGTCCCACATACAGCAACTAGATGGATGTGCAGTTATGACATACAACTATCTACTGGGGCTTTGGGGGGAAAAAATAAATAAATAAAATCTTTATTAAAAAAATAATAAAATAAAAAGGACAATAAGAGAATACACTGAACAATTTACATGCCACCAATTTCGATAACCTAAAAGAAATAGATAAATTCTTAGATTCTTACAACCTCCCAAAACTGAATCAAGAAGAAATAGAGAAAATGAACAGACCAATCACAAGTAAAGAGATCAAAATGGTCATCAAAACCCTCCCAAAAAAACAGAAGTCCAGGACCAGATGGCTTCTCTGGAGAATTCTACCAAATATTCAAACAAGATTTAATACCTATGCTTCTCAAACTATTCCAAACAGTTGAAGAAGATGGAACACTTCCTAATTCAGTCTATGAGGCCAACATCACTCTGACAGCAAAAGCAGGCAAGGACAGCACAAAGAAGGAATATTACAGGCCAATATCACTGATGAACACAGATGCAAAAATCCTCAACTAAATATCAGCAAATCGAACACAGCAGTATATTAAAAAGATCATATACCATGATCAAGTGGAATTTATACCAGAGATGCAGGGATGGGTCAACATCCGCAAATCAATCAATGTGATACACCATATTAAGAAAATGAGGAATAAAAATCACATGATCCTCTCCACAGATGCAGAGAAAGGATTTGACAAGATCCAACATCCATTTATGATAAAAACTCTCAATAAAATAGGTATAGAAGGAACGTACCTCAACACAATAAAGACCATATATCACAAACCCACAGCCAACATCATACTTAATGGCGAAAAACTTAAAGCCATTCCTCTGAGAACAGGAAGAAGACAAAGGTGCCCACTCTCGCCACTCGCATTCAACATAGTACTGGAGGTTTTGGCCAGAGCAATTAGACTGGAAAAAGAAATAAAAGGAATCCCAATTGGAAAAGAAAAAATGAAACTCTTGCTGTTTGCAGATGACATGATTGTAAATATAGAAAACCCTGAAGAATCCATCAGAAAACTATTAGAAATAATCAACAACTACAGCAAAGTTGCAGCGTACAAAATCAACTTACAAAAAGCAGTTGCATTTCTATACCCTAACAATGAACTAACAGAAAGAGAACTCAAGAATACAATCCCATTTACAACTGCAACAAAAAGAAAAAAGTGTCTAGGGATAAATTTAACCAAAGAGGTTAAAGACCTATACAATGAAAACTATAAGACATTATTGAAAGTAATCAATGATGACCTGAAGTAATGGGAAGATATTCCATGCACATGGATTGGAAGAATAAACACAGTTAAAATGTCCATATTACCTAAAGTAATCTACAGATTCAAAGCAATCCCAATCAGAATCCCAATGACATTCTTCATAGAAACAGAACACAGAATCCTAAAATATATATGGAATAACAAAAGACCTCAAATAGACAAAGAAATCCTGAGAAGAAAGAACAAAGCTGGTGGCATCACAATCCTAACTTGAAAATATATTACATAGCTATAGTAATCAAAATGGCACAGTACTGGCACAAAAACAGACTCATAGATCAATGGAGCAGAACTGAAAGCCCAGAAAAAAAAACCACACATCTGTGGTCAGTTAATCTCTGACAAAGGAGCCAAGATCATACAATGGAGAAAGGAAAGTCTCTTCAATAAATGCTGTTGGGAAAACTGGACAGCCACATGCAAATGAATGAAAGTAGATCATTATCTTCTACCATACACAAAAATTAACTCGAAATGGATAAAAGACTTGAATCTAACACTTGAAACCATAAAACTCCTAGAAGCAAATATACGCAGTACAGTCTTTGACATCGGTCTTAGCAGCATCTTTTCCAATACCATGTCTACTCAGGCAAGGGAAAGAAAAGAAAAAATATACAAATGGGACTACATGGGAGTAAAAGCCTTCTGCAAGGCAAAGGAAATGATGAACAAAATGAAAAGACAGGGCCGGCCCCGTGGCTTAGTGGTTAAGTGCGCGTGCTCCGCTACTGGCAGCCCAGGTTCGGTTCCCAGATGCGCATAGACGCACCTCTTGTCCGGCCATGCTGAGGCCGCATCCCACATACATCAACTACAAGGATCTACAACTATGACATACAACCATCAACCGGGACTTTGGGGAAAAAAAAAAGGAGGAGGATTGGCAATAGATGTTAGCTCAGAGCCGGTCTTCCTCAGAAAAAAAGTGGAGGATTAGCACGGATGTTAGCTCAGGGCTGATCTTCCTCACAAAAAAAAAAAAAAGGAAAAGACAACCCACCAACTGGGATAAAATATTTGCAAATCATATATCTGACAAGGGGTTAATCTCCAAAATATATAAACAACTCATACTACCCAACAACAAAAAAACAGATAATCCAATCTAAAAATGGGCAGAGGATATGAACAGACATTTTTCCAAAGAAGATATACAAAAGGTCAACAGACACATGAAAAGATGTATAACATCACTAATTGTTAGGGATATTCAAATCAAAACTACAATGAGAGATCACCTTACACCTGTCAGAATGGCTATAATTCCCAAGACAAAAAATAACAAATGTTGGAGAGGATAAGGAGAAAAGGGCACCCTCACACACTGCTGGTGGGAATGCAAACTGGTGCAGCCACCAGGGAAAACAGTATGGAGATTTCTCAAAAACTTAAAAATAGAAATAGTATACCTTTCAGCTATCCCACTACTGGGTATTTATCCAAAGAAATTGAAATCAACAATTCAAAGAGATTTATGCACCCCTGTGTTCACTGCGGCATTATTTACAATAGCCAAGACATGGAAGCAACCCAAGTGCCCTGCTACAGATGAATAGATAAAGAAGATGTGGTATATATACAATGGAATACTACTAAGCCAGAAAAAAAAGACAAGATCATCCTGTATGCAACAACCTGGATGGACCTTGAGGGTATGAAGTTAAATGAAATAAGCCAGACAAAGACAAATATGCCTGATTTCACTCATATGTAGAAGATAAACATACACAGGGATAAAGAGAACAGATTAGTGCTTACCAGAGGGGCTGGGGGCTGGGGCTGGGGGTTGTGTGAAAGAGTTAAAGGGGCACATATGCATGGTGATGGATAAAAGTTAGACTACTGGTGGTGAGTAGGATGCAGTCTATACAGAAATTCACAGATAATAATGAACACCCGAAATTACACAATGTTAAAACCCTTTATAATTTCAATAAAATAATTAAAAAAGAAAAAAAATAATTCATTCTTTTTTATGGTTGAATAGTATTCCACTGTGGGGATATACCACACTTTGTGTATCCGTTCACCAGTAGATGGACATTTGGGTTGTTTTCCGTTTTTGTCTACTATAAATTGGTTGTTATCAACATGTGTGTACAAGTCTGTGTATAGACATACGGGTTTATTTCCCTTGGATGGATTCCTAGGGGAGGAATGGCTGGGTAGACGTATATAATTATTAAAGATGCATCCAAGCTATTTTTCACCAGCACTCGATGAGAGTTTCAGTGACTTGACATCTTCAACAACACTTGCTATAGTCAGTTTTTTTAATTATAGCCATTCTCAAGTATGGTGGAATCTCATGATGACTGTCATTTACATTTCCCCAATGACTCATGTAGTGAAGGAGAAGGCAAGCCACACACAGACTGGGAGAAAACATCTGCAAAACATATCCCTAGAAAAGGATGTGTATTTTTAATATATAAAGAGGTCTTACAACCCAATAGTAAGAAGACAAGCAACACGTCATGGCTTACCAGCAGACAGCAGATCAGGCCTGTGATGAGCACCAGGATTCCCGCCAAACAGCTGAGGATGAGGGCCCAGACAGGGTGGTCTGGGGAGACATGTGCTGGGGTGAGCCACCTCCTGTCATCGCCCCAAGGCTCCTGCTGACCCCACTGTGCCTCAACCATCCTTGACAAGGGTTGGCCAACTCTCCTCATCATCCAAGATGCTGTGCGCATGGTTCTCTTAGATGAGGCACAGCATCAAGATGCTCGCCCCCTACCGTGGGCTGGGGCTTCCTGCAGGTTTACCAGGCTTATCAGTCAAGGTGTCATCTCTATTGGGAGAATATTCTGGAAATGAATGAAATGGAGAAGGCATGTGAATGTGTTTCACTCTTTTTAATTAAACTTTTTAGACGCAGAAAAATAAACGGAACAGTCTCATAAACATCCATCATCTAATTTAACCATGTATATTCCATCTAATTAAAACAATATTTCATCAATGTATAAACTATTAACACTTGCCACCCTTGATTCCTACCATGTTTTCAATGAAATATTAAAGTCAAGTAGACATCATGATGTTTCAACCGATTTTAGTTTCCATCTCTAAAAAGTGAGCACACTTTGCTACAAAATCCAAGACCATTATCACAGAACAAAAATGTAATAAATTAAACCAAATTCATACCTCTGGGCACAGAGGACTGCATTTGGGCTGGACTTTCTTATGACGGCCGGCGGGAGAATGGGTCATCACAGTTGGCAAGCCTATGGGATCTCTCTAAATTTGTAAATTCCCACTCAAAAGTGTTCTTCCGTGCCTAGAAACACATTCATCCCCTTCTCCTTTATCTATTTGCTTAATATTAATTTTCTAGGATTAAGCTACAATGTAATATCCTGCAGGAAGTCTTCTCTGATTTCCACCTGCAAGTATGAGTTTGTTCACATCAAATAATTGATAAATTTCAATTCTCTACTCTTGTTATTGCCAGCTACAACATAAACTCCAGGAGGGTAGGACACACAGCACCCAGTGGGCATGGGGGGAGGGGTGCAGGTCCCCCTACTTGTACCTCTATCCAGACAACCTCTTAGAGGTGTGCTGTCTGATATGCAGCAGCAACAAGTCTCTTTTTAAATTAACATTAATTTTAGTTACATAAAATACAAATTCTAGTACCTCAGTAACATTAAATATCAGTAACAATAAAGACCAGTCACAATACCATCCTTCGAGGACTCAACAGCCACATGCAGCTATGCACTGGACAGCACAGATAGAACATTCCACCACTGCAGAAAGTTCCAGCGCCTTGGTGCTCATCTAGAGTGGGACTTGGCAAACTATATCCTGTGGATCAGGAACCACATGACCCCCAAACCAGTAAGTCTGCTTCACACACAGCTGGAGTCCCTCACTGACCATCTGGCCCAGTGGCTCTCAGTGCAGAGATAAGGAAACAAAAGTCCAGAGAGGGGAGGTGATTAGTTTGAGGTCACAGAGCTGTCTAGGAGAAGGTGAGGGCCTCCTATACTACACTGGTGTCCTTTTCTCTCTCTCAATGGTGGGTAAAGACTGGGGGACTATGTCACCTCCTGCCAGCCTGAGAAAGTTCAATGATCTCTCAGCCCCAGGCATCCAGAGTCCCCAGAAAGGCCTCACTTCCTTTTCCAATGACCAGGGAGCCTTACCATCCCCAAGGACACTCTTCCTGTCCAGAGTCAAGTTCTGCAGCTGGGTACCATTCTGGGTCAGCCGCAGGAATTCCTCATAGATGGCAACTCTGTCCAGTCTCCGTACCAAGGTGGCAAGGTACACAGGGAGTCCACTCCAGTGTGGTTACTGTGGGGGACAGACCTGGAAGGGCACAAAGGATGAACAAGGGTGCCTGGAATTCTACCCTGATTCTAGATTCCCTGCTTCTGGGTCCTGTCCAAGAGGACTTTTTGCAATAATGTAAACACTTTCTGCACTACCAAATACACTCATTATTAGCCCCATGTTGTTATCGAGCACTTAAAATGTGGCTAGTGTGTGTGAGTGAGGAACTGAATTTCTCATGTAATTTCATTTCAAGTAATTAATTTATAAATAAATAACTACAGGGAGAACATTTTTGAAACTTTGGAGTAAGGACTTCTGCAAATGCATAAAAACAATGAGAACACTGGTAAAAATGGTCAAAATCATCTTTTCAGAAGTCTAGAAATTAATCAAAGGCTTGTAAGAACTGAGGGTTTAGTGAAGACACACGGTGGAATCTTGATAAAGGGAGCAAACTTTGTGGCACTATAACCTGCACTATTCCCATCTTGCTCTCACAATATCCTCCATAACTTTGAAAACCATCAGTCTCAGAACCATGGTAGCTGAGACAGCCAGCAGCCCAGCAGCCATAATGGGTTTGGAGCTCTGAAAAGACCCATCCCCATCGAACTCTCACTAGCTGACCTGCCTGGCAGCTTCCCGAAAAAGCCCCATGTTCAGGGCTTGACGTTACTTGACTCAGAGCTTGCCCAGGGAGGAAAGTCTGTCCCCAGGACACTTGATAAAAATATTCAGGGCTAATTGTTTTCTACTGTAGTTGCCTGAGGGAGTGATACCAGCCGAGGCAGGCAAGAGGTGACCCAAAAACTTAGAAGAAAAATTGAGGGAATGAGATGTCCACAGGGGGCTTTGAAAAGCTCCAGTGTATTTGTGGGCATCTAGAAGGCCACAAGGGCTCAGGGCTGTGGCACACCCAGGACAGACTTGAGAACGTCTGAATCTCTCACCTCTAGTTGGAGGGGTGGCTTAATATCTGAAAACTAGATTATGTAATACACCATATTAATAGAGTAAGGGCTAATACCACGTAATCTCGACCATATATATAGAAAAGAATTTCACAAAATACAACGCCCTTCATGCCTAAAAAAGAAAACACTCAACAAATTAGGAATAGAAAAAACTTTCTCAACCTATAAACAGCATCGATGAAAAACCCACGGCTAACACCATATTCAATGGTGAAAGACTCAAAATTTCCCCCTAAGACCAGGGACAAGACAATGATGTCTTCCCTCATCTCATATGTTAATCACAGGTACTAGAGGTTCTAATGAGGGCAATTAGGCAAGAAAAAGGAATAAAAGAAACCCAGATTGGAAGGGAAGAGGTAAAACTATTTGTTTTGCAGAGAAGATATTTTATATAGAAAACCCTAAAAAATACACCCCCCCCACACGCACAATATGTGAATCGTATCCCAACAGGAGTATAAAAAATTTAAATTGCCCCATGTGGTTAGTGGCTCCACTATTGGAGAGCACTGTTAGACTGCTGATATTTGTTGAAAGTCTCCAGAAGAGGAGGAGGAGGAGGATGCTGGAGGTTGGTGGCCCCAAATGTTAATGCTTTTCTCAACCCCTGAAAACCTATGGAAGGAGATGGTAGGATTAGCTGACAGGGATGTGGGGGAGAATGGGCACCATGTCAGTGACTTCCAGATCAAGGATGTGTCACAGGAGCTCAGAGCCATCAGCCACCAGCTCAGCCAATGCTTCCAATCTCCTCAACCTACATCAAGTCGGTGACCAGGCAGGAGTGGAATATGTCTCACAGCTGGCTGCCTCTGTAGAGCTTGGTGACCTAGAACAAATGCAAGGGAGAGTGGGTGAGATGGAGGTCTCCTGGGGATGCAGGGGGCCACTGGAGCCAGGGAAAGATCTCAGACCTTGGGGCAAGGGAGACCTGACTTCAAATCCTGGCTCTGCTCCTAACTCATTGTGTGATTTAGGCACAATACTCCCCTTTCTGAGCTTCAGTTTACCCACGTGAGAAATGGGGAAGGCAGCTAGGACATCACCTCTGGAAAGTGAGAGAACCCAGACACGCAGGGAAAGTGAAGGATTGAAACAATATTGTAACAGATGTAAGTCAGGCGGAGGAATGAGGGTGCCCTCAGGGCAAGGAGAGATGGGGGAGGGGAGACCCCACCTGGTCCTGCGTGTCTCTCTGCAGGGCGGTGTACTCCGAGCATCTGGGCTCCGGGTTACTGAGGTTCGAGCTGATGCTGCGGAAATGCAGCTGGTGCTCTCTCTGCATGCATAAACTCCAGGGTGCAGAGCCTGGAGCCACCCATAGGAAGAGCAGACAGGTGGAGACTCTCAGCTCCCAGCACAGAGGCATGGAGGCCCACGGGATCAGGATGGTAGGTGCAGACAGTGTCCACACCGGTGGCTCCCCCATCCTTCTCAGGCCTGGGGAGAGAGGGACGTGGGGACTCTAGAGAGAGGTCCTGAAACCTCTGGGGTGGGGGCCAGAACAGGAAGGAGGAAATGGGAGGTCAGTGGGGAGACTGAGAGAGGGGTGGTCACGAAAGTGGTCATTTGGGGCAAATGCTCAGGGGAGGGTCTTACCTCAGGGAGACCAGTCTGCAACTCAAGGAGAAGAGGCCCAGGCTGCTCTTCTTGAACAAGGATCCAGCTGGGGAGGAAGAAGGAGGAGGATGAGAGGAGAGACAGGGTTTGGGGGAGGGGCTGGGTGGGATTTAACCCACCAGGAGCTGCTGGGACCAGGGTCTCACCAGGCTCTGCAGGACCCTCCCAGTGGAGTAGAATGTGGCTGAGCTGTTGCTCCTGTCTGATGAATACCAGAGGGTGGAGATGGGGAAGGTGACTGTGAGGGTCTTCAGGTTGGGCCCCAAAGCTGCAAGACGAGAGGGAGAGTGATGGCCATCACTGAGAGCTGGCCTGAGACCACACCAGAGTCCTGTACTCATTATCATCTGTCGTCTTCTCTCCCAGTGGCACCACCACCCACCCGTGTGGTCACACAAGTCAGAACCAGCATATCTGCTCAGCTCCTCCTCCCTCCCAGTAACACCAATTCACCTTGCACACTGGTCCTCACATACACACCATCCCTGTCCCAGCTCAGGTCCTAATTTCCTTCACCCAGACCAACACCCCAACAGGCTCACTGCATGCTCTGTCTAAAGGATGTTCTGCATGGACTACTAGAAGGATCTTTCTGAAATGAATACCTCACTAGGGCCACAACTGCTCTAGTACCACCCATGGCTCCCTATGGCCTTCAGTGTTTAGTTCAACCTTCTTGACCTGGCACTCAAGGCTCTACTCAATCTGGCTCCTGCTGACCTTTCAGTCTCATTTTATCCATCTACTGCGGGATAAACATTATGCTTCTTGCAACCCACATTCGTTTCAATTCTCCCCATACGGCATGTTGTTTCTGGCTGGAGCCTTTGCTCATGGAATCCTCTCTGCCAGGAAAACTCTTCATCCTCTATTTGCCAGGGTCCCTCCTACTCATTCTTAAAGACTCCATCCTGGTGAAAATTTCTCTAGTAAGCTCTTCCCCTCCAAATTATTCCAGGTGCCTCTCCCCGAAATATCCCACATTGTATTATAATGGTGTGTTAATTTCACAAGACTAAGGGCTCTCTGAGGGCTGGCCTTAGACTGAATCGTTGGTATAATCTTTGTGACCAGCATGATTGCCATAAAACCAGAATTTCACACCCTGGATTCCCAGCTCCTGGATCACAACTGGCTCGTGGGGGAGTGTGGCCAGAGAGCTTCTCTTGGGAAGGAAAAGGGGTCCCCAGATACCTGTGGTGGCTTCTGGTGGCACAGGCGATGATCAAGTATGCAGGGACGTGGTGGCCGGCTCGGGAGCTGTGGAGAGGGCTGTCATCAGCGAGGGACAGAGTGGGAGGAGCCCCCAGGCTCACACGGGCTCCAGCACTGGCTGTCTCAGGACCACCATTCACAGGTGAAGCATAAATGAGAGTGAGGGGACGGGTGACTGTGCGAGCAGAGGGATGAGCAAGCCTGTGGATGAGAGGAGCCCAAGAGAGAGAGATAGGTGAACAAGAGAGACTGAACTTGGAGGAGAGACAGATAGACAGGCAGAAAAATGGGCAGATGGATGGGATACCTGGAAAAGGAGGACCAAGGGCGGGGCTTTAGCAGAATTAAAGTGAAAACCACGTGTGGTCAGAATGTGATGGAGAACATGTCTGTGTCTAAGGCTTTCTTACACTGGGCTGGGACTCTCCACCAGAACCTGGGATAGAGAGAAGAGATGAGTTAGGGCGCTTCCAGGTGCTTCCCTCACCAAGGACAGCAGGTGAAGGAGGACAAGTGCTCCCCAACCCCAAATGCAGACGGGACACAGGAGATCAGGGCCAGGAATACTCACTGGTGGTAGTCGGGGCCACGCTCCATAGGTGTAACCTGTGGAGAGAAGGCGAGAGGAGCTGAGCAAGAGTTGGGGTGAACATAAAGAATTAAGGGAGAGGAAGGATGTAGGGACCTTTGTGGGAAAAGCAGAGGGGAAAGCATTGGGGACGAGTGGAGGGGTGTTCAGGGGGAAGGCAACGAGATGGAAGGTGGCTGGACCCAGTGATCACACAGTGATGAGAAGACTGAACCCAGACCAGGAGGATAGAGAGATGGATCATAGCTCACTTTAGAGCAACGGAGGGAACACAGAACTCCGACTGGGAGAGAGAGTGTGGCTGTAGCACAGCCCCTCACCACTGACGTAGAGGCTGTCCCCGTCCAGGGTAAAGGAGCCCAGGTGGGTGACGCGCTAGGTCTCATGGCTTAGCTCCCAGTAGAGTCACTCTCTGTCCAGCCTGGGACCTGCGGAGGTCAGAGTGGAAGTCGCAGATGATGTCCACCCCAGTGGCTGCCCCACCCTTCTCAAGCCTGGGTAAGGAAGATCATGGGGATGTGGAATACTGAGCAGGGTCGTTCTGGGTGTGGAAAGCGAGAGAGGGGAAGGGAGGAGGCTGAGGGAGATGTTGAAGGGGCTGCTCTGATGCCTGCAGGGGCTCTCCTAGGTGTCTCCCGTGTCAGACAACCCCCTGACAAGTAAAGCCTGACTTCTTTTAGGATGTGGAGGGGGACCTGTGAGTGGCAAAGAGGGGTGAACACACAGACCTGGGTGAGGGGGAGTCTGCAGGTCTGCACGGACAGCAGCGAGAACAGTCAGTGCCCTGTGCCATCTGACACATGCAGGCAAGAAAGTACCGTTATGTTCTCTCGGTTCTACACTCCAAGGTCTTTTCTTTCTACTTCTTTCCTACTCCACAGCCATCACCCAGGCCTAGGGAACAATCATCTTATTCCTAATCTTATTCCCAGCACCTCCCATCTTGCCTATTAAGTCTTCATTCTTAACCATGAAGTCCATTTTAACCCACGTGCTTAGACCAAACGCTAATCACATCATCCTACTCGCATCTCTCCAGAGTCTTCCCACTGGTCTTAGAACAGAGTCCCAAGTCACCCCTGATCTGGTCCTGCCTGTCCTCCCCTCGCAAGTGTGGCTCACACCGCTCCCCCTGAGTTGACTCGGCTCGGCCATCCCTGTTCTCAGTTCATGGACACACCAGGCTCTCTGCTTCAGTGGTGTCCTCATGCGGGTCCCTCTGCCTGAAACGCTCTCTTGAACACACTCCCACACCCTCATTCCAGTCTAACCCTCCGACCAGCTAAATCCAGTCCCAACTCCAGCTCTCAAGCTAAATATCAGTCCTTCTCAAGAGGGCTTCTCTGCACCCTCAGTTTGATTCCCCTTGTGCCAAACTCTCACATCACTCTCATCATTAACTTTTCAAAATCCAAATTCCCAAATACAATATATATTCCATGGAAGTGGGACAAGGTCTCTCTGGTTCTCCAGGTCCCCGTGCATGTGTCCCAGGGCCTGGCTCATGAGATGAGGAACCATCTCGGTTTGTCTAGGACTGCCCTGGTTTAAACACTAAACGTCCTGTGTCCTGGAAAACCCCACTGTCCTGAATAAACAAGGATGGTTGGTCACCATAAATTATACACTCAAAGACTATCTATTGCATGACAAGCACACATTCCCCTCAAGAACATCACAGGAAAGCTAGAATGAAAAAGGCACACACACATACACACACAATTAGTAGAGGCCAACAACTAAATAAAAAATTACTTAACAAGATTCTCTGCAACGTGAATCACCAGACCGTTATTTCAGAAAAGTTTCAGAAACAAAGTTAATTCCCTTTAAAAGGCAAGGTGGAGAGGACAGTCTTTTTGGAGACTAGCGCCCTTCCCTGCAATCTACAGTGTTGCTTAGTACTCCTCCAAATGATTTGAAATGTCATAAAGAAAAAAATGCTCAAAATAAATCTGGCTACTGGCAAATTCAATTTTAAATTTGTTATTAATACAAAGAAGTTCCAATCATCTTTTTCCCTGAATGCTCCTTTATTTCAAATTTTTGTGGAGGATTTATAGGACTTTAGAAGTCAATTGAATGGGTCTAAGGAACGTTGCTGAGTATCGCTGCTAATATTTCATGGGATGTCTTCTAATACTACATACACACGCAAAACATTTCTGTTATTATACTATATGTAAATCTTGACTTTTGAGTATTATGCAATGCAAGTAAATCTATATTTTCTACTATAATACACATTTTCAGTTATTTACGTTGGTTTCATGTGTTTTTATTTGCATATAACTGTGCTTACTGAAATATTTACCACACAGAACCACACACAGCTTACCATCTTTCCGTCCATCAAACATCAATAATATCTCTCAAGATACCCTCACTCTCAATGACTCCATGTGGTGACAACCTGAACCCAGGAAAGCCCACTGGCAGGTCTTCTGCACAGCGGAGGCTGCCGGAACCTGTTGGTACCAGGTCCACAGGGTACTCACCTGGTCACACAGAAATCCATGGATCAGCGAGGACAGGTGGACCCTGAGCCTGGTTTCACCTCAAACTTGATCTCCACGGATGCTTCTCGTGTCTGAGGGGGGAAAAAGGCGCAAACAAGCTTTTGAGGCCTTTTATAGGATGTTGGATGGAAAGTTCACCCCATTCACTTTTCTTTTTCATATTTACTGATTTAACTGTAACCGTTGGTTGTGACTGGATTTTCCCGATTCCTATCCAGCCACCTGCTGCTCCCAGAGATGGGAGAAAGCAGCTTCGTGCTGTATGCACTTGAGTCGCTCAACTCACTTGGCTGGACAGAGACTTTTTGGTGACTCTGGACCCTTTAAACAAGCTTGTCATTTAGGGACCCTGTAAGTGACTCGTTGACTTGTCAACAATTTCCACACTTCATTCAGGGCTCGGGAGATTTTCAGGCCCTGGAGCAGGTTTCCCAACCTCGGCACCACTGACATTTGGGGCCGGATAATTCTCTGTCGGGCCGTCCTGGGCCCTGGAGGATGCTGAGCAGCATCCCTGCCTCCCCCTCTAGATGCCAGGAGCGCCACATTTGTAACAACCCAAACACCGTCTGCAGACGTGGATAAGCCCCCTGGGGACAAAATCACACGGAGGACGATGACGGGGACTCTGAGGAAGGGACGACGGCGCCTGGAGCCAGGAGGAACAGCAGCATCGGGCGCCCTGAGCGAACAGCCCGGGGGAAACGGGGCTCCGGGAGGACGGAGGGACGCCGGGCCCTGACGAGGCTGCCCCTGGCCCAGGCCCCTACCTGGACCGCGACTGGATCTGGGACCGCCCGCCGCTCACTGAGCCCCGGTCCTTTGGGCGAACGTCCACGGGAATGTGGTCCGCGCCGAGAAGACGGAACACACCACGCAGAACGCCCGCTCCATCCAAGGCTCCGCCCGCGCTTCCGGTTCCAGTCTTGGGCGGTCGTTCGGGGAGGACGAACGTTTGGGGGCTGCGGGTTGAGGCGGCGGGCGTGGCGATGCCGCGCACCCCAGCCTCGGGGGAGGTGTCTAGTTTCTAGAGTGAGTGAGAAGCTGGAAAGCGGGCTGGGTCAGCACCAGGGACAGGGACAAAATCTAAGGGAAGGACTGTGTTCGGGAACCAGTTCTAAGGGCGGGCTGTGGGCGGGGACAAGGCTGTGAGTGACAGCAGGCTGGGGAGGCGGTTCTGTGGGCGGGAACAAGGGTGCGGGCAGGGCCATGAGCCCGGACCAGGCTGTGGGCGGGGACGAGGTTGTGGGCGGAGCCAGGCCCGAACGTTGTGGGCGGAGACCAGTTCCAGGGGCAGGAAGAGGCGAGGGTGTGGCTGGAATAAGTCAGGCAGACTTCACAGCGGGAGGAAATAAGCTCCAGGGGCGGGGCTGGAGGCGAGGCTTTCCATGGACCCCTAGACTGTACAGGTAGCTGGATGTTGAACAGCTGTTCTTCACTCCTTTCCCCACCTTTACACAGCCTCATAGAATGATGTGCCCATATTTAGAATTCTATATATTTTGTGCGTTTGCTGTTCTTAATTTCATTAAAAAATTGGATCATATATTCACATTTCTCTACAACTTACTGTTCCAAGCCAGTAGATAAGGATATAATGCTATTTTAATTTTAAAAATCTGGGGGGAGGGAGGCCTACGTCGTAGGTGCACGTATAGGAAAACTTCAAAGAGTGGTGCAAAGTCAATAAAATATTCTCACTCTACCACTGTCTCCAGGTACTTTTGCACAGAGATAAACATCCTTTCCTCCTCTATCCTTCCAGACATACTGCGTATATGTGGGACTGTGTATATGTTCAAGCCCAAGAGGGATGTCCCCAAGCAAAACCTGAAGCCCATGAATTGTCTCATGCATCAGAAGTTAATGAGAAGAGATTTAATTTTCTGGTGGAAGGAGATGAACCAGTGATGAATCCATAGGAAGACAACAAAGAAACAAGAGACTTTTACCATTTAAAAGGTCAAAGGAAAAAGTGAGAAAGAAAATGTATTCATACTATCTGACGTAGCACATCTCTGGATAAGATTCATATGCTATAAAATGGTAAACACTTATGTCATAAAACAGTAGACATTGAATTTTGATTTATCCTAATTCATTAAATAGTTATATTGGGCAAGGGGAATTATGTTTTTAACATATGTAAGAACTCTTCATGCTGATTTTTTCAGAGAAGAAAGAAACTATAAATAGTCAAAATCTGAAAAATGAAAACACTGTATGAGTAGCTAATTTAGAAATATAGATTTTTCAACCAGAAAATTAAAGAAGTTGTTTTTGGAACCAGAGTCAAGAGTGGGGATGGTAGCTTTTCATTATAAGGCTTGGAGTATTATTTGAGAGATGTGCGTATACATACACACACGCACACACACGGGAGCCTGAATTTGTATTCCAAAGGGATCCTCTAACTCTACAAAGAACTTGTAAAAAAGATTCACTTTATAACAGTAGAACATATTTTGAAAAGTACAGACTTCAAGCATTAAAAAAGCTGTCATCATCCAGGTGGAAAGATGAATGGGGCATCCCTTTCCAACCCACATGGTGATAAGCATTTTACATACACTTCTTTTGAGTTTTCTCACAGCAACTCATAAGGAAGATGGTATTATCTATCTCCATTTTGCAGATGAGGAAATTGGTGACAGCATATTGCTAAAATTTTCATATAAGTTCTCAATAGATATTGTTTTATGTTAAAATTGTTTATTGAATTTTCTTTTCATTAATAAAATGATATGTGTCACTCTTACAAATAAGCAAAGGCTGTGTAAAAACAATTTAGCAAAACGACAGTTTTCTTTTGATATAATTAAATATAACAATCACTTTATTATTTTTCTGCTCTCTGTCTCACATCTACGAAGATACTTCCTATCCTAAAGGCTTACTAGAAATCTCTACTAAAAATCAAGGATCAGGGAATACCCATATTATGCAAGGTTCCTGAATACATGCAAAAAAGCCATTATAACAAATTTTTGTACAAAAATCTTAGATCATTCATGAACTGATAACAACACAAATCATGATTAGGCAAGGTATTTCTGTAGAATGACAAATATTTAAACTTTAGACATTTAGAAAGGTATGTCATTACAATAACTAATGTGTATAAGAAGAATTTTTTCAAACTCACTAAGTGCCAGGAAATCATTTGACAAAATGCACTGCAATATTATTCACAATAGCCAAGAGATGGAAACTACCTAATTGTGCATCCGTGGGTGAAAGGATGAAGAAAATCTAGGGCATCTATTCAATGGAATATTATTCAGCCTTAAAAAGGAAGGAAATCCTGTATTCAGAATTGCTTGCCTGGATCATTTCAGTGGCCATGTGCTTTCTTCCTTACTACCCTCTGATCCATTTGCCAACCAGGAACCAGGGTGATCCTCACAATGTAAGTGCCACAACCTCTAATGGATCCCTAAAAGAGATTTTGGAGGTGGACTGCCTGGTTACCAGCTGTGTGACCTTGGTCAATTATATAACCTCTAATATTCCTCATCCATACAATAGAGGTTAATAGTATTGTCTCCATGGCATTGTTGTGAGGATTAAATGAGTGAATACATGTCAGATGCCTAGAATGTGCCTGGAATATGATAAGGCATCATGAAAAATTTAACTGTAATTATAACCAAATTAAATATTGTGATGGCCTATTAATTAAGTTGAACCATATGAAATTTCTAATATTCAACCATTTTGACCCATTATTATTGTTGAATAAATGATAAAACTCAGTCTAGGCAGGTTGTGTAGAGTCAAAAAGGATTGGATAAATGAAAATATTATTAGAAAAAATAAGCTGAAATAGATTGCTTTGCAATTTACAAAGCAGTTTCTCATACTTTGTTTCATTTAATCTCTATAGAATGCTTTTCAGGGTATTATTAGCACTGTCTCTGAAGGAGTAACTGACTTTCCCCAAATCACACTACATTAAATAACACAATTAGAGTGGAAACATCATTTCAAGTATAAATCCCATATGATATTTTGTTTCCCCTTCATAATATCATCGGTCCTCTCAAGAAAGTGATGAAATAATGCTGATTCATAGGAACTTAGTCTTAAAGAGACATACTCTCAGATGATAAACACTATGTCTTTAAAACAGGGGTGTTGCGAGAAGAAACTTGGGACCAATGCTTTCTGGGTTTTCAAGTCCATGATTAGACTTCTGGTAAACAGTCAAAGAAGGGAAAGGGTGAAAAATAGTCCAGAATGAAAAAAGTTTGACATATATGTAACTTTATTGATCACCTCAAGTTTCTCTTTTTCTTTATGTTCTGTGTCACCCTACTAGAATATAAAAGCTCTTAGGGTAGATGACTGCTATCGTGCAGCAAGTGGTAGGCGCTGAGTAAATATTTATTAAAGGCATGAAAGTGGCCTTGAATACATCTGCTCTTTACTCACCAGAGAACAGCCCCACAGCAGGCAAATGGCATCATTAACAAAATTTTAAAAATCATATCCTTATTAGCTCATAACCATGGATACAAGGCTCCCATTTATTTCATACTTTCTAAGTACTTCAGCATTCTGCTATATTAGGGAGTGTTTCCACAGCCTTGCTGTAAAATAAAGCAAGACTTTTTGGCCCATTGATTGCTGTTTCCAGCAGGGCCCATCTCTATACTTACCTCTAAACAATGAACTATAGATTTGTTATCCCAATGAACAGCGATTTGGTATGGAAACTATTTTATCAGTGTCATGTGAAAGTAGACATTTGATATGTCTTTAAGGGGTGATATGGATAATAATGTTGATGCAGAAGAAGACAAGTGAAAATTCTCTCTGGTCTTTGTCAAGTGCATCTGCGTGAAGGGTATCTTTTTGTCACTGGATTTCAGAACTCAAAAAGACTCGTCCAACTCTTCATGTTACTGGTGAAGAAACTGAGGTCTAAAGAGGTTGAGAGATTTGACCAAAACTAATTCCTGGGACTAGAGAAAGATCCTCTGATTCTCAGCTGGCCACATTGTCATAAGATCTCCAGCTCCAAACAACCAAGAGAAGCAAGTCTGTTGATTTCCAGGCAGAAATGATTCCCCTTCACGTTTTTACTTTTTCTCCCTTAGATGCCTGCTCTGCCCTGACAAGAAGTTTATCTGATGTTTACGCTAAACTTAAGAAGAGGAAAATGCTCCTGGCAAACACTTGTGATTCAGTGTGGCACTGGCGAGCACAGTCATGAAAAAGTGAGAATCAAAAGAATAAGAGGTAAATAATATTAAAGAAGAAGAGAAAATCTATTATTTTAGTGGGACATAACTTATAAAGTTTAGAACTGGTAAATAAGTGCAGTAATGTATAAGGAAGCTAGATTCCTATATGAAATATCAAAAATACTGTTACATGAGCAAGACTTAGTTTAAACATGTAAATAATTATTCCATTCATAAGAGCAATGAATTATTTAAGATGAGTAGTGAAAATAATTGGAACTACACGTTAGTTATATGAAGAAGATTATAAAGAGATACAAAGCCTGTAAAAACTCTGATTAAATGGAGAGATATACTATACTTGTGATTGAAAACAGTGTTTCAAAGATATAAGTTTTCAAACATTATTCAGATTCCATATGCTTCAAATCAACTTTTAAAATGATGTAGTGTTTGTTTTATAGACTAAAAGATATCCATTTGTAAAATAAAACGCTGGAACTTCAACTAACATTATTCACAAGTAAATCATTCCAAATGGATTATAAGGGCTAAAATTAAAAGTAAAAATCCCCCACGTATAACAGTAGTGGATGACAGTATAGAAGAATATCCATAATCTTAAAATTAGTGAAGATATTCTTAATATATATGCTTAAAGATGTCTGGTTGAAAAGAGGAAGGAGAAAAAGTAAAATGGAACGTGATATGGTCTCTGATTTTCTTTCAGAGACTTAATCTAGAGACGAATATTCCAGTCTACGATATTGGATAAAGAAATAGAAATCTGTGATAATTACACAAATACTGAGATGACATATATAAATGGTAGCATAATGTATCAGTTAGTTTCTGCTGTATAACAAACCATCCTAAAATTTGGTGGCTTCAAATAAGAATAGTTGATTTTTTCTCAAGATTCTGTGGGTTAACTGGGCAGCTATTTTGATCTGGAGCTATTGGTGGCTCAGCTAGGATTGGCTGGTCTAGGACGGCCTTACTCACATATCTGATTGTTGACTTGAATTCACCTGGAGTAATGGAGATGTGCAGTCTATCTAGACTCATTCACATATTGATGGCCTCAGGCTTCCCAAGGGCAGCCAGAGAAGGACAAATACCAACAATGAGCAAGTGTTTTTCAAGCCTTTGCTTATGTCATTTGCTAATGTCCCATTGGCCAAAGCAAGTTACAAGGCGAAGTTTACCCAGAGTCAACGTGGGATGCTACGACCAAAGAGACAGTGGGAGAGGACTAATGTGTGGCCATTTTCGCAATCTTTCACACATAATTTTAGAGGAGAATTAGTATGAATGTTTGTGTATTTGTTCATTTGAATGCCCGAGGAAAATTGTACAAAGCCAAAAGTAACGTAAAGCAAAAAATTAAGTGGACATGTAAGGTAAGTTTTGTTGGTACTTAAAGTGGGTCTGCACAAATGTGGTAGTTTATTTTTCAAGTGTAGGCAAGTTCTTGTGACCTATGAAAATAACTTACATTTCGATTATTTTCTCGCTGAGTGTGTTTTATTCGTTAACACATTTGATGTGTTTCTCTCTGGCCTTAGGAAAATAACGTAGCACTTGGGAGCAAAGATGCAGCCTAATAGCCCCACACTGGAGGCCAAGATGGAGAAGACATCCACAGCCACCATGACCTTGCCCATGGTGCTGTGGTAGACGGAGAGGAAGGTGACCCAGACACTGCAGAACACCAGCATGATGAACGTCAGGAACTTGGCTTCATTAAAGGTGTCAGGCAGGTTCCGGGCCAGGAAAGCCACAGTGAAGCTGCCCAGGGCCAAGGAGCCCAGGTATCCCAGGACACAGTAGAGTGCAGTGACCAAGCCCTTATTGTGCAAGATGAAGATGTGGCCGTGTTCAGAGTGTGCATCTGTGTCAATGAAGGGAGGAGAGGTTCCCAGCCAGATTCCACAGAGACTCAGCTGGATAAAGGAGCAGATGGGAATGATGAAGTTAGGTTCCTCTGACACCAACCACTGCCTCATCCTTCTCCCTGGTGCAGTGACCTTGAAGGCCACAGCCACAGTCATAGTTTTGGCCAAGACACTGGAAACAGCCACAGTAAATACAACTCCAAATGTGATTTGTTGAAGAACGCAGGTGGCTGTGTTGGGACGACCAATGAAGAGTAAGGAGCAGAGGAAGCAGAGGGTGAGGGAGATGAGCAGGATGTAGCTGAGAGTCCGATTATTGGCCTTGACTATGGGAGTGTCTTGGTGCTTCACAAAGACCCCCAGGACCACAGCTGTGAGGACAGTAAAGCACAGAGCTGTGCAGGCCAAGGCCATCCCCAAGGGGTCCTCATAAGCCAGAAAGGTCACAGCTTTTTCGAGGCAGCAATCTCACCCTCTGTTGGCATACTGATGATCTGGACACTTCACGCACTGATCCATGTCTGGGGAGAGATGCAAAGTGTCCTCAGTCCAGGTTCAGTCATTCTCTCTCATTCGCATGCCCCCAAAGAAGGCATTAGGTAAGTTTAGCCAATTGTATTCCTTTGTTGCTCCAGGCACCAAATAACAGAATACTCTGCAGAGAACCATTCCCAGTTAATACTGCCCATCTTCTTTCTGGTTAAGTAAACAAAGCTATTATCCTTCTCAATATTTATCTTGCATATTCATGAAAGCACTTTTTTCTCAGCAGAAAACCTAATGTCCTCCCTGTCTCTCTGAGCTATACCGTTGTAAGCTATGGCTTAGATTTACTCATTCAATGAGCAAGCAGTTATTGGAAAACCTCCATGAGCCAGATAATATGCTACATTCTAGGGAAACAGAGATGACCAAGTCATAGACCTCACTCCTCGGGAGTTTCAAAATGAGACCATTTCTACCATTTAAAATGTTCTCCAAAACATTTCATCTTGATTTCACTTCCACCACTTCTGTTAAGATTTTAGTCACTTCTCTCCTATGTTATCATAAGATCTTATTACTCTGGTTCCCTGCCCTTGTCCTTTATCACAAGTGATACTTCTACATGTAAGTGGGATCATGTTTATCCTCCATTAAAAAATCCGACAAACTCTTAGGAAGACCAAAAAGACTGTATAACCTTGGTCTTGCCTACCTCTACTACCTCTGCTCTGATTTTTAAGATTCCCAAATCTTCATGTGGTTCTGAAACTGTTCCGTGCCCACTCATCCCTGCAGGTATCAATATATGCTTTTTCCTTCTACAGGGGCATTGCTCCTTCCTCTTTACGTCCCCTTAAATTCTCTCACTTTTCACGTTTAGAACTACAATCTGCCTGATAACATTTTCTGTGGATGGTGTGAGTTAGGGTTGGCGAGTCATTGTCTTCTCCATGAAAACAACCAATTTACCCAACATGGTTTATTGAAAAGGCTTTCATTTTCCCACTCCTCCTCAGTGTTTCCTTGTAAATCAGACGTCTATACGTGAGTCCTTATATGAACAGCTTGTATCTGAACTTACCATTTGGTTCCGTTGATTTTCGTGTTTATCGTCTTGATGAACCTCCTCTATTGTGATGGTGTAATACTTGATGTCAGGTAGAGTAAGTCCTCCCACTCTATTCTTTGTCTTCAAGATTTTCTTAGCTAAGTTTTTCCTTTATCATTTCCATAAGAATTGTATCAATTGTAATCTACACAGAATGGGTCATCATTTTAGCTGCAATTTTGTGGAAGCTGTAGATTAATTTGGACAGTTTTGATATCTGTAGAATTTTGAGTCTGTTCAGTCACGAATTTGATTTATCCCTCCACTTCTTTCAGTCTTCCTCCATTTTTCTAAATGCTGTTCTATAAATTTATGGACAGAAATCTTTTGAAAATCTCATTAAAGTTATTTCTAGGTACTTCATACTTTAAGATGTTGTAAATGTCATTTTTTAAAATTTAAATTTTGAATGCTTATGACGGGTAGATGGAAGCAAAACTTTCTATATTAACGTTGTATTCAGCCACCAATAAACTCAGTTAATACCTTAATTTATATGGATTTTACATTTATACCATAATATCATTTGAAGATAACATCAATTTTACTTCTTCCTTTGAAGTAAATTATTCCTTTTATTTCTTTTCCTGCCAATATTGTATCAGGCAAGACCTCCAGCATAACGGCTTATAGAGGCAGTGATGTTGAACATTCTTCTCTTATCCTTGCTTTCAACAGTGCACCCTAAAGTTCCATTCTGTGAATACTGTGTATGGGAGTAAGAGAGTTTCCTTTTGTTCCTGATTTGGTAAGTGTTGTTTCTGTTGTTGTTTGTTTTAAAATATGAATAGGTGTTTAATTTTACTAGTGTTTCTTACAGTTATTGAGATTATTATTTCTCTTTTTTCAGAGATTAGTGTACTGAATTACATTGCATGAATCTAATTTGGTCATGATATGTCATTCTTATAGCTAGATATAGCTAGATTGGGAACCTTGATTTGATTTGATTTTTTTTTTTTTAGGATAAATGAATTTAATCCAAGAAAGACAGTGGCCTGTAATTTCCTTTCCTGCAATGATTTTGTTAGATTTTAGTACCAATGTTAATCTAGTCTCTCAAAGTGAGTCAAAAAGTTTTCAGTTTTTCCTATTCTCTGGAAGAGTTTGAGTAGATGTATATTATTTTTTTCTTGAATATTTTGGCAGATTCATCAGCTTTGTACCAAATAAATAGCTTACAATAAAATTTTGTAGAAATGTTTTAAAGGATGGTTTCAATTTCTGTAATAGGTATGGCAATATTCAGATTCTTCATTTTTTCTTGAGGCAGTTTGGTAACTTTTATTTGCCTAGAAATTTGTGAATATCCTCTAAATTTTCATTGTATCAACATGATGTTATTTATGTTTTCTTCATGTTAAAAATTTTCCATATGATCTGCACAGATTACTCCATTTTCAACCTTGGTATTATTTTGTTGCAATTTTTCTCTTTTTTTGAACACTAGTACTAGGATTTTATTGAGCATATTTGTCATTTATTAGAATCTAATTTAGTTTTATTTATCTTTTTGATGTTTGTCTTTTATTTTGTTAACTCTTCCTCTAATATTTATCATTTTGTGTTTTCTCTTTTCCTTGTGTTTACTTTTCTCCTCTTTTTCTAGTTTATGATGAATGCTTAGAACTTAGAAATTCAACCTTTCTTTATTTAAATATATACAATAATATATAAATATATACAATCTAGTATTATACATTTCTCTTTAAGGATAGATTTAACTCCACCCCATAAGATTTGATGAATAGTATTTTTAATTGGAAATACATTCTAATTTCCATCATAGTTTACTCATTAATCATCGGTTGTTTACAAGTATATTTATTAATCTCCAAGCCTGTAGGAATTGAAGTTAGTGGACGTAGTGTTCTTTAGATGTGCATATGGAACATATACCCAAACTTACCACACGCCAAATGTGCACGTGGAAGCTTTATCCAAATTGACGATATGCCAGACTATATCATCAATCTCAGTACATTTCAAAAAAATTGAAATTATACAAAAGATGTTGTGAAATTAAGCTTCATATTAATCACAAAAATAAAATTAGATAATGCCAACATTGAGGGGATTCCAGCATTGCACCATTTAATATCATAAATCTGAGTAATTCCAAGATGTTAATTATTGTATGAAAAATCTTCAGTGTTGGTTTTCTGTCCCTCTTCTATTTCATGACCCAACTCCCGAACCCACATTGTCTCTGTTCTAGTCATGTTGAACCTTTTCTCAGCTCCCTAGAATATTAAATGCAGGGCTAATTTGCCAGTTTTTGCCATTTCTAAGAATTCCACCAAGAATTTAATCCGCTTTCATTAGTCTGATATAATACTAATGCTACTGCCTCTGTGAAGAAGTCCATAATGCTTCCCTCCCCACAAACATATATACTATCACTTATTTCATCCCATGGGTCTCTGCATACCTATATTGCAGCCCTATGTCACCACCTTGAATTTGCATCACTGCATGTTGTCTCCCCTACTCACCTGTGAACTCGAGGAGATCAGAAACCAAGCTGTACCATAAGCTCACTGTACACCATGGAAATACTTACTTCTTAAATCAAACACAACCTTTCTGTGCTCCTGCTCTGTGCCAAGAACAGCACCAGACACTGGAAAAATAAGGATTTGTTCAATGTGATCTAAATGTAGCTTTAAAGAAGATGAAAAGTAAGGACTTACAATACCATGTGTTAGATTCCATGAGAGAGATTTAAGTTAGTTACTGTGGAGTGGTAATAAAAGGTTTCCTTGAGATCATAATGCCTGCAATGATGTTAAAATGAGACAAGCAAGCTAGTTCAAGGTAGAGAGAGAGGGTATCATTTTGGGAGGAAATATTAATGGCTATAAAAGTTAAATTACTAAATGGAGGAAGGCAACATTTTGACCCTGCAGTCCTCATCAAAGCTTTTTCCTTTCTTTGGGAGAACGGTGCATACAAAAGAGAGGTGGAGAGCCAGCCCTGATAGCCTAGTGGTGAAAGCTCAGTGCTCACCACTTCGGTGGCCCATGTTGGTTTCCCGGTCATGGAACCACACCATCTCTCTGTAAATTGCCATGCTGTGGTGGTGGCTCACATAGAAGAACTAGAATGATTTACAACTAAGATATAAAACTATGTACTACGGTTTTGGGGACAATAATAAAAGAGGAAGATTGGCAACAGATGTTAGATAGCTCAGGACAAATGTTTCCCTTCAAAAATAAAATAGAAGTGGAGAATGTGGCTGCAAGGCATATACTCACCTATTTCATTGGAAATCACATTCTCTGGGCTGGGAATGCAAGCAAAACAACAGGCAGCCTTGCTCTCTTGAGGGCTCTTCCTGAATCCCGGACTGCAACTCTCACTGCATACAGAGTGTGGAGTCTGGAGAAAATCAGATAACACTTGGTAACAGCTGTGACTTTTACCTAATTTTCAAGTAACTAGAGTGTTTTAGAGTATTGGGCCTTAACAAACTTAATCTTGAAATATCTAAATCCAATTCATTGGTTGGACGCCATGCTTATTATATGATATAAAACACTGGTACACCTCAGAAATACTGTGGGTTTGTTTCCAGAGCACCGCAATAAATCAAATATTGCAATAAAGTGAGTCACACCAATTTTTTGATTTCCTAGTGCATAAAGAAGTTATGTCTACACTATACTGTAATGTACTAAGTGTGCAATAACATTATCTCTAGAAAACATGTACATAACTTAATTTTTTTAAAACAATTATTCCTGAAAATTACTAACCACCTTCTGAACCTTCAGCAACTTGCAATCTTTTGCTCATGAAGGTTTTGCTTCCATCTTGGATTGTTGGTAAATGAAAAAATTACTTCAGTTGGAAGTGAATTGTTAAATTCCCATATGTGGTCCTTTACGAAGCTCTGAGGGGACACAAAACCCCAACAAGATTTTGGTTATTCATGTGTGGTTAAGTAATTGTGATTGGGTTCAACCCACCTCAGTAATTCCTGTGTCCCACTTTATCACATCCTCAGATAAAGACAATTCTTGACCACGTGGAGCATGTTGGGAATATTCTCCTATTTTCACCTTAAGTCCAAGACCTTCGGGAAAATTCCAAAAGTTGAGAATGGTTTACTCTGAATCTGATTTTCCTTCATCAGCCAAATTCACTGAGCCACCAACAGGATTGCTAAATTCTATGTTCCTCAGAAAGGGGTGCAGCTAAAAGAGACACATCATCCTGTGGTGAAGTGGGCCCGGGTGTTAAAGAGAAAAACCCTGAATTGGAGACAGCCTTTCATTGTCTGTAATCCTTGCTTCATAACGTACCTTTATTACAAGTATCCAAAGAAGTAAAGCAAATGATATCATACGGAGAACTAAAATATAATGTTTCTAAAATATCAGTTAGTTTCAAGAGAAAATGCCTAAAGACAAGAATATCAAGATGATCAGTGGTGATAGGATTCAGACAAATCTCGAGTACAAAGTCCAATCTAGCCACCCTCATGCACTCTCTGAATTTTCCCAGACCATCAATCTGCAAAATGATGTTAGCAATACCTAAAGTTGTTGCAGAATTAAATAAGATCATTTATGTAAAGTATTCACTATGATGTTCAGCACCAGATAAGCACATAAAGGACAAGTTCTCTTCTTGTCATTGAGGTGATTCATGGGAGAAGACAGGATATTCTCTATTGAAACGTTAGGCAGGCAAGATGTTGGGATCCTTTGTAAAACAAAGCATTGATATTGACTCATAGCTCACTTCCTCGTTGCCACTAGAAACTTCTTGTAGATGATTTACTACCCAGGACTAGATATACCTCCTAGAGAGTGAAACAAGTATAGAAACTCTTGTGCTTTTCTTGGAGAAAGAATCCTAACTGCTTGGTTTGAGCACCTGTGGAACCATAAGAAAGTCATTTTGACGAGTGTACGTTCTGTTAAGTCGAAGAGACTTTACCTGCCAGGGACAAAACACCAGACCTTCCCACTTCGCATTGACTGCATTTCTGCATGTTGAAGAAGCATCTTGTGAAGGTTCCAGGCCACAGCATACACAGCATTTTACATACTGTAACTCAATTCAGTCATGCTTGTGTCAAAAAATCTGCCAAAGCAGCCATCCTAAGGAGGCATTAGGTGGACAATTCTCCAGTGTTTTTCAGTAAGACTCAGAAGTCATGCAAGGAATAAAGGGAAACCACAACATAGTGAGGTAAATGTCTTCTGGATATTTGGAAGGGTTAACTGTCTGGATAAAATTTTCAAAGCCAGGAACCTCACTACGGTGGTGTGAAAAAATGATAGCCCCATGGAATAAGTCAAGGATGAAATCTCTCTCACTGTGGATAAAATCCCACTCTGATGTCGTGACCCAGACTTTCCATATCACTAAATACTCCCAAGTAGAAAAGCTCAAGCTTATGAGAGAGTTGGCATCACCAGAAATGATAACCACAGTCCCTTCTGTTTCCTCTACTTGGAAATTGTATGGCCATGTCCTTGAGTAATATGACTTTTCAGTCACAGGAATCTTTTCCACAAAGGCTGCACAGATTCCATTCCTGTCCATCTCTCCTCTCAAGTCTGAGAGAAACACAACACCTTTCTTGTCTTCCGAGATGACCAGCCCTATCCAACTCCAATTGAAATGAAGCAGCAAAGAGTCCATGCCAATGGCTAGAGATGTGTCCCTGGGGGCCATCTAATAGAGAGATGGAAACTGCTCATCATCATTCAGGGTAAGCTCAAAAGGACCATAGGTAAGCTAAAACGAAAAGACAATTGGAAGCAATATGAGGAAGGGGATTGGCAAAAATCAAGCTCTCAGTCCTGAAGGCTGTTCAGCAACACCTGGAGTGGTAGAAGGGGACACTTGCTCATTTCATTTTCTAATCATTTTCCACTCCCTGAAAGCTTTCTATAAAATAAGATCAGTCAGAGTTCCAGGAAACTGCTTTATCTCCTTCCCCCTCAAACTTCTCTCTACTCTAAATAAAGGAAATGTCATACTCCATCGAGGTCCTGTACACGGACCCTTTGAGATCATATCCTTTGAGAGATGCACAAACTCAGTCTCCTCCTTTCTTCCTTTTTAGGCCCCTGAGAATGGCACCAAAGGAGACGTGGTTTCATCTCTCCCCATCCCACCCAGTCTTATTGTGGAAATTTGTACAGTTCCAGCAGTGTTCCAATCTGGGCAGAAATTGCCCAGGTGGTTCCTGTAAGGACCGCTAGAGACTTACTCTCTCTCCTGCAGTCGTAATTAGGGATGTCCTTGCCCAACCCTGAGAGTCAAATCAGGGAACTCTCCAATGTCCTCCTTTCACTGGGTAGGGCATTATAGAGATCAAAGCCCAGAGACATGTTGGGCAAGATATGAGGGTCCCTGTTGATTTCCTCAATGGCGAAAACCAAGGACAGAACATACTGGTAGTTCTTGTACTGAAACCTGCATAGAGGGATGAGGATCCTTAGGGAAAATACTCAAAATGATTTCCTTCAAATGCAATACAATGACTTTATTAAAATGAATTTGCTATTGACTCGAATGTCTGTGGCAACAGATGGTACTCCTGAAACCTTAGAATTTATAACTAAAGAAAATAACATGACTCCAGCTGTGGAACATCCTTACTGAATTCCACACTCATGAAAGTAACTGGTTAAATACACAGAAGAAAGTACAATGAATGGAAAAACAGATCACATTCAGAGTAGACTTGTAAATGGCTCTTTGGCTCAGGATCCAAAATGCTTGCTAATATGAGCACACCATTAAATCCTTCCTAGAAGAGCAACAATATTAGCACGAGATTGGAGAAAGCCCTGAGGAGGAAGAATAATTGTAACTGGAAGATACGTGACAAGCATAGACGCATGACATGTGCACGTTGAGAATGGTGCAACAGAAGGCTATCAATCAAATTGCCTAAACCTCTGTCCCCTCAAACCTGTGCGTCTGTCACCATCAAAACCAGGAAACTAAGGTGAACTTCAGAGATCCAATGAAGGAGGAATCATCAACAGGCAGGAACAATTGAAATAATCATGAAGGACTGAAGGGACTAGAAACACTTAGGAATCTAAGAGAGAGAACATTGTCAAGTTTAAAAAGCTTCTCATCCATTTCTTATTTTAAAAATATAAAATTAAAATTAATCATTAACATCTTTAACGGTACCTATTCCTGATAGCCCATATTGTCTTCATCTTTTCTACAGACATTCTAAACACAAATAACACCTAGGCCAAAGAAAATTCTCTGAATTTCTATTGCCTGGGATTTGTAATAGCATCAAGAATAAAATAGAGCAGTCACTTGTATTTATTTCAAGTGTTCTATTATTTGAGGATTGATTAGTACCCTAGTTCATGCTCACTGCTTGTTAATGCTCCCCATGTCCCTGTGAAGAATAGGTGTTCTTCACTTGTTGGGTATAGGGTTCAATGTGTATCCATTAAATCAAACTTGCTATTTGATTTTCAAATACTCTATTATTAGATATATGTTATTCTTTGTTTCAGAGGAAAGTTGAAATTCTCCACTATGATGATATATTATGTCTACCTCTCCTCCTCCCCTGCCTCCTTCTCCTGTACTTCCTCCTCCTCCTCCTCCAACTTTTTCTTCTTGTCTTCTTCTTCTTCTCCTTCTCCTCCTCTTCCTTCTCCTCCTTCCTTTCCTAGTTGAGGCTATATTATCTTCACATGACATCATGTGTAGTATAACGACTATATCTTCATGATAAGTTGAATTTATATACCAGTGGGGATTAACCACTTAATTCCTAATGATGCTTTTTTCCGCATCTGTTTTATCTCATATTATTATAGCTACCCTGGGTTGATTTTTGATTGATATTTTCCTAGCTTATCTTTATATCTTCTATTCTGTTTTGAATTTCTAGTTTTCCATGTTTTTTAGTTTTCATAAGTCTTGTAAACAAGATACAGCTAAATTTATCATTGTCGCATCAAATTTAACAATCTGTATTTAACTGGAGAATTTATTCCATTTACATTTGTTGTGATTATTTATATCCTTCTTTTGCTCCCACTATCTATATGTTTTCCTTCTATTTTTTCCACAAGTTTTATTATGTTATTTCCCTTTAAAATTTATTGATTTATACTTGTTTTCCATATTTTATTGTATCTCCTCTATTTGGATGACAGTTATATTCTTTACTTCTATTTTACCACCAGCCCACATTGCCTGAAGTGGATATAGCTTCTCATCTCCTGAGAAATTTATAGACCCTCTAACTTTCAGTTTTACCCTCATGACTCACTTGTTTTTGTTGTACAGTACTTTATTTCTCCTTTTTCTTTACTCTCTCTCATCATCTCCATATCTAATTTATCTTTCATGTTTTTTACTTCCTTGTCTTTCTATGCTGCATTCTATTTCCTTCAGAATTCAAATTTGGTTTTATATTCTCTCTTCTGTTGTAGAACCCATCTATGAAGTTTTAAAACTCAACAGTTATGTATTTTTCGTCTCTTAAAGTTCTATAAGGCCCTTTGCCATATATGTCAGATCATTTCTAGAGTCTCCTGTTTGATTTTGTTATTCCATTTTTTGTTGTTCCATTTTTTATACACAGTTATTTTATATCTTCAAGTTGGTAAGTCTAATAGTGAAGGTTTTAGTGTTTAAATCTATTGTTTTATTTTTAATTTTCTTATGTATTATGACTCTTATCGACAATGGCATGTATTCCTTATTTGTTTGGAGAACTTTGATTATGAGCTCATTTTTGTCTGATTTTAATGTGCACAGAATGTAAGGCTTTAGTTTAGATTCTTTCCTCCAGAGAAGAATGTCACTGGTTTCTGCTCACAGTCATGTGAGATGACACCAAGTTAAGTGCCTTTTTTGTGTGACTCACAACTAATCTGTGACTCCCAGATTCATTCCCTCAAGTCACTGGTGATTCAAAGACAAATCCTTTCATTAGAGGATCATACTGGCCTTTGACCACTGGGTGAATCCAAATTTGTCTGGTGCTTACAATTTCCTTCTTCTGCCCTTTGAGACTTGGCTTACACCATGTGAACTCAAGAATGCAATAACATTATATTTTATGGAAGATAGTGTTATGTGGAGGGAAACCCCTTTGAGGTATCTAGTCCTCCATACTCCTAGTATTTCATTCTTTTGGATACTTCTTTGCATTTCTTTCTTTTAATAAAAATTCTTTCTTTAACTTGAAAAGAAAATAAATTTTAAAATCAAACGTGTGAGCTTGGAGGTATAGAAATAATTTACATGCTATTCAACAAAATAAGTTTAAGATATAGAAAATTTTACAGAAATGTATGTATGGATTAGGTACATTTAACTGAAACTGAGAACCTCTATTTAGAACATATTTAATCAAATTTTAGGAGAAGAATCATTGAGATGCACACTCCAGGAACATTCTGTTTCTGTGAGGTGCACACATACTACACATATACCTGATCGTCATGTGAGAAGCCATGATATGGCCAACTTCAGTTCAACTTAGTTCAGGTGTGATATGATCAATTAAACTTGAAGAAGGGAGAGTGTCCAGAATGTCCAGAAGCCCCATGTGTTTCCAATGTTAGAGCATTATATACTGAGAACAAGGAAGAATGGTGCAGGTGTTGTATCAGTAAATTGCAATGTCTAAAGAGCAGAGAACAGCATCCACATTAAACTTATTGCAGATGGTGTCACATTTCTGAAAACAAAGCACCCCTTTCAGAGGAAAAATGAAGAACGTTTTTGTGTCAGTTGGGGCCTCCAAATGCTGAGGTAGAGTTAGGAGTACAAGAAGATTATTGTGGCATAACACCTGTGAGGAATCAAAGGATTGGGTAGGGACAGCCCACAGACTCAGATACGGATTTTACTGCCTCTGAAATAAAAAAAAAATAAGGAATGTTAGGCAGAGGAGCTTTGAATCACAATGTGGAGATGCTAGTCTCCACCGGAGACCTACTGAATTAGAATGTTTGGGGTGGGGTACAGCAAATCTTCTGTGTTTTAACAAGCCTTCCAGATAATTCAGATCCATAATCAAGTTTGAGGTTGACGGGTTTCAAAAAAAAGCACCGTACCAAAGAAGTGAACACTGAAAAATTAAAACAATTGTCTCGGTACTTTGTGTTAATGTGATTTTTAAAAAATGCAAAACACAAACTACTTTAAAGAATGTGCATAAAATTTAAAACCATCTTGAACCAAGAACTTAATCTATACCTAGAGACACTGGATTTGGAGAAAAAGAAAAGAAGTAAAATACTAATTAATTTTTCATCTAACATTGAGGTGGCAGTGAGGCAAGACTTCAGATTCTGGGTTCTTCTTATTTCTCAAATTAAAAATATTGTGAAATAGGGGCCACCCTGGTGGCATAGTGGTTAAGTTTGCACGTTCTGCTTTGGTGGTCTAGGGTTCGTGGCTTCGGATCCTGGGTGCGAACCTCTGCACCGCTCATCAACCATGCTGTGGTGGTGTCCCATATAAAGTAGAGGAAGATGGTCATGGATGTTAGCCCAGGGCCAATTTTCCTCAGCAGAAAAAAAAATTCTAAAATAGAATGTGAAAAAGATGTATATATCCAACATGGTGGAGAAAAGGTTAATAAGGAAAATTACTTTAAATGGAGCAAAACAAGGAAAAAAGAAAAAAAGCAAAGTACAAAATTTAAAAATAGAACCACAAAGATAATGCTACATATAGCAGTTATACTATACTGAAGTTACTTAAATCACTTTTTCAATATTGAATGTTACTCTACATTCCACGAAGACAAAGGAAACTAACACTGAACATAGATGCTGAAAGAAAGGAGATTGTCAGTGATAGTCCATACACATGCTCACAAAAGTAAAGCCACAACTAATATGAAACTTTTATATATGAATGTGTATAATGGTACACATATCTGAAGGCAAAAGGTGGTTAGCAGTCAAAATGTATATGTTCAATTATAGTATCATATATTTTAAAAAGGATTTTAAAAATATGAAGTAAAGTGAACCTAACTGCAACCAAAGTAAGAGTATTCAATTAACTTCTCAGTATTTGTCCAAAAAAAGTCAATATAGGAATCATATATATTGTTAATCTTGATTTATCATTAAATATGTTTGGAGCATACACACACACGTGTTTGCATATAAATATCAAACATCCTACTCCAAAGCAAAGAAAGCATATTATTATAAAATTAGGTCCTATCCTTGTCCAGCAAGCAATTTCGACATAGCAATCAATACCTGAAGCCGCCAGAAGAGAGATAGATGGCCAACCACAGAAATTCGGACTCAGTAGTGCATCAGAGGAAAGGGCAGATTTGAAATCCAGTTCCTTAACCAACTTGAACGCAAAAATGCTCATTAACTGCCAACATATCTTAAACAAATCAGACAATTTATAAGCCAATAAGCACTCTCATGCATAACTGTTTGGTCAAACAGGAAATCAAACCAATGCTTAGAAAGGAGTGGTGATGGTTTGTAATTGGTATTTGAGTGGTGAACACGATGTAATCTATGCAGAAATAGAAGCATAATGATATACACCTAAAATTTATACAAGGTTATAAACCAATGTTACTGCAATACACAAAAATTAAAAATAAATAAATAAATAAATGAAGGAGTAGCAAGGAGCCCAGGAAACAGAGGAGAGAGAAAGGAAGAAGAGAAGAAAACTGTCTGTTCTGAGAGAAAAAATCTGAGCAAGGGAGGGGGAGAGGGGAATTCCCTCATCCAAACCTGGATGGGGAGAGAGAGGGGGAGGAAGGGGGAGAGAGAATCCCCCACTTACTGTTCCCTGTAGGTTCGTAGGCTGGTCAAATCCTTAAAAAGACAGGTTGTCTGGAGAAAATCAGACCCAGCTGAAGAACATGAGGCCATGGAAGAAACCAGGGAAACTGAGTCTCTCGCCACAATGGCAGAGAATCTCATCTTGCATCCTCTCCTGCACTAATGACAAAGGTGGATGTCGTGGGTGGGCCTGTGGGATGGGAGAAGGGATGAAGACGATTGTCATGCAGAGAGACATGTAAAGGTTGGTCCGACCAGTTAGCAGTAGCCAGCAGTGGAGGAAGCTACTCAGAGGTCAGGGTTCTGTCTCTCTCTCCCTCTCCCTCGGGGAGCTGAGGAGAGTAAGGTGGCACACCCTGCCCACCTCGCCTAACTCTCCCATGTGCCCTTCTTTTTCTGTCCTTTCCGGGAGCCCTGCAGGCTTGGATTCAAACCCCCACAGCCCCTCACAGGCCTAGGGTGCATGCGCGAACGCCAGGGCCTAGGGTTGGCCTCGAGGGTCCTCAGTGAAGGCACCGCCCTCCCGCCAGCCTCTGACCGGCTGGCGCCACCCAGCTGCAGCTGTTCCATCGCCGCCCTTCTGGCCTTGGCTTCAGCTGTTGTCTCCCTCCCCTCCCCCACTCCCACTCAGCTTGAAGCCCGCTTCTCTAACTTGGAAGCATTGATCTGGCCCTGATGGCCACAGGCATTCCGGGCTTGAAGCTCAAGGCTCTGCCTGGGCCAGCTGCTTCGTCCAGGGGCTCATTTCTTCCTGGAAAGACAAAGCCACGGCCTCACCCCACGCCTGCACTTTGCGTCTGCAGCCAGGCCAGGTGTAGGAAAGGCTCTGTAGAGTCTGAAGAGCTGTAACCGGCATATGGCACCCCAGGGTTAGGGATCCTGGGCCAAACTGGGAAAGTCCTTCCCGCAACAGATCCCTGCCTCATCTCTGAAGTCAGTAAGGCCTAGCCTTCCTAGTGCCCAGGCCATGGTCTGGCGAGAATTCCGCCATGGAAGACAGGCGTGAAGCCCTCTGCTTGAGGGCGCATGTGCCACGCCAGGACGGCAGGAAGGCTGCCACAGATCGCCTGCTTTTTTCAAAGGAGGCTGGCCTATTCACTCATCCTCCTGCTCCAGGCCCATTTCGTTCTGGACCAGTTCCGAAGGAATGAGCCTTGGTGCCTGCCGCCAAGTTTTTTTGGGTGTGTTCTTGCCCCTGTCAGAGGAGGAAGCCACTTGGCAACTGCTCTGCCACACCTCGGGTGTTTTAGCCTCCCTCAGCCGGGTCCCTGCCATGCCCATGCCTGCCTCCATGGAGGGACTACTAAGGTCTTGGCAGTTGCCAGTGGAGATAGTCGTTAGAGACTTAATTTTGGGTTGTAGTAAAAGAGCATAACATAAGAGCACTGAGCTTGATCTCTGCCATTTATGAGCTGTGTAAACTGGATGAGTTTTCTAGACACTGTACCCAGTCTCTTCATCTATATACTTGTGAAAAGACCAACATCTACTACGTCGGGATATTTTGAGGATTATGTGTGTTAATATATGTTCAAGCACAGAATTAACATTCAGAGTGTAGTGCCTGGCTCAGTAGAAGTGTTTGCTGCTGTTATTATAATTATCATTATTTCATGTTCTTCACTTCCTCGTGAGTTCCCTGTAAAACCAACCATGGTCCATGGTGTCAAAAGTTTTATTCCAGGTTCCTGCTTAATGGCCTGCAGAGGGAGCCTTGGGCTCATAACCTCCTATTTTTATCCCAGTCCCTAGAGGGATGCATTTACCTCTTTCTTCTTTGCACTGAGGCACTGAATGGGGTCCAACACTCAACTCTGCATGTCCTCCTTTTAATATCCCATGCTATTGAAACACTGTTTAGTGTTTACTTGGTGGAATATACTCCCTGACATGAACAACACACAGGAGATAGGATTTAGGAAACATTGTTATACTGATAGATAATAAGCAGGTGTACAGATAGTAGAATTATCAATTTCATAGAGAATTCCTTTAACAGTTGTTCATATCTTGTGTTTTACATCATTTATTAGGGTAATATTTTCATCTTTACTTTTCCTTGTGTCTCTATCTTTCTCAATTTTTCCAAGAGATATATTTATATTATCTTCTAAAATTTTAGGGAAAGTTAAGAAAGTTATGAAACATTTGAAGTTGTTGATTTTGTATATTGGAGGACAACTAGATTGCAAATGAATTAGTGATAATTAGAGTTTTATTTTGGTAAAAGATGGTAGTTGGAATTTATGCCAGGATGTTTGTAACCTAGTTTTTACATCATTATTTGATGTAGTATCTAAAATGCCAGAACTGGTAATTTTAAATATAATAACTTGTCTCATTTTAAAATATGTGTTCTTGGAGAGAGTGACTGAGGTAAGTGGACAATAATTTACTGTAGTGACTTGTTTTTCTCCAATTAATCTGTTATAAACCCAGCAGCCATATAGCATTCTTTTGTCCAAATGACCTGATGGCACTTTCTTGACTTTTCTTGCTGTGACTCTAGCAATCTAGTGTCACACCACCCTCTCGCTCCTAGTCATGCTTTCAGTTGTAAGAGTAACATTGTCAGTAATATGGTGACAAATTTGCACACAGTCTACTATTTACTAAAATATATATATCAATTGCAAACTTTGGTAACGTAATTTTAAGGAATGAACAATTTGCAGTGCACTTAGCTGATTGCTACACATTATTGTGTACTGACATCATGGTTAAAACCATTATTTGCAACATGTGGCCCCATTCAATTATATTTTAAAGGAAAGGGTTCAATGACTTTTTTCTTTTTGAAGAAAGACTGGCATTTCCATCTTAGAAAATTGAGAACTTCTTTTTAGCCCTTTTTCTTGTCTTCAGCTCTTCTTTATCTTGGTTACTAATGCACATGTCCAGTTACTTCAGAATCATGGTGCTATCGCCTCTGCCTTTTTCATGGCTCTCACATTAATTTTTCCATAATCCATTCTGTGAAAAAGGTTTATCTCCACCTTCATATATTGAGGAAGGAACCGACCCTCCTTTATGTGAACTTGGAAAGAAAGGCCAAGGTGACGCCTCGGTGCCCCTCCCCAGCAGTGAGCTGCAGATGGGCTGCAGATTCCTGTGAATCTTTTGCTCACCTCCTGGTTCCCTACATACTTGGCATTGTCTGCACGGAGAAGTCTATAGAAGCTGGCTGAAGGATAAGACTGGCTAGAAAGGACATCAGCAAGCAGTGTACTCCAAAAGTTGTTGGCAGAAACATTAATAAGGAAAAAACCTTTCTATTTATCTTGTTTTCTCTTTATCTTCTCTCTCTTCATTTTCCTTTACTTATATGGTATAATCCCTATCCACCCCCCATAGTGTTTTTTTTTTTTCCTCAAAGCCCCAGTACATTGCTATATATCTTAGTTGTAGGTCAACCTATGGTGGTTCTTTTTCCTGGAATCCCATGGCATTTTATTCATATCTCTTTCAATCAAATTATTTCTATAGAGTAATTTATCTGTTTATACATATCTCTCTTCCTTGCAGACCCCCAAAATTTCAAGACCTTTGGGCACATAATATATACTTAAGTATTTGAGTGAATCAATGACGATCTCTTGTTGAATAAAATCTAAATAAATACAATACCTACTCAGCACATGAATTCAAGCATTTGAGAGAGAGTTTTGTGTCTGCTGAAGCAGGCTGTGGACCAATTTAGGGGTTCAGTGCCAAGGTTACTCAATAGTTTGAGACAAAATGAAAGAGATAATTAACTTTATTTTTAAAATTCATGGAGAACTGGAGCAGGATATCTAGGTATGAAGCAGCACTTGATCATTCTTGTTGCATCTTTGTAAAATCCAGTCCTTTATTTTTCTATGAAAATGTGACAGGCCAAGAGGTTGAACAGAGGACTGGTTTTTAGAAAGGCAATTTTGTCACAGGAAATCCTGGAGGAAAATATATGGAAGGAGAGCTGGTAGAAACATGGCAGAAACTTTTTGCGTAGAAACCCTAAAACTTGAGTTTACATGCTGGCTGAAAGATATGTAACCCAACATTTCTCCAATATAGGTTAGAGCAGATTTTAAATATCTAGGTATACAAAAGGAATACAAAGGAACATAGATCAAACTGAAAGGAGTTTAGGATAGAACAAAGAAATGAAGCTAAAGTAAACCAGCACACTAAAATGTGTTTCAGAAGGACCTGCAGTTTTTAAAGGTAGTTGGACATTTATCACTCAGGTTTAAAGTAGAAAGGGAAAGGGGAACAATTCTCTATCATTTCATGTCCATGAGATTAAAGCTACAGTCTGTCAGAAAAGCAAAACTTGTATGGACTCTAATGTCCAAAAAAGTGTTTTGAATCGTGCCTAATGAAAGAGAGTCTGTGTCATGTAATGCAAATACAGTATCATCAACTCATTTCCAAGTTTATTACAAACACTTTAGCACACGTTTAATTGAGGTAATGCAGAATTCTATTAGGGGCCAAGGAAGAGGCTGATAGTATTCTCTCTTTCAGCTTCTCACTTGACCAAGGGAGAAAATGTTCTTGAACAGATTGACCACTTCTCCTAAAGACAATGCTCATTTTCAATTTTTCTTTTTATAAACTCATCCTGCATTTCCCCTTACATATGCAAGCTAAAGCGTGTATGTAGACATCCTTCATTGGCAATGAGGAGCAGATCCATACTATTAAATAATCAAATAAGCAGAATATACGGTTGGTGCCTTTTAGGAAAATTACAGGTTTAAGCCCACCTTCATTGGTGGGAGGACATGGCATACCCAAATTAAAATATCTACCATTTATTATGCAGCTAATCATGTCATGCTATTTAAATGAAACTTAATGAATACTTCTTCTATAAAATTGATTATATTTTAGTCAAACTGATGTATAATTTTATATAAGTGCGTTTTTACTTAAAATGTAAAACTCTTTAGAGTCTGCTTCATTCAGTTTTAGAGGCATATTTTGTATATTTTGGTGTGATTTTATTTATTATCCTTCATAGCAGAGAGGCACATCCTACTCTTTTTCTTGCTGTCCTCTCTCTACAAGATAAAACTCATCCAAGTTTATTTTGCTTCATAAGGTTTAGGCTTACTTTGTGATGAAAAACAGATCATTTGTGAAACATATTTGGAACTGTAGGGAGCCCAGAATTTTAGACTATGCTCAGAATGTTGTGAGGTAACTTCAAAAAAGATGGAACATTTAAAGTTTACCAGGAAAGTTTTCTGCTACTTTGCTTAACAGTAGTTTTTATCTTTTTTAAACAGTTTAGTTTGTTAATTCTTTGGAAGGATGAGTGAAGGAGTTGGCAGGTTTAAATGTACACTTGATAGAGCTCTCTCTGGGTTACTCTTTCAAAACAACCATCCAGTTGATGAATATTTAATGGGGACTCTGTCAGTCCCAGAGCTGAGAGAGGCAGTTCTCAAAGCTCCAGCAGGTCCTTGGAGAGGAGAGCGTTGGTAACCAGTGCCGTCCGAGTTTAGATGAGGCATGGTCTTTCTCAGGATGTTAGAACTGAGTGGAGTTCTCAGATGCAGCCCAGTGACTCTAGACCTGAGCCCTGCTCAGAAGCCAGTTGACTTGTCATTCGCTCTGAGCCTGGTGTCCTCCCTCTGCTCGTGCCCCTTTCTGCCATTTCTCATGCTTCTCCTGACTCTCTCTCTTTCCTACACCTTCTTTCTTCTTTTTTCTCTTTTTCTTAGTTTTACTCTCTATTATATTCCTTCTCCTTATCATTTTTTCTGTCTCTTATTGTTCTCATTCATTTTCTTTTTATTTTGTAGTACAGTTACTTTATACATCACTGTCATCTTAAAATCTTGACCCTCTACAACTCCTATACTTCAGCTAGCTATGTTTTTTAAAGATTTTATCTATTTTTTATTTTTTTCCCCCAAAGCCCCAGTAGATAGTTGTATGTCACAGCTGCACATCCTTCCAGTTGCTGCACGTCGGACGCTGCCCCAGCATGACCAGTGAAGCAGTGCGTCGGTGCGTGCCCGGGATCCGAACCCGGGCCGACAGCAGCGGAGCGTGTGCACTTAACCGCTAAGCCACAGTGCCGGCCCTCAGCTAGCTATTTTGAAGAGAGTATTTTGATAAATTTCTCTTAGATGTTATAACATGCTGATTCAAGGAAATAAAAACTATCACAAATGGGATGGGGATGAAGAGTGAATTCAGTTCAGGTAGCCATGGAATTAGACAGAGGGAAACTGAGAGCTTAGGTCTAGGTGTTCAAAATATTTCCTGATACATATTTGTAGTTCATTGTTGTGGTAAACTGCACAGAGTCTTATTTACTGCTGGAGCCCAGATGTTTGCTCCTTGGGGCAACTCATCAGACCTCGGCCTATAGAAAAGAAGCTAGGAAACATTGCATGCATATCTAATGTGAACATCTGTTAGTGTTCCACCAGGAGACACCTTGGGCTCTTCCCTGAACTATCTGACTACAAAAAGAGGAAGAGAAGGTTTTCTCCATCTGCACAAAACCAAGACCTTATCTTGAGTTTGAGAGGATTGGAGGTGACTGAAAACAAAAGTGTTCCCGAGTTTGGATTTGCTTTAACAAGAACTATTGGCTGGCTTTGATGTTAAAGGTCTTTATTCAAAATTGACTACCTCTAATGCTAAGTTCATAGTGGAGATTTGTCAGAAGAATCCCTTTTTGATTAAGTCACTGAAATACAGTATTTGGGAGAATGGTTATATTTGAAGGTCACTTGTTCCTATTCTGTTGCCACAGTGACATCTGTTGGTAAGTGACTACTTCATGCTATTCTCGATGATTTCTGTTTGAAAGACATACTGAGCTTGATAAATAAATGGCAAGCAATAGGATATATTGGAACACATGAGGAAGCCATTTGGGGTAAAGCTAATTCAGCCTGAATTTGTTTTTCCAAAAGGGTCTGTCGCCTGCACTGTGTATCTGCTTTGCCACGTCCCAAAGAGAAGAGTAAATGCCCTTAAGATAAGAATGTATCTTCCCCCTCATTGGCATTTCCTTAAGGATAAGCATTTCTCCCTAGGCTAGGATTTGATTGCTGCAGTCATTCTGTGACCACCCAGCTCCAGACAACAGACGTGACACCAGCCGTGACCATCGAGACAGCAGATCTGCTCCCCCGCTGTGTCCATCAATAGCTGTTCTGGCAGGGCAATCTGGCAGGGCTGATCTCATGGCTATTGTAAAAGGGACATTGCAATCACTTGCAATAAATGCTCTTTGACGGTATATAACTGCTCTGTACACCCCAATTCTTCGGTGCTCTTCCTTCCTTAGGGAAGGAAGGCCACAGGTCATGGTTCTCAAAAGTTGGCTCATAATAAACTCACCCCAATTTTGATTTATAGATTGATTATGGATTATTTACGTCGACAAGCTGATGTGCAGGAAGTAGTAAAGGCACAGTGGTACCCGTGTTGCCTGACATAAAATCTTTCCTCCCTCTTTCCCTTCCCAGGATACCCACTCTTCATGGTGGCACCTACTTCCATGGTGTCATCATTCTTCTGATCACTCCTTTCATTCCCTCTTACAATTACTCAACAAATATTTAAACACCTACTGTATGCCAGGCTTGGGATACACTAAGGAAAAAATTTTCTACAAAATCTCTGTCTTCACAGAACTTGTTTTTGTTGGTTAAGTGAGATAATGGATCAGTAGGCAGACAAGTGAATTACATAGTCTATTGTGTGATGATCTGTGTCAAGAAGAAGGTAAGTGACAGGCAATGGGGAGAGCTAGAGAGTGAGTGGGTTGCTACTTTAATTAGAGAGGCCAGGGAGGCTGGAGCAAGGCCCAGAGGGAAGGGACAGAGCAGGAGGACATGCAGATATCCCAGGGCTGCAGAGATGCTGTGGAGGAATTGTGACTCGGATGTTGTTGGGCAGCAAGAAGCCAGTGTGGCTGGAGCACAGTGAGCAAGAGGGGAAAGGCAGAGAAGGTTTGAGATGCCAGGGAGGGTGAGCAGATGAAAGAAGGCCCCTGGGCCCATCAAAACTGTGCTGTAAGTGAAATGAAAACTTTCAATGTCATTTAACTATACGTTATACAATTTAAGTAGTAAATACCTTTTGTTTTTCTATAGTCTTGTCAAGTACATAAACTAAAATGCTGCTAAAATGGGAATGTCTAAATTATCCCCAGGAGTGACTGCTGTATCTTGTCAGGCGTCTGGTCTGCACAGCAGTCGGGTGGGAGTGATGTGACAGTCAGGAGACGAACTCTAGTCTTCAGGTTGTCGCCAACTGTTTGTGTTATGTTTCATCTGTAAAATGCGGAGGACGGAAAAGATGAGTGGTTTTCAGACTCCGATCCATGGAGCGCTGGATATTCCTGAAGGCTCTTGGTTTTTGTTTGTTTGTTTTTGTGAGGAAGATCGGTCCTGAGCTAACATCTATCACTCCTCCTCTTTTTGCTGAGAAAGACTGGCCCTGGGTTAACATCCATGCACATCTTCCTCCACTTTATATGGGATGTCACCACACCATGGCCTGACAAGCGGTGCGTCGGTGCGCGCCCAGGATCCGAACCGGTGAACCCTGGGCCGCTGCAGCAGAGCGCGCGCACTTAACCGCTTGCCCCACCCAGCTGGCCCTGAAGGCTCTTTGTTTTTTTTCTTATGTTTATAAACTTCGATGCAAGCTTCACGTAGAAGAGAGTGTCCCCTAGCTTTAAAAAGATTCCTGGACTTGGTCCTCACTTAGGTTTTCCAGTATGAAGAATTTGCTGTCTCACAGACTCCCAAAGGACAGACAAAAGGAGCAAGATCCCTTTTTTCCGAGTGTCTCTTGTGACAGTGCTCATTGTCTCTCATTCAAACCAGAAGGTGATTTGTCAATAGTGAGATATAGCATTTGAGACCCCATCCTTCAAGATGGCTGAGTTGTCGTCCATCATTTTACAGACTTATTCTAAGTGAATAATATAAAAAGTGAATGTCTCAGCAGGTAGTCTCTGACACAAAATAGAAACTAGGAATTGAGAAAAGTAATTATGATTGATGTCTGTCAATAAGGGCATAGGGCTAGTCTAATTCAAAAGTAATTAAAGGCATGAGTGTTAGTCACTGTACATATTAAATATATTGAAAAGTATTCATGTTCTCATAACACAGAATTATAACTGGAAGATAAACTGGATGTTTTTGGTACTTATGGTTAAAGATATATTTTATTTAATTTTGTTTTCCGATTGAGGAAATGAGAAAATTTATTTTTTAATATATTGACTATCTTCTTCCTTTCCAACTTAGAATCTCAATCTGCTATTTTGGAAACTCTGAAAAATATGTTCAGATGCTGTTCAACAGGTAAGAAAATCTTGTTAGGATGTCAAATCCTTTTCTCTCTTATTTATCATAAAATTGTGACAGACTCTCATTTACCTTCCTGTCTGCCCATCTGACTAGGCCACCTTGTTTCTCTAAGCCTGCAGGGGAATCCAGTCAGGTGGAAGGGGATGTTTTCTTCCACTTACACTTTGCAGAGAAAATCAGCCTTGAAGTGGAACTGAGGACATGCTTTTCAGAAGCTGCATCATTCTCTACCCAGCCAGAACATTGGGCCTGACAACAGCTGGATCCAGTAGAAAACTGGACACTCTAGGAGATGTCATGTGGAGATGTGCCTGGCTGGACTAATAGTCACATGGATATGAGTTTTAAAAAAATCTCTCAGAGATTTTCCAAAATCCAATAATATTCTTAAGTTGCTGTAGTAGATGAAACATTAGTTAGTGTCTTTTTAATTTCAATAGAAGCTTTTTTTTGGGTTACTAAAGAAGCCAAATTTCATGTTTTTTTTCTTGTTACCAAAGTGGACTTACTATTAAAAACAAGAAATCTTCAAGAAAGGAAACACTCATATGGAATAGAAATTGTGGGTAGCAATTGCTACTTTTTTATACAAAATCATCTGTTTTATTTATTTACACTTTCTCCCAACTGCGCTTTTGAAAATACCTTAGTATTAGAAATTACCAGTAAGAAGAGGGTGTGCGCCCTTGAGTGTGGTCCAGTAGAAGTCAGGTGACTCAGACCTGAGTTCTAGGCCCAGGTCTGTTTCTGGTTAGTGTGTGACAACGTACTTAGGCTCTCTGGAATGTAGTATTCATTTCTGTAAAATTAAAGAATTTGATGATTTTTGAGAACTTTCCCAAATATTAAATGACTTCTCTTTTAAAAAGTAGAAAGATCCTTCTCAAACTTATAAATTATCAAAAATTTTTTGTGACCTTTCACTTACCAAGAACAACTGATGTCCCTTCAATTGTATTGATTGAAAATAAAGATCATAAAAGTATATATTTGGTAATCTAATAAACGAATTAGCATAAAAATGAGCCAGGAATAATTCCTGATCAATCAAGATAGTACATTATGAAACTATTACTGTTTGTTACAGTATACAAAATTATGACTGTAAAATAGTATCTTTTTGCTGTCTGTAAGTTTATATTGTTACTCATATATCACCATTAACCCTATTATGTTTTACAAGTAATAAAATGTCTTGAAAGGAAAAAACAATAAACCAACAGCCCTGTATTACACATGAAAATTGTGCTCCCTCTGGAAGGAAAATGAGGATACAATATTGGTCGAGTACTTCATTTTGTAATCCACTGGCGCCTTTCAAAAATATAGCTATTATTGTAAGAGTAAAGATATTCTTAAGAATAGTGCCACAAAACAGGTTTTCCAGCTTCTTTTTGTCAGAGCTGAGACCTACATCAGGCTGGGGCACTTGAAGAGGCATGGGGGACTCAGCTGGGGGTGGTTTAATTACTGTGAGATGATTAGCCAATAACAAATAAGACGGAGAAAGATTAAAAAGAGGTGAAGGGAAATAAAGTTGGAAATAATTAAGAAAAATAGTGCCTTCAAAATATCCTCTCATTATTTTTATAGCTTTTTATTTATTTTACTTTTTTTTTTGAGGCATGACTAGGATAGTATGTTAGATTTTTCTAAACCCTTATCTCCAGGGCATATATTACTGAGTTCTTCGTTATAAATGATAATGCCAAAGAAAACCTGGACAAAAGTATTCTGTACTATCCACAAGGACAAAACATGTACAACATTGCTCTATATATTAAGAGTCGAGCTGTAATAGTCAAGATATATATTCATGTGTGTAAAATTATAATGATTTTCTAATTTTCTCGGGCTGTGAACCGTGGTAAAATATACAGGAATAAGCAGGAGACCTGAAAAACCAGGTGATTTAAAACACCTAATATTACAGCTGGACCATCCAAGGGTGAAATCAATTTAAATTTCACACCTTCTCCTTTCCTCGTAGCCAGTGATTTGTCTGGAAGACAGAAAACACATAAAATTAATTGAGAGTTAACAGTATTTGGAGGCAGTTGAGGTTAAGCACTCAACAATGATGTCCCTTACTTCAGGAACCATTGACTTTTTGTCATACGTTTACTTTATACACGGGTTCTCTTCTTAGATTATTTCTGTATGTTTCTTAGAAGAGAGACAGGGAAGGAGAATTAACTATCAATCTACTGTGCGCCAGTTCCTTTACTGTATTCCCTTATGCAATTCTTACAGTAATCCTTTAAAGTAACTGTTATAATTCATATTTGATAAAGAAAACCATGTTTACAAAATTGATCAAGGGTAAGAGGGAAGATCTGAACATAAGTCTGTTGGGCTTATGCCTCATATTCTCTCCACTGTGATAAAAATGGTGCTTCAACATGGGTACTCACCATCTGGCTATTTAATACCGGATCCTGCAAACAACATTGGATGAGATGAGATGAGAAGTTATTTCCAAAGATATTCTATTATATTTAAACTGTACTATTTATGAGTCAGATGTCAAGACATGTTTTAGAGGCATAGAGAGCAACTGATTAGTTCACCTACACATTATTAGTGTTTACTATAACTTTCGTGTGCCACATCGTGTCAACTTTGTGTCAACTTTACCAACTTTAGTGCTTCACTGTTCTTTTTGAAAAAACTCAGAATGTCACTTTTCCTGTCAAACACCTTGCTGTTTTCTTCTTATTCACTAGATGACAGTTCTGTATCTCTGTAAATTACCACTGCAGCAGGAAACGAGAGGTCTTAAGCCAGTTTGCTCTGCACAAATGATGGACATAGGAGGACTTCTGCTCCATCAAGGCTGCCTGTGTTATTCCGTGGCTGTAACGGGGATGTCCAGGACTGCTTAGTCAGAGGCACGAAGCAGAGTCAGAAAGCATCCTCTAAATTCTTCTTCAGATGTGAGTTCAGGCGTCTGTCCTCTCTCCTGAGCACACTGGAGTTTATTGACTGTGTTCTGACTCTTACTCTCTCCCTGTAGTTAATAAGTCTGGGAGCTCCATACCCCTAGAAAAAACATATGACACATAAAGCCTTTTCTCAACTAAACGGAGTTGAGAGCTATGGTGTTGCCCGAGAGTCTGATGCTTAAAGAAAATACAGCTGGGGCTCATGTGAAGGGAAAGAGCGTCAGCCACTCCCGGAGGGCTTTTATTGATGCTCCCATGGAATGAGCAAGTTTAAAGTAAAACCACATTGCTTAAACCTCACTAACTGATTGTTTTATTTTCAAGTAATATGCTCTGAAATCTGCTATGTCTAAAAAACCATTTCAGGCCTGCCCCATGGCTTAGCGGTTAAGTGCACGCGCTCTGCTGCTGGCGGCCCGGGTTCAGATCCCGGGATCACACTGACGCACCACTTCTCCGGCCATGCTGAGGCCGCGTCCCATGTACAGCAACTAGAAGGATGTGGACCTATGACAGACAACTATCTACTGGGGCTTTGGGGGAAAAATAAATAAATATCTTTAAAAAAATCAGTAAAAAAATAAAAAACCATTTCATAAAGCTTAACCTTCTGTTTTTCATTCTCTGGTATTTGAAATTATTATTAAGACTGTAAATCCTTTAACATTCTACAATATACAAATAGGCAAATATCAATTATATTCTCTAAAATGGTTTGCTCCCATGTTAAAGATTAATATATGGTAGTAAAACTGGTTACCATCTAGTTTTTAACTCATTTTTTGCTTTTGAAATTACATATAAAATTTGTGTTTTGAAGTATTTTCCTAAAACTCAACAACTTTCTGATATAAATCGACTAGATGGAAGGTAACTAAAATGAAATTTGATCTTTAAAACTCGAGCTTTGTGTAAGAATTTATAATATCAGGCAGCTGAAAGTTGGGTCTCTCCACATTATGATATTTATTAATTGTGAATAGCCACATCTATTACAAAGCGCTGAAAAATAAAAAGAAATTGAACAATATCAACACTCTCTTTCCCCACATGTTGTACAGTTTATATGCAAATAAATTCTCAAAGGTCAGAAAAATGTTTATGATTTCAGATAACTGTTAAAATACTATCTCATTCCAGTTTTAACCTCATTTGAAATGGACTGAAAACTCTTCTCTTAGGATTTTGCTCTGATCAGTGCCCCCAGGTCCCCTCAATGCCTCATTTGATTGTAAACTTATCTGAGGAATTGAATATTCTTTTTCATTTGTTCTCTTTAAGGTATCTGTGATAGTGCTTTTTATGCAACGACCACTTGGTACAATTTATTATTAGTTTCAGAAACATGCTTATTTAGGAACAAATCAAGAAAACAAATGTGAGGGATGTGGGGTCGCCTAGCTGATGGTGTTCTAGGGATTCCTCATGTGAGTCTTGGCATAGAAACGTTCAAAGGGTAAAGCAGCATTTGTCAGGTAAAAAGTGTGGGGTGAACATAATTCTGAAGAAATAATGATGGAGACGTAAAAACAAGAAACCCCTTGAATTGTGTTGGAAGTTATTAGACACATCAAAGAGCTGGGAAAAAACATTGTTCAATGTAAGTTCTTTCTAAACTCTAAGGCAAAAAGTAACATGAATTTACATGGTAATTATAAACCACAAAACAACAATTCACAAGACAAGTAAACAACTAAAGTAGAAACCAGAGTGAGAAAAATAGAGGTTAAAGGAGAGATGGAAAGAGATGGTTGGGGTCAGAAAATATGGCTTAGTCATCCTTGAGGTCTCCCTCAGACTCTGATCATTCCTAGTGCTCAGTAAACACTTTGACCCCATGAGTCTGGGGAAGAGCAAAGTGACACGTGGTTGGGAGGGGAGATAATGCAAAGATACCCTTGTGGAGGCACTGACATTGAAAATCAGTTACATTTTGCAAAGGTGTTTACCATAATATATTAAGGATTATTCTGGAAAGATAAGGATTTTCTGGAATGTACGTTTTCATTTTATGGAAACTCCAACAAGCCCAGTGAAAGATTTAGACATTTCAGCTTTAGAAATAAAGAGAGGGGCCATCCCCGTGGTGCAGCAGTTAAGTGAACACACTCCGGTGTGGTGGCCTCAGGTTCACAGGTTCGGATCCCGGGCACGCACAGACACACCGCTTGTCAAGCCATGTTGTGGTGGCATCCCATATAAAGTAGAGGAAGATGGGCACAGTTGTTAGCCCAGGGCTAATCTTCCTCAGCGAAAAAGGAGGATTGGCATCAAAAGTTACCTCAGGGCTGATCTTCCTCACACAAAAAAAGAAAGAAACAAAGCCAGAATGGGAAATTTTTTCTGTCAGTTTTACAATGAAAACCAGTTAGCATTTGGAAATCGGTTGCAATTTGAGATGAGAATGTGAAGAAAGAATTAGATGTCACATGTTGTTTTTCCTTTTCTCTGAGGCAGTAAGGCTTGCAGGGGGAATGAAATTCCATCTTTGCTCTATTGAGTTTGAGAAGGTGTAAAATTCATTTGTGCTGGGCAACACTGTTGACCTGTGGAGAAAAACAAATGGTTTAAGCAGCTGATCTAAAGGAATAACTGAGCTCATAAAAGTTCTTAGCTTATAAAGGTTGCTTCTACTTTGCTCAACTTTACTGGACATCCATTGACCTATATGTGTAAGGTATTTGTGGTAGGTATTGAAGGAAATACAAAGAATTATAGGGTTCCAAGCTCCTCCACATACATGACATGGTTTGCAAGATGTAATTTGACTCTGCCAAGGTATTTAGTGTATGTTGCATTACAGAACGTAAAAAAAATGGCAATGTTATTGAGAAATTGTAATTAAAGACAGCTTCTTAGGAGAGATGGACTAGATCAAGTCCTCAAAGGGACCACTTTTGGACAGGTGGAGGGAAGAAAGAGTGAGGATTTCAGATGGGGGAAGGGAGGACAGGTACAGAAGTGGAAAGAAACATGGCATTTGGGCATGGGGGTGGGGAGGCCATGACAGGCACAGTCTTCCCGTGACTGAGAGGTAGCTCAGTTTCCTCCTGCAGGAGCCCAGCACTGCTTGCCACCTCCTGGCCTCCTCCACCTGCAGACCCCACGCCTGAGCCAAGGCCTATCTTATCTGGATCGCTGCCTAGTCTCCCAACAGGTCCCTTTACTTTCAGTCTTAATTTCTTCTAATCTTTCCTCCACCTTGCCTGCAGAGTTACATTCTAGAATCCAAATTTGCTTAAATCTGATATCTGCTTCGACTCCATCAATGACTGTTCAGAGTAGCCTAGAGAACATTCAGACTCCTGAGCTGGACACGCAGGCTTTCCCTTGTTGTCCTCATCTTTACCCTCATCACCCACTCTGTCCTACATGTTTGCTTTGTTCCAGCCTTAAAAATACCACCCATTTTCGGAAAGATTTAGCATCCTTTATATCTGTCTTTTTATATGTGCTTCTTCTGTCCTCCTACCCAGTTTGTTAATCAACTTAATTCCTATTTCTTAATCTAAACTCATGTCAAATGTTCCTTTCTCTTGGAGACTTTTCCTGAGAGGTCTCCACCTAGAGACCCATTTTGATGTCCCCACCCTGGGACCATATACTTATCTACTTTTCCATAACTGTTGTTTTATTCATGTCTCATAGACAGCGAGCTCCTTAAAGCTGAGACTATCCTTCTTCTTGATAAATAAATGACCAGCAATAGGATACATTGGAGCATATGAGGAAGCCATTTGGTGTAAAACTAAGTGGGCCTGAAATTGTTTTTTTTTCCCCAAAAGGGGCCTGTAGCCTCTGTTCATCCATTGTATATCTGCCCTAAGCAATTAACATGTCCCAAAGACAAAAGCAATGCCCTTAAGTTGTAAATGCAACTTCCCCCACATTGGCATTTCCTTAAGTATAATCATTTCTCCCTAGGCTAGAGTTTGATTGCTGCACTCATCCTGTGACCACCCAACTCCAGACAACAGCCACGCCCATGGAGACAGCAGACCTGATACCCACTGTGTCCATCAATGGAGGTGCTGACAGGTCAAGGTTGCGACTATTGTAAAAGGGACATTGCAATCACATGTGGTACATGCTCTTTGATGGTATATAACCACGCTGTACACCCCACTTCTTTGGAGTGCTCCATTTCTTTGTGAAAGGACTCTCCCGGACCATATGGTCCTCAAAGGTTGGCTCATAGTAAACTCATCCCAAGTTGATTTTATAGATTTTTTATGGATTATTTGTGTCGACATTCTATTTGTCCCTCCAGTGTCTGAACACAGTACCTGACACCTTGGGGGCACTCAGAAAATGTTTGATGAGTGAATAAGTATGTGGGAGACCACACTGGCTGGAGCAGAAGGGGCGTTTTGGGGAGTGGTAGAAAATTCACTCACGTTCCTACCATAGTGGTTGAAGCTGTGGGCTTTGGACCAGTTTGTCTCGGCACCAATCCCAGTTATCCCGCTTTTAACTGGAGAACCTGTGCAAAGTATTTAGTCTCTGTGCCTTAGTTTCCTCATCTATAAAATGGGGCTACTGAGAACTCCTGTCTCATAGGGTTTTAGTGAGATTTAAATGCATTAACTTATGTAAAGTGTTTAGAAGAGCTCCTGGCGCATAGTAGGCATTAACATGTTAGCTGTGGGGTTATCATTATTGCTCTTATATCTAAACGATACTCTGGTTTTGAAAAGATGCTTTCATAATATAGTTGATCCTCATTATTTGTGGATTCCGTGTCTGCACACTTGCCTACTAGCTAAAATGTACTGGCAGCCCCCAAGTCAACACTCACAGGGCTTTCATGTCCATTTGCAGATAAGCGCAAAGTGGTGAAAATTTTGATTCACTCGAAGTGCACGTTCCCAGCTGAGGGGAACAAGGTGACGCTCTGCCCTGTTGTTTCAGCCCATGCTGTAAACAAGTGTCCTTCTTGCAGTCTATTTAGTGCCTCATTTATTATCTTTTTGTGCCTTGTGTTGGTGACTGGGCTGTTTAATATGTCCCCCATGTGTAGTGCTGCAGTGCTGCCTGGTGTTCCTCAGGGCAAGAGGCTGTGACGTGCCTTTACAGAGAAAGTATGTGTGTTTGACAAGCTTCTTTCAGACACGAGGTACAGTGCTGTTAGTCTAAGTTCAATGTTAATATATCAACAATATATATTAAATAAGGTGACTTTAAAGAGAAACACACAGAGAAAAAGGTTATGTATTGATCAGTTGAAGAAAATGTGACTAAGGTTTGCAGGAACCTAACCCTGCATTTCCTGTAGGGACAGTGGGTCATATTCACTGATTCATTGTTCACAGTGACTTTGTAGAATGTCACACTGTGCATAACGAGAACTGACTGTATCTTATGTAATCTTCACATACTCCTTTATAACAGGTAGGGTAGGGAACAGGGTGTCCACATTCTACGGGCTATTACAGACCTTATGAGCCAAGTAGAGAATTTAAAAAGTCTTGTGTTCAGCATAAGAGCCATGAGATTTTGAGCAAAGAAGATCTATGATAAACTGATGTTTAAGGAAAAATTACCTGGCAAGAGACTGTAGTTTTGAGAGGAAGAGGGAGAACTGAGCCAGAAAGAAGGACCAGTTCTTAAACTCTCCAAGTATTCCCATTGCTTGGTGAGGAGATTCGGAACTAAGGTGCTGATGTGATAAAGGAAAAGTAGCAGCCAAGGGATAAAATAATGGATTTGGTAACCATATATAGGGTGTAAGTTAGGCTGTGGTTCTCAAAGTGGGGTCCCTGGACCAGCAGCATCAGCATCACCTGGGAAGTGGGAAGAAACGCAAATTGTCAGGTGCTGCTGCAGACCTGCAGAACTGGAAATTCTGGAGTGGGGCCTGGCAATCTGGGTTTCAACAAGGCCTCCAGGTGCTTCTGGTGCCCATCAAGTTTAAGAGCCAATGAAATAGAAAAATGATCCCAACACGTCACCATGCTCAGGTAAGCCACAGGGCAGGGAGGTGGTATTTGTTTGGAGGATAAGACACATTTTAAATTTTAGGAAAAAGTAATTCAGTGTCTGTTTCATCATGAGGATTCCAGAGATGCCATTTTATCTCTCTGCATGTGAAGCTCTTTTTTCCACAATATGTTCTCCTTTAGAGAGCCCTTGGTAAGTTATTTACCAATTACCGCATGTTCTGAGAGTCCCTTATTTCTTGAAATCCCCTTTCAGACGTCAAAATATACTTTATTTTTGTGCACAATCTCCTCTATTTAAAATCTGGAATTCTCTTCCTATAGGATCATGTATCGCACATGCAGCCTTACTGTCAATTTGGAATGCCATTGGTTTCTTCCAAAAGCTTAGAATGTTTTAGAATTTAGAACCTGATGAATAGAGAATTTATATGCTTCTGTGTAGGTTTCATATTTTTCAGATGTCCAGAGGTATCCCAACTTGCCAGTAATGTGGCCTTAAGATTTAGCAGAACTTGAAAATCTGAATATAGTAGAAAATCAATTCCATCTGTAATGTTAACATTTACAAAATAAATGATCACATTGTTAACGTAGCAATAAACACTTTCTATATTCTAGGCTCTGAAAGTATCTTGCTTACACAGTAAACCTGATAAAGTTTCAAAGATGATCCAATTAACTTTTCAGCAAAAGCTTTGCTTGAGTGTATCTTGGCTTCCTTTTTGACAGTTTTAGCCTTAAAGTCACAGTAATGTTTTCTTTTTCTGGGAATCAGATAATCTTCTATTTGGTGAACACTTTAATTTTTAATGGTCACCTGTATTTTGTGATATGCACGTGTTCAAATAATCTATAAGAACTAACCATTACCACCCACATATAAGATTATACAGGAATGGAAGAGTTTTGGCTGACTTACTGTATATAATTGTTCAGCCAAAGCAGATGGTAGACTCTACCACATACAATGATTTAGGGGTTTGAAGCAGTATCTTTAAATACAAATAATCTCAAAAATGCTAATATGTAAAGTATATTACTTACAGTGTTAACTAACCAAAATAGTTAAATTTGTTATCTTTCCTCCCTTTATAAGGATGCACCCATTATATGGATTCTGTACAAATCTGCAAAGATCACTTTTTTCCTTTTCAAAATTTATTTATTTTAATTTTTAATAGTGAGAACTTTAGTGTTGGGAAAATTGCTGCACAATTACTGGAAATGCTGAGAGTCTTTTGAAAAAGTCTAGAAGTCTAAAGATAATGAAAAGTACATTTCTACAATGTCAAGTCCTTTGAGCTTCTGTCTAGTTGTACTCTGAAGAGATGGAAGATTAAGTACCAGCACAAGACACAAGGGAACAGGCTGCCAACTTGAGGGTTTCCCATGGACAACAGAGTGCCTGGCAGACACATGGAGGTTGAATCTGGGCTTCCTCCATGGCTGGGCCCTGAGAGGAGGATTTTGCTTAAATGATCAGAGAATAGACCACCTTTTTTCTTGTTAATAAGTAATATTTACCATGTAAATTTCTTTATAAATCTCTGAATAAAATAAAATTATAACCAGTATAGAAATGAACTCTTACTGACATGCCCCACAGCCTTCTTTAGAGAGCTCAACAGAAAATGTCTCCGCTGACTGTGAATTGGTCTTCTCTGAAAGCCAGCCAGCCCTTCATTGATAGCCCTGGATAAGGAAGGCCAGATACAACTCTTTGAAGATGTTGAGCTGAAATCAGAACCAAAAATCCTACCTCCAGTTGGCTCCTCTGTGAGAATGGATGGCCGGCCTTATTTCACAGGCTGGGCAGTTAAGGTTTCAGATGAGCTTAATTGCTCTGTTACACAGGGATGGAAAAGGAGGAATGTGACATTGATTCAGTGCTCAGATTTTGCAGGTAAAGATAGGGTCAGAGAAGGGAATAAAGATTTCAGCAAATTGGTTTTTTGTTCTCTACAGTGGAAGTAATTTAAGAAACAGATAGTCTCTCACTCCAACTTCTCTTCCCTGTTATCTATCTGTAATATCGCTGTAAAAATTCTTTCTTTAAAGATTTCAGTCTTGGGCCAGTCCCGTGGCTTAGTGGTTAAGTGCGTGCGGTCCGCTATTGACGGCCCGGGTTCGGATCCCAGGTGCACACGGATGCACTGCTTCTCCGGCCATGCTGAGGCCGCGTCCCACATGCAGCAACTAGAAGGATGTGCAAATATGACATACAACTATCTATTGGGGCTTTGAGGAAAAAAAGGAAGAAGATTGGCAATAGATCTTAACTCAGAGCCAGTCTTCCTCAGCAAAAAGAGGAGGATTAGCACAGATGTTAGCTCAAGGCTGATCTTCCTGACACACACACGCACACACAAATTTCAGTCTTTTTTCTTTGCAGTCTGTTTTTTATCATCTTTATGAGTGCTTTGATTTCACCATCTTCTTGGCACCACAACGGTAGCCATTGAGATGTTATTATAGATTCAGTTTTGAAATTTTATCATCTTATCTCTATTTCCTCTGCCATTTCTCAGTTTTAGTTCTTATTGCATCTTATGCTTGAAAATATTTGAAGCTTATAGTGTGTATCAGTTCTTATTTTCTCAACTTTTTATTATCTAAGTGCCCTCAACTATCGCTTTCTTAAAAAAAGAAGTGAAATACATAACAGAACAATACACTGTAATAAATTGACCAATTATAAAATTAAGTTCAACCTGAAATCCCTCCCCACTTAACAGAGACCATTTTTCATAATTCATCATGCTTTAGTTTGGGCAGGGTCAGTTTATCAATGATTTTTGGATGTTTTAAACCACACGAGATGAATACAATATGGTAAAATTGTTAATCTTGCAGAAGTTGTAGAATTTCCTGATGGTTAGAGAAGTTGATGGTGGAGAACCTGAATCATATGAAAAGTAGTTGATTAATTAGCACCTGACAGAGTTTGTTAATTTGTTAAAGATGATGATAAGACATACATGTTGAAAAGATAACTTTGCATATCAGAACATTGTCAGAGACCACTGGGAAAATTCATAATGTTCTCAAATACTACAAAAAATGACCATTTTTTCATGAAAGATGTCATACGTGATGGCATCGAATACTTATGTCAGAAAATTTGCAATGAAGAAAATTAACATTTGAGTCATTTTAATTCTAACAATTTGTTCATGCTTACTATTAGGTTAAAAACAATTTTTAGAAATAAAGTGATAAATGATGTACTTGCTTAATTTTTAATTATTTTAGGAAAAGACTTTTCCACATTTAAAAAAATGTTTATTTGTATTTATTTTATGCTGAATTTATTCCTAGGTCCAAAGACTTTTTTTAAATTAACTAACACCAATTCTTTTCAAACTCTTTAAAAAAGTTGAAGAGGATAGAATACTTCTAAAGTCATCCTATGGGGTTAGTACTACCCTGATATCAAAGCCAAAGACACTAAGAGAAAGGAAAACTACAGGTGAATACCTTTCATGAATATTGATACAAAAATCCTCAATAAAATCGTAACAAAGCAAATTCAGCAGCATATTAAAAGGATTATACATCATTTTTAAGTGGGATTTATTCCTGGAATACAAGGATGTTTCAATATATGAAAAGGAATCAATGTAATTAACCACACTAACAGAATGAAGGAAAAAAAGTGATCATCTCAATGGATGCAGAAAAGGCGTTTGACAAAACTAAACATGCTTTCATGTTAAAAACACTAAAAAACCCTCAGAGTAAAGGGAAGCTACTTCAACATAGTAAAAGCCATATACAGAAATCCACAGAGAACATCGTATTCAAGGATGAAAGACTGAAATCTTTTTATCTAAGATCAGGAGAAAGGTAAGAAGGCCCACTTTCACCACTTCTATTCAACATGGTATTAGAAGTTCTAGCCAAAGCAATTAGATAAGAAAAAGAAAGAAATAGCATTCAAATTGGAAAGGAAGAAGTAATATTATATTAGTTTACACATAATATTTTATATGTTGAAACCCCTAAAAATTCCACAAAAAAATTTTAGAACTAATAAATTATGCTAAGTAGTGGGACACAAAATTAACCTGCAAAAATTAGTTGTTCTCCTATACATTAATAACAAGTAATCTGAAAAAGAAATTTAAAAACTTTACATTTTTATTTACAATAGCATCAAAAAGAGTAAAATACTTAAGAATCAACTTACTCATGGAGGTAAAAATTCCAATGATTTTTTTGCAAAAATAGAAAAATCTATCCTAAAATTCCTATGGACTCCCAAGGGACCCTGAATAGCCATAACAATATAGAAAAAGAAGAACAAAGTTAGAGAACACACACTTCCTGATTTCAAAACTTACTACAAAGTAATCAAAACAGTGTGGTACTGGCATAAATACACACAATATACTTATGAAATATTATAGAGAGCCCTGAAATAAACCTTTGCATATATGGTCAAATGATTTTTGACAAGGGTGCAAAGATCATTCATTGGAGAAAGGATAAGTTTTTCAACAAACGGTGCTGGAAAACTGGATACCCACATACAATAGAATGATGTTGGACCCTTACCTTACACCATATACAAAAATTAACTCAAAATGGATCCAAGATATAAATGTTAGAGTTGAAGCTATAAAATCCTTAGAAGAAAACACAAGGTAAAAGCTGCATGTCATTGGTTCCAAATGCCATTGCCAACAATGATTTCTTTACTATGACACCAAAGACATAAGCAACAAAAAAAATAACAAATTGCACTTCATCAAAATGAAACGTTTTCTGTATCACAAGATACTAGCAACAGAGTAAAAAGGCAATGGTTGAAAAGATTTGCAAATCACATATCTGATAAAGGGTTAATATCTAGCATATATAAAGAACTTCTACAACTCAACAATAAAAAAACAACCCAATTTAAAAATGCACAAAGGACTTGAATAGACATTTCTCCAAACAAAATATAAAATGGCCAGTAAACACATGAAAAGATGTTCAACATCACTAACTATCAGGAAAATGCAAAATAAAACCACAATGAGATACATGTTCACACCCATTAGCATAGTTACTATCACAAAATCAGAAAATAACAAGTGTTGGCAAGGATGTTGAGAAATTAGACCGCTTGTGCAATGAAGGTGCGAACATAAAATTGGAAAACAGTATGGCAGTTCCTTCAAAAATTAAAACTAGAATTCACCACATGATCTAGCAATTCCACTTATGGGTTCTGAAATAATAGAAAATACATTTATCAGTCTCTGCCTCCAGTTCCTGGCACAAAGCTCCTAAAACTTTGTAATTTCCTAAATGATAAGAACACTAGGAGCAACTCTTATTCTAATATTTGTCTTTGACACCATCCCTGACACAGAGACCCTAAAACCCTTGTAATTTCCTTTTTTTTTTTTTTAGGAAGATCAGCCCTGAGCTAACATCCGTGATAATCCTCCTCTTTTTGCTGAGGAAGACCGGCTCTGAGCTAACATCTATTGCCAATCCTCCTCCTTTTTTCTCCCCAAAGCCACAGTAGATAGTTGTATGTCATACTTGCAGATCATTCTAGTTGCTGTATGTGGGACGTGGCCTTAGCATGGCCGGAGAAGCGGTGCATCATTGCACGCCCGGGATCCGAACCTGGGCCGCCAGTAGCGGAGCATGTGCACTTAACTGCTAAGCCACGGGGCTGACCTCCTTGTAATTTTCTAATTGATAAGAACACTAGGAGAAGCTTTTGTTCTATTGAGGCAACTCTGGATGGGCTTCTGGATGGCTCCTGGATGGGGGCTGGTCACCAGGAAGACCAAGCCCTGATTAGAAGATTCGAATTTTTAGCCCTACCCCTTATCTTGCAGAGAGGGGAGGGGGGCTGGAAACTGAGTTAATAATTAATCATGCTTACGTGACAGAGTCTCCATTAAAATCCCAATAGAAGGAGGTTCAGAGAGCTTCCAGGTTGGCAATGACAAGGAGTGCTTGGAGAGTGGTGCACTTGGATATGGCATGAAAGCTCTGTGCCCCTTCTCACATACCTTTCCCTATGCACCACTTCCATTGGCTGTTCTTGAGTCATATCCTCTTATAATAAACTGGTGATGTAGTAAATGTTTCTCTGAGTTTTGTGAGCCACTCTAGTAAATTAATCAAACCCAATGAGGAGGTTGTGGGAACCTCTGGTTTATAGCCAGTCAGTCAGAAGTACAGGTAACAGCCTGGGCTTGTAACTGGCATCTGAAGTTGAGGTGAGGTAGGGTGGGTGTGCAGTCTTATAGGACTAAGCCCTCAACCTGTGGAGTCTGATGTATCTCTGGGTTGACAGCATCAAATTGAGTTGAATTATCTGACGACTAGCTGGCATTCCAAGAATTGCTTGTTGGAGGTGTGGGGAACCCTCCCACGTGTGAAAAAATGAATCTCAGAAAACCATTTATGGGCATACACCCAAAGTGATTGAATGCAGAGGTATAAAGACATAAATAAACACCCGTGTTCTTAACAGCATTATTCAAAATAGCCAGAAGCTGGAAGCAAACCAGGTGTCCATCAACAGATGAAATAACAAAAAAAATGTGGTGTATACACAGAGTGGAATACCATTCACCCTTAAAAAGGAAGAAATTCTGACACATTTTATGACAAGGAGGAATCTTGAGGACTTTATGCTAAGTGAAATAAAGCCATCCACAAAAGGAAAAATACTGTATGATTCCACTCATATAAGGCACTTAAAGTACTCAAATTAATAGGAATAGAAAGGAGAATGGTGTTTCCCAAGGGCAAGAGGGAAGGATAACAGGGAGTTGTTGCTTAATGAGCACAGAGTTTCAGTGCAAGGTGAAAATAGTTCTGTGGATGGTTGGAGGTTATGGCTACACAACAATGTGAATGTACTGCATGTCACTGAACTGTACACTTAAAAATGGTTAAAATCGTCAATTTTAGGTTATGCATATTTTATGACCATTTAAAAAAATTAATTATTTTCAACAAATGAACAAACACTAACTACATGCAATAACATAGATGAATATCACAACCAAAATGCTGCATAAAAGAAATTATATTCAAAAGGCTATAGATTTTTTAATTCCATTTATATAAAATCTAAAAAAGAAACAAAACCAAGGTCTGGCTTCCAGTAATGGTGGAGTGGCTTGTTGAACTAACACTCTCACATATAACAATGATAAAATCTGAATACATATTATATGTATTTATATAGAATCATGTATTTATATGTAATATACATATAATAAATGTGTATATGTGTGTATGTATAAATGTCTTCCGAAAGCAAGCAGAACTGACAGGGAGCCTTCCCTTAAATGATGGGAATTGTACCAGGAGGTATTTGCAAGCTTGAGTCTTTTGCCTCAAAGCATTCCAAAATCTGTACATGGCCGAGACAGGGGAAAAACTACAGTCTTACTTGTAAAGTTAGAGGATGTATTTTGGGGCTGACAGAGTAGCTGGAAAGTTAAGGGAGAAATTCTGGAAGGGAGGGAGACACACAGAGGAAAATCTCAAAATATGTACGTAAGTCTCCCCCCCACACACACCAAATTTGCAGATCTTTGAACAACACACATGCAGGGTAGACCCCAGAGGGCTTAGTGTAAAAACAGCAATTGGTAGATGAAAGAACTGAATGAGGATTTCAGCTATGCTCACGGTAAAGGAGAGAAGATTGGAGTTTCAGTCCAGCCAAGTTAACTCCCTGCTAGAAAAATAACAACACTCTTCAAAGGAATACAATAGAATCCAGAGTCTCTATAACTATCATTCATGGTTTTCAGTACACAGTTTAATTTTTTTTTTAATTTATTTTTCCCCCAAAGCCCCAGTAGATAGTTGTGTGTTATAGCTGCACGTCCTTCTAGTTGCTGTATGTGGGACGTGGCCTCAGCATGGCCGGAGAAGCAGTGACTCGGTGTGCACCCGGGATCTGAACCCAGGCCGCCAGTAGCAGAGCATGCACACTTAACTGCTAAGCCATGGGGCCGGCCCTCCAGTACACAGTTTAAAAAATCATGAGATTTGAAGAGATGGGAAAATGTAATCCATATATGACCAAAAGCAGGGAGGAGAAACTCTCCCCATGGTGTTGCAATTAGCTGACAAGGATAAGACAGCAGCTATTATAAAGATGATCATGGTGGTATGAAAAATATTCTCATAATGAATGAACATATCTGGAAACTCAGCAGAGAAGTGGAAATTACAAAAAAGAACCAAATAGGAAGATTAAATAAAAAAAATACTTTTGAGTTTACATGTACATTAGAAACAGTAGAAGAGGGCAGGCCTTGGGGCTTAGCAGTTAAGTGTGCGGGCTCCACTGCTGGCGGCCCCGGGTTCGGATCTTGGGCTCGCACGGATGCACTGCTTCTCTGGCCATACTGAGGCTGCGTTCCACATACAGCAAATAGAAGGATGTGCAGCTATGACACAGAACTATCTACTGGGGCTTTGGGGCAAAAAATAAATAAGTAAATAAAATTAAAAATAAAAAGGAACAGTAGAAGAAACATGAAGATAGAGCAATAGAAATTATCCAGTCTGAACAAAAGAATGTAATAATTTTGAAGAAAAATGAAGAGAGCCTTACCTGTGAGATGATTGAGTCCCCAGCAGAGAGGGGAGAGACAGAAAAATTAAATGAGGCAGAAAGACAAATCAATAAGTAATAGCATAAAACTTCCAAAATTTGGTAGAAAATCTAAAATTTTAGATCCAAGGAAGTCAGCAAACCCAGAAAATAAAATACAAAATAAAACCATACCTGGGCACATGATAGTCAAGCTGCTAAAATCCAAAGATAAAAACAAAATCTTGAAAGCAGTCAGAGAAATACATATATACAGGGGAAGACATTACATACAGGGAGGAATAATGTCATTGATGGATGATATATTATCAAAAACAAAAGAGACAAATCAACAACAAAATGACATCATTCAAGTGCAGAAACAAAACCCAAAAGTCAACACGAGATTCTATATTTAGCAGATCTCACTTTCAAAAAGGAGGCAGAAGCCACAATAATATTCCGCACACCCATTAGGTGGCTGAAATAAAAAATAAAATTGCAAATATCAAGTCCTGGTGAGGACAAGGAGCAACTAGAACTGGGAATGCAACATGATAGTTGCATTCGGATAACGATTTAGCAGGTTCTTATAAAGTTAAACATACACTTATTATATGACTCAGATATCCCACTCCTAGGGATTTACTCAAGCAAATTGAAAACTAATGTTTAAACAAAATCTTTGGGTGAATATCCATAACCATGTTATTCATAATTGCCACAAGCTGAAAACAAACTAAATGTCCTTCATCAGGTGAATGGAGAAAGAAATTGTGGTGAATTGGGACATTAGAATACTACTTGGCAATAAAAAGGATAAACTCTTGATTCACACAACAACATGGATGAATCTTGGCTGCATTTCTCTAAGTGAAGGAAGCCCGATTCAAAAGGCTGTACAGTATGTGGTTTCATTTGTATGACTTTCTAGAAAAGTCAGCATTACAGAGATGAAAAATGATCAGTGGTTGCCAAGGGATGGAATGGGGGAAGGGGTTGATTACAGAGGGACAGTATGAGAGAATTTTGGGGAGTGAAAAAAACAGCTCTGTATGCTACTGTGGAGGTGGATACATGACCATAAAGTTGTCAAAACCCACAGAACTGTACACTACAAAGAGTGAATTTTACTCTGCAAATTTTAAAAATCAATCAGGATGCTGGGGAACTCAGATGAAATGCAGTGACAAATGAATCTCACTGTATTACAAGCATGTGACATAGCCACACATAATGGGTGGGGATGAAAGGTCCTGACCTAAGTTACATTGGAAGACAGTGTTTTGATGGGATACTGTAAAACTAAAGTAATGTACACAAACACTCTACTCTAGGTGTTAAGTTTGTTTTTCATAAGGGTATGGATTAGCAATTCTGAAACTAGTTGACACATTAGGAAATATATTGTAGCTAACTGGAGTTAAATTTCTCACTGTTGGTCAAAGAAGTTAAAAATAAACAAAAGGAGAATGCTAGAATAAACTCTGTGGTGCTGGATAGGAGTTGGAAGTATCAGTATGAATCCATGTCACTTCTAATATATCTATCCAGATAGATGGATAGATTGATAGATGAATAGATAGATGTGTATAGCTGTGTTTATATTCCTACATACATTTCCAGGCTCTGCTGAGAGGGTCCAGAAGCACTGACACCCTAGTATCAATGAGCACACTTAGCTCCCAGATCTTGGTTTCTAAATATCATTCTCCAATAAAAAGAACCATGTTTTCTTGGAGAAATGGCTAATTCTAGGGTGGAGATGGAAAATACAATATGAGCCTGGACCATCTTGTAGTGCCAGAAAGTAGAAAAGTGCTTTAAATAAAACACAGCAAATGATGAGATGTGTCAAAAGGAATCAATCTGAAAGACTTCTCAATGGCTCAAGCTGGAAAACTGTGAGCAACATAATAAATAATGGTAACATTGGATTATTACACAGAGAATAAAATAAATATCCATGAGTCTATACTGACATAAAATAGATTAAATAAGAAAGGAAGAAAGAAAGAGGCATAAAAAAGAATAAGAGAAAGAAAGGAAGAAGGACGGGAGAAGGAGGGAGGGAATCTTCCTCACAGAATTCCAAATAATAAATGTGGCTGGATAGCATGAAATAGAGAATCACCACTAGAACACCACAGTAATAATTATTGTGGGTAAGGCTGACTGATGAATGCAAAAACTGTGGGTGAAATTAAAAAAAAAGAATACATTTGCAGAGCCTCAAATCATCTGCCTCAAAATATATAATTTTTAATGTTAATTACTTTAAAAGACCTAGGACTATTGAAAGCAAAAATTATAACACTGTATTGTGGGATTTATAACATGAGAAGATGTAAAATTTATGATAACAATAGCACACAGGACAGACAGAGGTAAATGGAACTGTTCTGTAGCAAGTCTTCCATATTTTACATTGATTAAACTGGTGAACTATTAAGTCTAGGTAGGCTGTGATATGTTAAAGATGCATATTGTAATCTGGACCAACCACTAAAAAATGCAAAGGTGTGTCACTTAAATGCTAATAAAGGAATTAAACAGCATACCAAAAAACGTTTGTACAAGACTGTTCACAGGAGATGACCTGCACGTCCCCAGGAGGAGATGAGCCCACTGCGGCGCATCCACAGAGCAGAACGCCCTCAGCCGTGCCGAGGAGCAAACGCTGACACACACATGCTGGGAGAGACTCATCAACCTCGTGCCGAGGGAAGCAAGCTGGACAGAAAACAATACACGTGGGATGATTTCAGCCAAGATGAACCTATGCTGAAAAAACCAGAACAGCGGTTGCCTCGGGGGAAGGATGAAATTGCCTAGGAAGGAACAGGAAGGAGTTTTCTGGGGGTGATGGAAATATCCTGTTCTTAAAGGGGTGAAGGTTATATGGGCATGTTTATTTGCCAAAAATGTAAGGTTGAGATTTGTGCCTTTCAGTGTGCGTACTTCTTACCCCCCCCACACACACACACAAAGGACTAAAAGAATAATAAAGTGATGTGGGAGTGGGATGGAGTGTGGAAGAAACAAAAATGGCAGATGATTAGTAGTTGTTGAAGCTGGGTGACGAGGCTACTATGCTGTTTTGTTTATTTTGCATATTGTTTGAATTGTTCTGTAATAAAACACTTGTATAAGAAGACAAACTCGATATATAGTGTTCGCTGGTAAGATGTCAGCTACCTTTGGGGAGGAAGGAGGGAGAAAGGGATTGTCGGGGCCTGAGTGAAGCTGGTGCTAGTTCTTGGTCACACAAGTGTGTTCACTTTGTAATAATTCTTTGAGGTTCACATGGATGACATCTGCGTATATTTCTATACGCATGTTATACATCAATAAACATTTTAAATCCGGCATATTTGCAAAAAGATCCTAACTCAATATCTCAGAATAACAGCAGTGTTTTGTTTTAAAGTGGAACACGTTCACTCATGATATCATCAGATGGATTTTAATACTCCCAAGTATCTAGTAATGCCCTCACCCTTGAGTGGCCCCCCTGGGTGGTTCCATTTTTGCCTCAATTTGGCAAGTGGCATGGCTTTGAGTTTTTATGATGGGTATGGGCCCTTAAGGTGGGTGGGTTCCAAGGGGAGGATCTCTGCAGCGACCCTGATCACGAGGTCCAGAGGGAGGAACATGGCAGGCTGGATGGATGGAAGGGATGGTAGGACAGATGGCCTTGAAAAGGCAAATTCCAGGATCCCATGCACCTGGTATTTCCATTTTAGATATTGAATTTACATTTCAAATACTGGCCAGGGAGCTTCCACCAGGGCTGCAAGCAACCTCAGCAATAGCCAGGCTGGTGAGCCCCACCCCTACCTGAGTACTGGCCTCAAAGGATGCAGCCCAACCACACTGCACAACTCTGGGGGATTGGCAAGGCATGGAGAGATGACATTGTATAGAGAAGAGGCGGAGTAGAAGGTGGGGTGTAGAAGCAGAGGGGCGTGGGCCAGGGGTGGAGGGACAGGTGGGAGTGGGGTCCCCTAGCTGTGTATGCTTGGTGCTTTTGTCTCTTAACCATTCCCTGCTGGGAGCTTGCAGGACAGCAGGACTACAACTCCCAAGATGCTCTGGGCACGGGGCGGTGTCTAGCCCTGGGGGGAGGAGCAGGGCTGTGAAGGCTTGCCTCAGGGCCAAACCGCCATTGACTCAGGACACTGGTCCTGCACCCGCTCCAACTGGACTGAGTCCCGGAGGGATGTGACGGGACGAGAGGGACCAAGGAGTTAGGAGGGTGTGGCAGCTGCATGGGCAGCTGCGGGCCTGCAGTGTGCAACTGCTTTTGTCCAAAATTGAAGCTGAACTCATGCCTCTTCCCCATCGCCTCCCTCCGTTGCTTGATTCCTCCTCCCCCCGTGTGCCTGTGGGTCTTTCCACAGCCTCCTACCTAGTCCAAGGCCAGGTGCTTCTCTAAAGTGCTTATGGGAACTGGTTTGACATCCCAGAAACTTTCCACTTTGCCTGCTGCCCTCTGCCTTCTCCAGCCAAAGTGCCATCATTTCATCAGCTTTTGGGAGACATTCGCCCTTGTGGCCCCTCTTGCAAGCCCAACTGAAGAGTTTGCAGGGTGGTAACATTGGCTGTTGCTTGCCTTTTTCGCAGATGTGGAAGTTGAGGCATCTGTGGGGTTACTCACTGGTTTCCCCACAATCCACTAAGAGCAGAGGAGAACAAATCAATTCCCAGGCAAGTATCTAGTAGACCGTTTTCACCAACCCATTCCAGTGCAGAGGCCTCCGAAACAACATCCTTAAGATGAGAATAGCTTAAGTATTTTGCCCTTTAGATTGACCACCTAATCTCAGCTCAGGCCTGAGTGGCCAGTCTCTCAGGGACATGGGTGGTGATTCTGGTCCCTCAGGAAGAGACCGGTGGTCCAGCTTTGCGAGAGGGATGTTCGTGGTAGACAGCACCTGGGCAGCATTTGAAACCCGTCAGCTTTAACATCTCTGTTTTGGATTCAGGCAAGTTTCCCAGATAAACACACCTTGGGATAGTCAGATGTACCGTATTCTTTAAAAATTGATTACATCAGTGAAAAGAACAGAACATAAAATATCCTGCTCATTTGCAAAAGATAAAATGCAAGCAAGACTTTCTTGTTAATTTTTTTCTGCTCATTCTCTTGGCTGTACTGTACGCTTGAATGCAGAAACAAAAAACTTGAATTGCCGTATTCTCTTTTCCTGAGATTAGTAAATTAACTTAAAAGTCTTATGGAAACCTGTGGAGGAATGATTAGCGGTTTTTCTGATTTATGTCATCCTTACAAGTCTGGGCGTTGATTTAAATGAAAACAAGTCCTTGTTTATATCAAACACCCCAATAGGTTACATTTCCGATTCCTGAATGTGTAATATTATCAAAACAACTGGAAAAGCTGGTCATCGAAACTAGACCCTGTCACTTTGTCAAGAATTTGCCTCTTTATGAATTAATGACACATGAATTCTTCAACATTTTTGTAAAGAAAGGATGAGAATCTCTGCAGTGTCTCTGAATGTGGCAAGACGGGGAATTCTCGTTAGACCGCAACCTCGGGTTCTTCTCTCGTGTTCAACAGGCCCGGGTGGTAGTCCGTGTGGTCAGGTGCAGCACCGCTCCCCAGCCCCCAGTGTTCCATCCTACTCTGGCCTGTGACCTCTTCAGGGGGTTCTGATGACACTCGTCCACAAGTGTTGGAAGGAGACATTGTAACGTGAGGATATTCCTCATCTTGAAACAAGAATTAATTGAGAGGAAAGTCTCTGGGTCTGTGTGCTCCGATGCACTGCTGTTGGGGTGTGGCTGCAGTGACCACTGTGCTCCCAGCAGTCCCCACAATGGCTGCCTCAGACATTTGATCTCCTGGTGCAACCACAGCAGCTGTTGACAGAGCTGGGCGCTCACCATGGTTAAGTGTCTTCCATCAATTTTGTGGCTCTGACCCTCCTCTGATCAGCCCCTTCCCATTCCTAACTGCTGCATTGATTGCTTTGTAGTTGTTTCCTAGGAGCCACTGTGTGTAACTGGATTTCACAGTGTCTTTAGGGACCCACCTTCACTACACGAGTCACTGTACAACAGCCACTTATCCTGGTGTAGCCCATGTTCGTCCTCTAAAGTGGAGCTGTGAAGAACCCTGCTTACTCGGAGCTCCTCTCATTCTCATGCTGCTGGGGCTGCTTATGAAGCTGGGCATCTCGTCTTTGGTCTCATCACATTATTCTTTTCATCGATTATTCTGAAGTCGGATACGACTTTGTTAATAATGTGACACTGGCTGTCACAGGCACTTCTATGTATCTTCCCCAACAGCTCTGTGAAGTATGCCTGTGATTCCCATTTTACAGGGGGGACACTGAGGCTCAGAGAGGTCGAGTAGCTTCCTTCACACAGTTTCTTGGTGCATTTTGAGTCTCCGCCTGGAACTCCGCCTCTCAGGTGTGTGCACTTAGCTGGTGTTCCACTTTGTCCCTCTCTGCCAGCCTCACCAAAGGCACACGGTCCATCCTGAGTCCATTGTCTGCTAGTTGGCAGTCACCCTGCACAAACAGGCCCTGGATGGGGAGTGGACTAGCAGGGCGTGGTCGTCCGGCCTACCCTGGGCAGATTCTAGGTTTATTGCAAGAGCTGGAGCAGTGGAAAATACTGACCATCACTCACCTGCAAGGTTTCTTATGTAGAAATACTCCACTGACTTTTTAGAGATGTCATGTCTTTTTGTCTTCATTGCTCCTCTGGGCTTTCTCCTACAGTCCATGCTGTGCAGTAACATACAGTACAGAGACTGGTGAACATCATACTGTTGCCCTGCACCAAACGGTCACATCATTCATTTTTCTAATTATGAAAGAATTACATACTTTGTAAAAAAAGGCAAATTACACAGATCTATGTAGAGTAAAGTGAAACCTTCCCCTTCCATCCCCTTCCCTGCACACTCACTCCCCTACTCAGAAGGAACTATTGTTAAGAGGTGGCAGCTTATTCTTCTGGACATTTCCTATGAATTTATAAATACACATAAAGATTTTTTTAACATAAATAAATTACATAACTACATCGTTTTGCAGCTTGCTGTTTCCCAAAACATATATCATAGACGTCTCTCCTTATCAGTGCACGTCCCTCTAACTTAGCTTTTTAGAAGTTTTAGAGCTACTCCAAAGAACAGGAATACCACGATCTATTTATTTCTTCTTTGATAGAGATGGGGTTATTTCCAGTTTCACTATTATACATAATGCTGCAGTAAGATCTTTGTATGGAATTTATTACACTGCTATTCAACTGCTCAATTTGCTTTGTTCCCTTTTAGTCAGAGACTATGATATATTTTTAACAATTTTATGGGAATTATTTTATAGGGAAATTAATTTTATCTCTGAATCAAGACATTTATGGGGAAACTGGACTTCAAGGTCATCCATCTCAGTATTGTGGAGAAAAATCATGAAACTTAGAAGATATTATGCTAGCTGCATCACATTCTAACAAGTCACGTTAACAATTTAAAGTTGAATGTTTGGGCTGGCCCGGTGGCGCAAGCGGTTAAGTGCGCGTGCTCCGCTGCGGCGGCCCGGGGTTCGCGGCGGCCCCAGGTTCGCGGGTTCGGATCCCGGGCACTCACCGACGCACTGCTTGTCAAGCCATGCTGTGGCGACGTCCCATATAAATTGGAGGAAGATGGGCATGGATGTTAGCCCACGGCCAGTCTTCCTCGGCAAAAAGAGGAGGATTGGCAGATGTTAGCTCAGGGCCGATCTTCCTCACAAAGCAAAAATAAAAAACAAAATAAATAAAATTGAATGTTAGTATAGCCTCTACAGTCTTTGTTCAGAAGAAGGATGACATTTTCTTGTCTTGAAAACTTCTGACTCCAGGGGCTCTCAGTTGGGCTTCAGAGAGGATAAGATGTTGGTGTTGTATCTGTTTCTTTTCAGCTGTAGGCTGCATCTTCTAAAGATCATAGAATTGAACATGGTCCAATCTGTATATATGATTTGGGTCAAAAATTCAAAGTAATGAACCCAAGATAGGAATCTATAACTTTGGTTCATTTTTAAAGTTTTTTTATTTATTTATTTTTTCCCCAAAATCCCCAGTAGATAGTTGTATGTTATAGCTGCACATCCTTCTAGTTGCTGTATGTGGGACGCGACCTCAGCACGGCCGGAGAAGCGGTGCGTCGGTGCGCACCCGGGATCCGAATCCGGGCTGCCAGCAGTGGAGTGCGCGCACTTAACTGCTAAGCAACTGGGCCGGCCCTATAACTTTGGTTCTTAATGAAGAATTTCCTTTGATATCCTCAAGTCTCTGTGATTACTAGTAAAAACTCACCTGTGGATGAAGAGATGTGGTTCTGCTGGCAATGTCTGGCTTGAACATCTATAGTTAAGGCTGCCACATCCCTAGGTAGATTAGACTTGACCTCTCCATGACCTCTGCCCTTGTTCTTTGACGTGGGAAAAATAAGAATTTAAAAAAACTGTTGTTACTAGCACTGAATGCTAGAAATGCCCATTAAAGAGTGAGTTTGATTTGGTAAACCAAAGGGAGTATAAGCAGAAGAAAATCTTTAATATCTATGAAATTTCAAGAAGTTCTAAATTTTTTAAATGTAACTCTATTTTTGCAACAATGCAAAATGTATATATATGAATGAAATATCCCTCTGTCCATTTCTTAACTTGTTTCCATTGATTTGATGGATTTATCCTCTAATCAGGATTCCAAGTGTGAAAGAACATCTTGGTATTTCAAAGAAAAGAAGCCATTGATATTTGATTTGCTTTTAGCTCGGCTTCCTACAGGTTTGAGGAATAAATTATCATGTAATGATACAATGATTCTGAAATCTAATTGTTAATTAGAGGAGTGTAAGGGATGATTGAATGGTGGTTCATCCCCATGGTCAGGGGTATTGTACACATGGACATGTAAACACGAATCAGGAAGCTGCTTCAGCCCCGTGACATCGCTGAGAACCACAGTGCAGGAGGATCTAGGGGCACAGCCCTTTGCCTCGATCTCCTGGGTTACATGTAGATCCAGAGGTCTTGACAGTGGCTTCAGAGCAGCTAACTTTTGTCTATTTCTCCCCTTCCTTCTCTCCAGCTTATCTCAAACAGTCCTGACTACCATGTTTTAAAGTAAGGCCAATTATAGTTATTTACATGAGCTTCTTGTTCATTATTGAAGAGTAATAATCAGGCATAACATTAAATATCATTTAATCTACCTAAATAAATTTGTTGTACCTTTTAATTGATTAGAACACTAAAGTTGGTTCAGAGTTTGATATTCACCAAGTGCGTTAATCTGCTTACAACTGCCATGTGCCTCACTCCTCTTAGAAGTGTATCATTGGCCCATCACAAGATTTTAATGACTCAAATCATCGTAAATTAAGATAATGCACTCTCTTTTTGATGACCGGGAAGCACATGGGTCCATTTTGGAAATATGCCCATCTGTCTTTTCTCCCCATGGGAAGTTTCTTGTCACTAGGTCTCCAGGTGGCTTGCACAAGCCCTAGGTCTGTAATAGCTTGGTGCCTCTCCTTCTACTTGGGGTAGAAATAAAAAAGGTCAGAGAGACTTATTAAAGTTTTGGTTCATGAAGTCTTCTATGAAGACCATCCATACATATTGTTCTGGATAGCTCTCTGTTCCTAAGACTACTAGTTATTTTAAGGGCTTGTCAGAAACCGTGAAAGATCTGATGTTTTACCTTACATGCAAACCAATAAGTTAGCCTACAATGGTCTTACAGGTGCTGGCAAAAGTCAAGAGACCCATGCGTCAGAGACAAAGGACTTAATGACACAACAATAGCGGTGGCCAGAGTATCAGCATTTGCACCAGTTCAATAAATCTCACTTCCTACAGGGTGATACACAGTGGGCCAGGTGACATGCAGAGAGATGCAAGATCTCAGAGCCTAAGGAACTCAAATCTTTGATAACGGGCAGGATGTCTGCTAACCTTTGCCCTGGGGGCGGGGGGTGTTGTTTTTATTATACTGGGCAGTAAGCAAGGCTGCCCTTTGCTCCAGAGGAGGCCACTATTTCTATCTTCCAAGGCTGACAGCTCTACGCACATCCTTGAAAAGACAGCCTGGTTTTACTGGCTTTCAAAGATAAGCTTGAATGAGACTTGATCATCATTCAGTTCTTCTGTTTCCTGTATTGAGATTGTGCAAATATGTTCTTTTCTCTGTAAAGTTCACTAACTTTATTCATACATAAGAGATGCTTTTGGTTCTACTTATTAAGTTGAAATTTTCTTATTAGAGAAAATGATGAAACTATTATGGGTTGGATGTGAAAGTATGTTTTTTCAGGAAAAATGTGAAAGTAGATCGGTGCTCGCAGAACTTTGCCACAAGGAGCTGATAGCAACTTAAATGATTTTAATTTGAATACTGTTTTGTACAACTTTCTTCCATCTTACATCATCCTCTCAGCTTCCTGTAATTCCCATATTGGAATGGGGCAGTTTCAGGGATTCACTGAACTCATATACAGTATTCAAATGGTTTTGTCTGTCGTGGTTTTTTAATTGAGATAAAGTTGACATACAACATTAAATTAGTTTCAGCGGTACGACATAATGATTCAATGTTTGTATATATGTTGAAATGATCACCACAATAAGTCCAGTTAACATCCGTCCCCATATAGAGTTACAAATTTTTTCTCTTGTGATGAGGACATGGCATATTTCAAGGTGCAGAAGAATCAACGATGATGTCATACTTTTCCATATACAGCTTGATGAATTTGGACTTAAGCATACACCCTTGAGACTGTCACCACCATCAAGGCCACAAACATATCCATCATCTCCCAAAGTTTTCTCTCACCTCCTTTATTACTATTATTCTGTTGTAAGAACTCTTAATATCTACTCTATTAGCAAATGTAACGTATACAATACAGTTTTGTTAGCTGTAGGCACTATGTCGTATCCTAGATTTCCAGAACTTATTTATCTTGATAACTGAAACTTTGTATCTTTGAACATCAGCTCCCCATTTCTCCATCTCCCCAGCCCCTGGCAACCACCATTCTAACCTCTGCTTGTGTGAGTTTGACTATTTTAGCTTCCACAAATAAGGGAATATTTGCCTTTCTCTGTCTGCCTTATTTCACTTAGCACAATGTCTTTTAGGTGCATTCATGTTATCAAATATAGCAACAATTCCTTCTTTTTTCAATGTTGAAGAATATGCCATTTCTTTATCCCTTCATCCATCAGTGACGTTTAGGTTACTTCCATATCTTGGCTATTGTGAATTTGCTGCAATGAACATTAGAGGGCAGATATCTCTTTGAGACCCTGATTTCAATTCCTGTGGGTGTCTACCAGAAGTGGGATTGCTGGATCATAAGCTAGTTTTCACTTTTGGAGGAAATTCCATACTGTTTTCCATAATGGCTGTACTAGTTTACATTCCCACGAGGGTTCCTTTTCTCCACATCCTCACCAACATTTGTCATCTTTAGTTTTTTTGATAATCGCCATCATAACAGGTGTGAAATGATAGCTCATTGTGGTTTTGATTTGCATTCCCTGATTTGTGATGCTGAACAACTTTTCATACACCTTCTGGCCACCTGTATGTCTTCACTGGAAAAATTTTACTCTGGTCCCTTGCCCATTCTTTAAATTGATTTGTCTTTTTGTTTTTGAGCCAAACAAAAAAAGAGAACAAAATTTCCAGGCATTATGGGTGCTTCCCAGTTGATGCAGATGGCTTTGTATTTACAGTGGTACAAAAAGATCGTGTTTCGTGCTTTTTCTTCAGCTTGTCATAAGACCAGCAGTAGCTGCGGCACGGCAGATAATCGGGATCTTCTGGGTTTGGAGGTTTACAAAATAAATGAGTGGTAAGGAATTTTTTATTTTTCCAAGGAAATTATTGTGATCATAGTCCATGGAATCCAGGATTGATAGGTGTAGGAGGAAATTAAGGTGAGAATCGTTGATCTGGCATTACTACTGATCTTGAGGGACAGGTACCTACTGTATGAATGTTTGAATAAAAATATTAGAGATCAGGCATCTGTGATGGGTGAATATGTTTTCTGAGTTATTTACTTTTGAACATAACCATTTGGATTATGTGAACATCTAGGATATGGGAGTAAGTTGTTAACGGGGTGGTTGATAACATCACTATTGATTTAACCTCTATGAACACAAAGTGGTCAATGGATTAAGCAAATGAGTAGACAGAAAACACAGAAATGGTAAGATTTGGGATTTAGTAAAGGACTGGGGGCCGACTGTCCTGAGAGGGAATGCCAGGACCTGTGCGGTTGAGAGTGACAAGGAAAAGAAGAGAATAGACTAACACTCAAACAAGGAGGGCGTGTTAACAGGATGGAGGGGGAAATGATCTGGAGGAGCCTTGAGTTTTGACCTTGAGCTTTCTGTTCTTGATGCAAGTCTGCCTGATGACATCCCAGGACACAGGTCAGATATATCCCGAGTGCGTAGAGGGAGGGTGGAAGTACAAAACAGCCAGGATAATTGTCCTAAAAAGGCAGGCCTCTTTTATCATTTGACCCAGTTTCATGGTTTGTTTTTATAGGGTAAGAGGAAAAGAAGGATGATAAGTCACGTCTTCACAGAAGAAGCAGCGTAACTGTGGGAACCAGTCCAAACCAAAGCCTGGTTTAAGCATTTCCATTCTTTTGAGGTTGTCCAGTGACATATTCAAGAGGCCAGTTACTAGAATCCCATCCCATCCTGGCAATTTCTGGTCTCTGAGAGGACAACTTGGACCAGCCCCACCAGATCTGCTGGCCCGAGAGACCGCAAGGACTCCAGGCCTGCAGCAGTGCATGACAACGCGTAAGTCCTTTCAATCTTGCCAAAACGTTGTAAAAACTTGCACCTAGTCACACAGGTGAATCCCTGCCAGGTGTGCTCGCAGGTGGTCTGCATTCCAGGTCCCATTCCCACTCCTGCTGGTCTTCAGATTTGGCAGAGATGATTCCAGGAACTGATCTGTGCATTCCACAGCTCCACTGTGGAGGTATCAGGAAGGAGGAAAGGGCAGTGAAGAGCACAGGAGCGAGACTGGTGATAGCACTGATGGCGGACACACTTGCTAGCAAGGCAGAGAAAGTGAGGGTCTAAGAAGGCCATCCTGACAGCAGATGAAATGGAGCAGGCACCTCAGTGTGGTCTCTTGGCAGCGTCCCTAATGTTTCCTTGCTTTGAGCTCTTGAAACTTTAAAATATATTGATACTTTTCTTTTATTAAACTCTGCTTCGAGACATAGAAAATATAGACAACAGTTTCTTTCTGAGGTGAGAGGTTGAGTTTCAGGGGAGGAGAGAAAGATCTTCCTTTTTCATGCTGTTCTCTCATTTTCCTTTACTATGTATATTATTTATTTGTACTTTAAAGTCAGCAGCGAATTATCAATGTCACGGGATGATTCAGTTTTTCCCCTCACAGTCACAGTAAAACCTACTAAAAATGGATTATTCTTTTTGTATAATATTCCAATAGACTCCAAAATATTATTTCAAACGCACTTTTGTGTCTATGTTCTCAAATTAGATATTTACTTCTTGGTCTCCATTTTTCTGTTCTCTGTTGCATGCCAATTCAGAGTTGCATCTAAGGAAATACCAGATTTCCCTCAGTTTTTTAGATCCATATGTGTTGGAAATTTGATTCATGGAGATGAACATGGCAGTTGGGGGATCGTGCGATTATCAAAAGAGATCTTTTCAGCATCAATAATGCGGAAAGAACCCACTGCTTGTTGGGATTTAATTGTCTATTTGAGGGATCAAGCTTTCACTGTTGGCTCTTCTCTTTCTCTTTGGAGGGAAAGTACAGCCTTCCCAGTCTTTCCGTTACAAAATCACTTTCCTGGGTGGCTGTGCCATGTCAGGAAGGGCTTGGGATGCTGGGAACCAGGATTCATTTTCAGCTTCTGGTTGTCCTGAGAAGGCTTCCCTGGCAGAGTGCAGCCTGTGTGTCTGGGTGACACTTGCAGCCATCAGAAATGAGGGGATAACTCACAAATGCCAAGCGATTCATCTGGTCTTTGTCTTACAGGGTGTTCCCAAGGGATGAGGTTCAAAATGCCACTTGGTAACCATTTGAAAGCTCCTAGTCATGGGGTGGGTTCTCGGTGCGAGCTCAGAGCAGTGTCTGTTCACCACCAGATGGGAAGCATTTCAGTATTTTAATTGGTAAGGCTGTGTTCATGCACGTCCATGGACCATCAGTTCAGTGGCATTCCCTGCTGTAGCCCCCCACACCTCTGTCGTGCGTCATCTTTGAAAGCTCCAAACAGTGTTCACACCCCAGCAGGTGGTGGTAATGTAACCACAGCACAGGACTGGGGACAAAAACACAAAAACCCAGGGGCAACACAGTTTATGGGCTCAGGCCCAATTGCCCCATTTGGACGAGTTGGTAACACCAACACTTAGTGTGTAAACTGGAGGATTGTCCAAGACCATGGACCTCAGAATGACACGGGCTCAGAAGTCACCTTGGACAGCAAGGGACAGTGTGAGGTCACTCACTGACAAGGATTATGGTCCCTTATACTGGCAAAGTAGAGCTCACCCGGGATCCATCGAGGAAGGAGGCTTGGGGCCTTCTGGGGAATTTCTGCCCTAAAGGGAATTGCTTAAGGAAGGCAGGGGTGCTGAAAATCCTAGTTCACAGGGAGCAGTCATGTTTATGGAACGAGACCCAGCAGTAGCCTTAAAAGCTGCGTCACAAATCTTTCCGCCTGGATACAAAACAAGCAGGAGAAGGAATTCAGAGTCCTGGACAAGGATCCCAGCAGGATTCAAATCCACGTCAGGGGTGAACAGGGAGCCCCTAGAGGGGCCTCAGGAGCGAGGTCCTGCCTGCCTTTAGTCCATTTGCAAATGAGCTTCCTTGGGCCTTGTCCTCTCAACGTGCACGTTTTGATCTTTTTACATTGTTTTCATCACTTAGAGCTGATGCAATTCCAGAGATTGAACTAGAAAACTACAAGTTCCTAAAATTTAGTCAAAAGAAATCTCAAAAAGAGAAGCAGAAAAAGTTCCCTGTTCCTCAAGAATGGAGAAAGGCAGCCCCTGCCTGTGGCACGACGTTGTCCTGGGTAGTGCTGTTTTAAAGACACCCACATTTCAGTGGTTGTTGCTCTGCCTGTGAAAGTACCTTCAACCTTAAAATCCCAAGAGAAAGGGCGGGGGCCATGTCTGCTCCTGGAGGAGCTGAATGATACTGAAATGAACTGATCTTTGGAATTATGGGGACTTGGGAGTGTCCCCACTAAGCAGGGAAGGGGCTGGCCCTTCTCCCTTCGCCCACAGACAATAAGCTGACGAGCCAGAAGAGTTCGTGATTCAAGGAGAAATGTGAGATTCAGTGTCTCACTTACATGCCTACAGAAAGCGACAGAACCACACCACAACTCCCAGCTTTAAAGGGAACAGGACTTTAATATAATATTCAAATATGGCATTTATTATTTACAACAAATAACTACTGTCCCTCCCCAATGGGTGAATAGGTGGTGGGGTAGAGACATCAGGGAGCTGGGGTGGGGTCGTCCCCTCTCTCTTGGGTTTCAGGGGACCTCAGAGATCAGCTTACAATGCTCCCCTTCCCGTCAGGTGGGAGGAGCTGGCCCAGTGCATCGAAAGCCTCTCAGCTGTGTCCCCGCTGCTGAGGATGGGGCTGTGATCGGCCACTGGTACAGGGCTCGGTGTTGGGACCTGGGGACTGAGTAGAAGAGTCGGGTTACCCTGGGGGGCCTCCCTCAGAATCATGGCCCCCACCCTGTCCCCACTGCACTGAGTGCTCCAGACTCTGTGCTCAGTGCTGTCAGCCACCAGTACCCCATTTGTCCCTGCCACGCAAGAGACCATTTGGTATCACCTATTTCACAGAGGAGGAAATGGAGTCTCAGGAAGCTGAAGAGAGTCACCCCAGTCACAGGACTGCTCAGTAGTGGAACTGGGATCCCAGTGCCAGCTGTCCAACTCCCCAAGGGCACGTTTAGCCCGAAGCTTTACTGAACCCCTGGGAGTCAGTCACCACGGCCCAGACACTCACTCACCCCTGACCTTAATGATGGCGGGTTCTTCTTATCCTTGAGTATTCTGCTGGCCAACTAGGTCTGGGGGGTCCAGCTGGCAGGACAGGCTGTAGCTCCAGGACAGAAAGGCACCTGTAAGCCTACCAGGAGACACACCTCAGGTGTCTCCCCACTGCCTGCCCAGCAGCTGGAGTCTAGGAGTCCCAGAGGTCGCCATGCAATAAGACCTGGGGCTGAGTGGGGGGCCACGGAGACAGGCTCTCTGGACTGGCCAACAGGGAGCGTCCACCCCTGCCCTCACCCAACTCCTGCCCGGCCTCACCTATCATTCTCGTTGAGCAGCTCCATGTCCTAGAAGCAGGCCCCAAATCGCTCCTCGGGCTCTAGGTTGTAATTCTTTGCGGCCACCTGGAGCAGAAGGATCGCCCTCATGACTGGGTATTCCTGGGACCAGAGGGAAGGAGAGGATGCAGATAGGGCCTGGGTGGGGGATGCTTCATGGACCTTGTGGGTGGTGAGGAGTGGGGCAGGGGACAATCCTGGGAGCCCTCCTTCCCTCCAGTTCCATCCAGGCTCTACCTGTTCACAGAATGGGAATAATCAGCCCCTCCTCCAGGAAGTTTTCCTTGATGCCATCCTCCCCTCAACCCACCCGCCAATTGGTTGGGTCTCCCACTTCTCTGTTATCAAACTCTTCCACTAAATGTAAGATACAGGGGGTGGAGCCAGGGACTGTTCTGCCCAGAGGGTCTCTGATTTCCTCCTCCTTCCCCTCCCCTGCAGGGAGTGCGGCAGCTGTTCACTTCAGTCCTCTTCTCAGGTTGATCTCATTCCCCTGGAAGGCAGAGAGCCAGAGTCCATCAGACAGAGCCCTCTAGCCTGACTAGAGCCCTAGGCCCACCCCTTCTCATGTTGCACTATTGCCAGGTCCCCAGAGGGGGCCGGGCATGCACAGAAAACAGGACTTGGACCTAGGCTGGGATCTGGGCTCCAGAGAAGCAGGACATGGGGGAGAGGCTAAGGGACCTGGCAGCACAACCCTCTCTGATGACAGACTTGGAGGCTGAGGCCTCAGGCAGAGGGGACTGCTCAGCCACCTATGTGCTGCCTGACTTGGAGGGGTCTGACATCTCTCTCCCTCCATGGGCAGCGTGGGAGGGAGAGGCTGCGTTCAGCTCAGATAAAACCTCAAGCAGCTGTGCCGTCAGGCAGATCTGAGCTTCCCCAGCCTGAGGAACCGGAATGGGTGTCTCAGGTGGAGCCTCTGTTCACTCATCCCTAAGATGGGCCTCATGCCCCAGCTCCCAGGGGTGGCTGAGAGGCTCTTATGACAGGAGATGTGCCAAGTGCTGAGAGCTCAGAGCTCAGTTCGGGGGCTCCCCATCCCAAGGCTCAGGATCCTGGTCCTCCCTGCCTGGTCCTCAGGTGCGCCCATCTCGAGATTATCACCCATCAACAGGTGCAGCATCAGCAGGTGACCAAGGAAAGTGCCAAGATATGGGACGACACTTTGTGACATCGGGGTGTGGGTGGGATGAGTCCTTGCTCTCAAGTCGGCCCCCTGCAGACCCTCCCCTGAAAAGTCCTCACCCTCAGCCTCCTGGCCCACCTCAGGGTTCCCACGGGAGGCAGCCAAGACCCTTAGCAGCCTCCCCTCAACTCCTCCTCCTTTCACAGCCCAAGAAAACCACACTCCTCCTCCTCACTTCCCAGGGCCGGCTTCTGGCAAATCACAGGGTGTGCGGTCCCTGGCCCTCCCCACAACAAACCCATCCTGCACCAGCTCTTCCAGGCCCTCCTCCCGGTCACTTCTACTGGGGGATTCAGGCACTGTGGCACCAAGAGGAAGGGGCCTCCTCTCTTGATTTGAGGGCCTCCAGCTGGGAGGGTAGAGCCCCTCCCCCACAGGCACACTCACCTGCTGCTGCTGCTGCTTCTCCTGCACTCTCTGGGGGCTGATCTGTGGGGGGGCAAACGTGGAGGGCCTCTGCTGCCAGGGTCAATGTGAGTGTCAGTAAGGCCATAGTCCCCTCACCCCATTTCTCTCCAACACCACTGTCCTCTGACCGTGGACATCTGACTCCAGGCATCTGGTACCAATAGCACTCCATCCTCCAAGGTGTTGTGATCCTAGAACAAGCCAAGCTCCAACTCTCACTCTGGGTGTGAGCTTGGGCTTTGGGCCAGGCCTCCCCGAGCCTGTTTCCTCATCTGGAAGGTGTGAGAATTCCAGCTACCTCACAGGTTCTCCTGAGGACTCAGTGTCACATGACACTGTTCTCGCCCTCACCTTTCCAGGTGGATCAGGCAGAAAGCTCCCACAGTCCTTTCTTCCCTCTTACCTAATCACCCCCCTGTGTGGCCTGCAACTGAGGCTCAACTTGGGGAGGACTGGCCCCCAAGTTCACTCTCAGCTTTCAGGGTTCAGTTTGGACTGAGAGCCTGAGTTTCTTTCTGTCTGTTGGCCTGGGCAATCTCGTGCTTCTCTCCTCTCTAGGAGTCCACATTGGGCAGCCCAAAAACACTGGTATTTGATTCCTCAGTTACAGGGATTCGACAGAGTGAGAGAGAGAGAGAGAGAGGCAGAGATGGAACATGAAAGAGGGAGTAAGAGGAAGTGAGAGACTTTTTTAGTTAAAATTTAGACAAGACATCCCATCACTTTGGCTGTTATTATGTTAAGAAGCCAGTTACTAACTACTTAGTGGTTCCACTGGGATGGCTATACCATGGGTGGGGCTTACTGGGTACCACTGTGGAGATTGCCCCCCTCGTAGGCGAAGATGAGACACTTGGGTCACATTCTCCATTAAACAGGAAACAATTGAATGGTTTTATGCCACAGGATGGCAGTATCTAAATTTCCATTAGTTTCAACCCCCTCATGATGCTGACCTGGAAATGAGGCCAAGTTGGAAGCGACTGTTCCAATATCACATTGCTAGAACCCAGGCCTGTTTTGAGTGGTGTTCTGTGCTACCTGTCACCCCTTCTTGTTATTCTTCCATCTCTAAGTTTGTGCCTTACGTACATGTGACACCAGCCCACAGGGGTAATAGATATTATGTCATATACACCGGGTGACATCCCTAGGAAGTAGATTCTAGCCTGATCCCCATGGTGCAGGTTTAGAGACTGAGGAGGACCTGAGAGGTACAGGGACTTTCTCAGGATGAAGAACTGGTAAGAAAAAGGAGGTCTGCATTCGTCTCTGTCTCCTCAAAGCTAAGACCCGACTTAGGTTTCCAGGGAGCTGTGGCTAGGGCTGTGTAGGCTCCTTGTGTACAGTTCAGGAGATGACATGGGGGAGGAGGGTTAGCAGCCAGGGCACAGGGGGCAGCTCTGGACAAGTCTGATTGAGGGAAGGGGCCCAGGTAAAGGAATCTTGAAAAATGACCTCACTTCCTTGGTCATAAACCTCAACAGATCTTAGAACTCTGGTAACCAGGCACTCACAGCCCCCCATCCAGCTCACTTGACTGGAGACAGTCAACAGGCAAAAATATTTTGTTGTTGTATCCCAACTTTTGGAGGATCTAGGCTCAAAAAAATCCCAGAAAGAGAAACTTTTTGGTCGTTGCCGACGTTGGCTCAGCCCTCATCCCCGACGCCTCTGGACATCTGGCAGGAGGCAGTGAAGGGTAACACGGGGCAGCCCAGGAAAGGCTAGTGCAGGCCAGGACACAACTGTGATCCCACCTGATCAGCCCCACACCCCTTACACTTCATCGTGTGTGTGTGTGTCTGTGTGTGTTTGTGTGGAGGGGAGAAGGCAGGGTATGAGGGGTAGGCCATTCTTGGGCAGGAGCTGGTTGTTAGGTGTCGGAAGCATGGTGGGCCTGTCATGTTCATAGCCCAGGTCATGGCTGGCAGCATGAGAAGGTGAGCTCCTCTACTCTTAAGTTACTGAGCCATAGAGGTTTCATCTCTTTTCCTGCCTGACCACAGTTCTTTGCAGGGATGTCCCTCTGTGCCTGAACTGAGGAGCAGACTTTCTCTTGGGGGTTGACCCCAGTGGCAGTGTGCAGGCAGCCCCTGATTCCTTCTGGCCCAGCTCCAGAGCAGTCATTGCAGAACTCCAATCAGAAGGTCATCGAGGAGCTGCCCAATGGTTTCAATTTCACCAACTCACTAGGCAAGGGGAAGGTGCCTGAGGCCACAAACACCATCCAGTGCTGCTCTGAGATGAGAGCAGGACCAGAGGGTCTCCACACTCAGGACCTTGAGATAACCAGGTTGGAGCAGAACTAGGGCATGACCAGACTGGGGCTGTCCCTTTTTCAAGCTAAAGGGGATGTACATGCAGGTAACCTTGCCTGGTTCGGAGCTGAGCTACCATGACCCTCTTACCTTTGCCTGGTGTGAGCTTCTGGAGGTCACTGAGGCAGAGGCAGAGGGTAAGGGGGACTGCAGGCTGCATATTCCTGGAAGGGAAGTGGGATCTTTCCTGTGTTTAGAGGGACACATGGACAGTCAGCTATGTGGGTGAATCTTTCTCTTTATCCCACTGTAGCGCCAGCTGCAGAGCTCTAGCCAGTGGCAGAAGCAGAGCAGTGGGCAGTGGTGGAGGTAGAGCTGGCTACAGCTCCGTTGACATCACCCCTTCTAGCGTTGGAGCCAGCGTCCCCTCCATCAGCAGTGTTGGAGCTGGAGCAAGGGCCAACATCGGCTCCAGCAGGAGTGGGAGCTGCTGAGCTGGAGTCACCTGGACCATCATTTCTAGTGGGAAGTCTGTCTCCACCTGTGGCTGTTAAGGAGCGTGAGAAGAAGCCCAACCTCACAGCCTTCTCTCCTAAGCAGGTGGTAGAGCGGTTGACCGTGATGGATGCGGTGAGCAGCTGGGCTCTCAGGGCGGGGTGGAACAGGCCTTCCCTCTGCCATCGTTGTCCCAGACCTGATCCAGACTCCCATGATCTGGGCCCAAATCCCAGCTCCACCCCTTACCAACCATATGACCTGGGCAACTTCCGGAACCCCCAAGCCTTTGCTGTCCACCTGCAGATCGTAGAGGTGGACACTAACAGGACCTGCTGCACAGAGTGGCTGTGCCAGCTCCATGAGGTAGAAGAGATGGAAAGCTGGACAGGGCCTGGCCCATCAGTGGTGGAGGGGAACTCACTGTGTGCAGCCAGGTCTACGGTGGCCCTGCCGTCTCCTCAGGAGGCTCAACAGCCTCAGGACTTGACACCTGATGTGTGCTTCACTACAAGGGAGACAGACAAGGCCAGTGGTTGTAGCTGCCATGGGGGAATGTGCATCAGAATGGGGAGTGGGATTAGAGAGGAGATCAAGGTGGTGGAAGATGCCTCCTTGACATGAGCAGAGTTGAGCCACCATCTGGAGCTTGGAGTTAGCCAGGATGGGCTGGGTGCAAATGCCCCTCTCCCTTCCCTGCCGGGATTGGGTCCTGGGTCATCCTGTGCTGGGCACCCTCGGTGGACAGAGAAGAAAACCCAGGGACTCTCACAAGGCTCAGGCCACATCCTGAGCTTCCTGAGCTCCAGCTCTAAACTGTGACACCTGTGTCGGACTTTAGGGGCTGTGGACACAGAGGTGGCCTGTGGCAGGGCTGGATGACATTCCCCCTGTTCCCCAGGAGCTCTTCTGGAAGGTGGTGCCCTCTCAGTGCCTGGGATCCACCTGGCACAAGAAGAACAAGCCTGGCAGTGAGCACTAGACACCCACCATCCAGGCCACCATCGACCAGTTCAGAAGGGTGGCCAGCCTCGTCATCACCACCTGCCTCAGGGACGTGAGCATGACAGCCCAGGACAGGGCGAGGGTGGTAGAGCACTGGGTCCAGGTGGCCCAGGCGCGCCGTGGGAGGCCCAGTGGAGCCCCTCTCTGGAGACTTGGGAACTGCCTCTCCACCTTTATCAGCTCCCAGGATTGCAGTGTGTGGTCTAAGCTCCTGCAAGTCCCCAGGCCCTTCCTGCCAGGGGCCCACTGACCTTGACTCCAGGTCCCAGTGGGAGGATGCTCACTTCCTACCTGTCTAATTCCCTGGGTTGAGCTAAACTCCTCCTCCTTGTGAGTGTTACTCTCTGAGTCCTAAATGTCCTTCTGGGGCTCCCTGAGCATCTGTCTCATCCAGGAGGGGAGATTTAAATAGAAGGGACTGAAACTAGAGCAAGCGGGGCTCCAGTGCCCAACCTCACACCTCATTCTTTTCCCTTCCCCAAGAGTGCGAGATCTGGAAGAACTTCTCCTCGCCCTGCACTGTCATCTCTGCTCTGCAGAAAACTTCCACAAGCCACCTGAAGAACACATCGGGGGAAGATTCCCCGTGGGTAAGCCTCTCTCCATAGGAGGACCAGGATGGATGGGGGATCTCCTGTATGACTGCCATTGGCACCTCAGTCAGCTGGGAACTCCTGGGAGGCAGCAAATGCTGGGGACAGGGCCTGGGCATCGGCAGTTGGTCTCTAAGTCTCCTGGTGTCCTTAGTGAACCAGTTCTGCTTCAGGACTCAGTTTCCCTAAATGTCAGGTACTGGGTTGAGCCACATTGGAGATTTTCAAGTGTTTATAGCAACAGAACTCTATGGTCAGTTGAAACTCATAGTGGTCAAAACAGAGCTGCTCTGTAGAGCTGGGGAGTGGAGACCCCAGTGACCAACAGGAGAGTCCCCTCTCAGTCCCATGAGACCTTAGCGCTCAGAGGAGCCCAGTGAGAACACTCCTCCAGGCAGGTTGAATCTCTTGGGTTGTCAAAGAAAAGGGATTTGCACTCAGACTCCTCACATTATCCCTAAATTTATCCTTCCCTCTTTCCCCTCCCCTCAGGTAAAGCTCTGAAAAACTTAAGGAGCTCTATAGCCAAGACGAGTCCTTGAGCAGAGAACTGATGACCAAGATAGAGTGGAGGCTGTGGGTCTGGAAAGAGAGGAGAGGAGTGCGTGGCAGGGGGACTGAGTGGGCTGTGGTTTTGATAGTTTCTCACTTGAACTTTCTCTGAAACATTCCCATCTATCTTGTCCAGGTTAACAAGCAGAGGGATCTGTTCAGCCCATGGGCAACAGGGTGCCATTTTTGGGCAGGAGGCCCTGGTCATGGGACACAGTGGTGTTGGCTGGGCTGTTCCAGGAGGAGTTGCCGAGCTGGTGCCATCAGCAGGTCTCTGGCTTCCGTGCTCGTCTATCCTGCTGGATGTAGCTTCTTCCAGGCTGTTGCGGTGGGTTTAGCCCTCAGCCTAAACCTGTCCTCAGGAAGCCAGGCCCCTGCTGCTCCTTCTGTGTTCACCACGTCTGCGAAGACGTGACTATCATCCTTCTTATCATCTTTCTTTTCCTCTTACCCTAGATAAACCAATCATGAAAGTGGGTCAAATGATAAAGGAAGCCTGCCTTTTTAGGACAATTATCCTGGCTGTTTTGTACTTCTACCCTCCCTCGATCCCCTGGGGATAGATCTGACCTGTGTCCCAGGATGTCATCAGGCAGATTTGCATCAAGAACAGAAAGCTCAAGGTCAAAACTCAAAGCTGCTCCAGATAATTTCTCCCCCTCCATCCTGTTAACACCCCCTCCTTGTTTGAGTGTGATTCTATTCTCTTCTTGTCCTTGTCACTCTCAACCGCACAAGTCCTGGCACTCCCCCTCAGGACAGTCAGTCCCCAGTCCTTTACTAAATCCCAATTTTTACCATTTCTGTGTTTTCTGTCTACTCATTTGCTTAATCCATTGACCACTTGGTGTTCATAGAGGTTAAATCAATAGTGATATTATCAACCACCCCCTGCTAACGACTTACTCCCATATCCCAGATGTTCACATAATCCAAGTGGTTGTGTTCAAAAGTAAATAATTCAGAAAACATAGTCACCCACCACAAATTCCTGATCTCTAATATTTTTATTCAAACACTCATGCAGTAAATACCTGTCCCTCAAGATCAGAAGTAATGCCAGATCACCATTCCTGACCTTAATTTTCTCCTCCACCTATCTAATCCTGGATTCCATGGACAATGATCACAATAACTTCCTTGGAAAAATAAAAAAATCCTTACCACCCATTTATTTTGTAAACCTCCAAACCCAGAAGATCCCGATTATCTGCCATGCTGCAGCTACTGCGGGTCTTATAACAAGCCGAAGAAAAAACACGAAACATGATCTTTTGGTACCACTGTAAACACAAAACCATCTGCATCAACTGGGAAGCATCCATAATGCCTGGAAATTTTGTTCTCCTTTTTTTGTGTTGGCTCAATAACAAAAAGACAAATCAATTTATAAAATGGGCAAGGGACCACAATAGACTTTTTCCAATGAAGACATACAAGTGGCCAATAGGTCTATGAAAAGGTGTTTGGCATCGCTAATCATCAGGGAATACGAATCAAAACCACAATGAGCTATCACTTCACACCTGTTAAGATGGCGATTATCAGAAAAACTAAAAATGACGAATATTGGTGAAGATGTAAATAAAAGGAACCCTTATGGGAATGTAAACTAGTACAGCCATTATGAAAAACAGTATGGAGGTTCCTCCAAAAAAGAAAACTAGCATATGATCCAGCAATCCCACTTCTGGTATATACACACAGGAATTGAAATCAGGGTCTCAAAAAGATACCTGTACTCTAATGTTCCTTGCAGCTAATTCACAATAGCGAAGATATGGAAGTAACCTAAACGTCGCTGATGATGAATGGATAAAGAAATGGAATATTCTTCAACCTTGAAAAAAGAAGGAATTACTGCCATTTTTGACAACATGAGGGACCTAGAAGATATTATGCTAAGTGAAATAAGGTAGACAGAGAAAGACAAATACTTATATGTGGAATCTAAAATTGTGAAATTCATACAAGCAGAGGTTAGAATGGTGGTTGACAGGGGCTGGGGAGATGGAGAAATGGGGAGCTGATTGTCAAAGGATACAAAGTTTCAGTTATCAAGATAAATAAGTTCTGGAGATGTAGGATGTGGCGTAGTGCCTTCAGCTAACAAAACTCTATTGCATACGTCACATTTGCTACCAGAGTAGATACTAAGAGTTCTTACCACAGAATGATAGTAATAAAGGAGGTGAGAGAAAACTTTGGAAGGTGATGGATATGTTTGTGGCCTTGATGGTGGTGACAGTCTCAAGGGTGTATACTTATGTCCAAATTCATCAAGCTGTATATAGAAAAGTATGACGCCATCGTTGAGTCTTCTGCACCTTGAAATATGCCATGTCCTCATCACAAGACAAAAACATTTGTAACTATGTATGGGGACGGATGTTAACTGGACTTATTGTGGTGATCGTTTCAATATATACTCAAACATTGAATCATTACGTTGTACCCTTAAACTGATATAATATTGTATGTCAACTTTACCTCAATAAAAAAAACACAAAAAACAAAACCATTTGAATATTGTAAATGAGTTCAGTGAATCCCTGAAAGTGCCCCATTCCCATATGAGAGTTACAGGAAGCAGAGAGGATGAAGTAAATGGAAGAAAGATGTACAAAACACTATTCAAATTAAAATAATTTAAGTTGCTGTCAGCTCCTTGTGGCAAAGTTCTGTGAGCACTGATCTTCTTTCCCATTTTTCCTGGAAAAGCATACTTTCAGATCCAACCCATAACAGTATCATCATTTCCTCTAATAAGACAATTTCAACTTAATAAATAAAACCAAAAACATCCCTTATTTATGAATAAAGTTAATGAACTTTACAGAGAAAAGAGCATATTTGCACAATCTCAATAAAGGAAACAGAAGAACTGAATGATGATCAAGTCTCATTCAAGTTTATCTTTGAAAGCCAGTAAGACCAGGTTATCTTTTCAAGGATGTGTGTAGAGCTGGGAGGCTTGGAAGATAGAAATAGTGGCCTCCTTTGGAGCAAAGGGTAGGCTTGCTTACTGCCCAGTATAATAAAAATAACACCCCCCCAGGGCAAAGGTTAGCAGACATCCTGCCCGTTATCAAAGATTTGAATTCCTTAGGCTCTGAGATCTTGCAACCCTCTGCATGTCACCTGGCCCACTGTGTATCACCCTGTAGGAAGTGGGATTTAGTGAACCAGTGCCAATGCTGATACTCTGGCCACTGCTGTTGCTGTGTCATTAAGTCCTTTGTCTCTGACCCATGGGTCTCCTGTCTTTTGCCAGCATCTGTAAAACCATTGTAGGCTAACTTATTAGCTTGCAGGAAAGGTAAAATATCAGACCTTTCACAGTTCCCGACAAGCCCTTTAAGTAACTAGCAGTCTTAGGAACAGAGAGCTATCCAGAACAATATGCATGGATGGTCTTCATAGAAGGCTTCATGCAACCAAAACTTTAATAAGTCTCTCTGATCTCTTTTATTTCTACCCCAAGTAGAAGGAGAGGCACCAAGCTATTACAGACCTAGGGCTTGTGCAAACCACCTGGAGACCTAGTAACCAGCAACTTCCCATGGGCAGCAAAGACAGATGGGCATATTTCCAAAATGGACCCATATGTCTCCCTATCATCCAAAAGACAGTACATTATCTTAATTTATGATGATTTGAGTCATTAAAATCTTGTGATGGGCCAAAGATACACTTCTACGAGGAGTCAGGCACATAGCAGTTGTAAGCAGATTAACACACTTGGTGAATATCAAACGCTCAACTAAACGTAGTGTTCTAATCAATTATAAGGTACAACAAATTTAATTAGGTCAATTAAATGATATTTGATGGTATCCTTGATTATCACTCTCTAATAATAAACAAGAATCTCACATAGATAACTATAATTGGTCTTACTTTAAAATATGGTAGTCAGGAGTGTTTGAGGTAAACTGGAGATAAGGAAGGGGAGAAATAGATAAAAGTTAGCTTCTCTGAAGCCACTGTCAAGACACCTGCATCTACATGTAACCCAGGAGATCGAGGCAGACGGCTTTGTGCCTAGATCCCCCTGCACTGTGGTTCTCAGTGATGTCACGGTGCTGAAGCAGCTTCCTGAATCGTGTTTACATGTCCATGTGTACAATACCCTTGACCATGGTGATGAACCACCATTCGATCATCTCTTACACCCCTCTAATTAACAATTAGATTTCAAAATCATTGTATCATTACACGATCATTTATTCCTCAAACCTTTGGGATGCCGAGCTAAAGGAAAATTAAATCTCAATGGTTTCTTTTTTTTGAAGGACCAAGATGTCCTTTCACACTTGGAATCCGGGTTTGAAGATAAATCCATCAAATCAATGGAAATAACTTAAGAAATGGACAGAGGGATACGTCATTCATATATACACAGTTTGCAGTGTGGCAAAAACAGAGTTATATTTTTAAAAATTAGAATTTTTTGAAATTTTATAGATATTAGTGACTTTGTTCTGCTTATACTCCCTTTGGTTTACCAAACCAAACTCACTCTTTAATGGGCGTTTCTAGCATTGAGTGCTAATAACAGCAGCTTTTTTAAATTCTTATTTTTCCCAGGTCAAAGACCAAGGGCAGAGGTCATCAAGAGGTCAAGTCTAACCTACCTACAGATGTGGCAGGCTTAACTATGGATGTTCAAGCCAGACATTGTCAGCAGAACCACATCTCTTCACCCATAGGTGAGTTTTTACTAGTAATCACAGAGACTTAAGGATATCAAAGGAAATTCTTTATTAAGAACAAAAGATATAGAGTCCTATGTTGAGTTCATTACTTTGAATTTTTGAACCAAATCACATATATCGATTGGACCATGATCAATTCTATGATCTTTAGAAGACGCAGCCTACAGCTGAAGAGAAATGGATACAACACCAATATCTTACCCTCTCTGAAACCCAACTGAGAGCTCTTGGAGTCAGAAGTTTTCTAGACAAGAAAAAGTCATCGTTCATCTGAACAGAGAAAGTAGAGGCTATTCAAAGATTCAACTCACATTGTTAACATGACTTGTTAGAATGTGATGGAGCAAGCATAATACCTTCTAAGTTTCATTATTTTTCTCCAGAATACTGAGATGGATGACCTTGAAGTCCAGCTTCCGCATAAATGTCGTTATTCAGTGATAAAATTAATTTCCCTATAAAATAATTCCCGTAAAAGTGTTAAAAATATATCATAGTCTCTGACTAAAAGGAAACAAAGCATATTGAGCAGTTGAAAGCAGTGTAATAAATTCCATACAAGGATCTTATAGCAGCATTATGTATAATAGTGAAACTGGATGTAATCCCTTTGCTATCAAAGAAGATATAAACAGATCATGGTATTCCTATTCTTTGGAATACCTCTAAAACTTCTAAAAAGGTAAGTTAGAGTGATGTGCACTGATAAGGAGAGAGGTCTATGATATATGGTTTAGGAAACAGCAAATTGCAAACGATGTAGTTATGTAATTTATGTTTAAAAAAAATTTTGTGTATTTATAAATTCATAAGAAATTTCCAGAAGAATAAGCCACAACCTCTTAACAATAGTTTCTTCTGAGTAGGAGAGTGAGTTTGCAGGGAAGGGGATGAAAGGGGAATGTTTCACTTTACTCTACATAGATCAGTGCAATTTGACTTTTTTACAGTGTGTATTTGTTTCATAATTAGAAAAATGAGTGATGTGACCATTTGGTGCATGGCAACAGTATTATGTTCACCAGTCTCTGTACTCTATGTTACTGCACAGCATGGACTGTAGGAGAATGCCCAGAGGAGCAATGAAGACAAAGAAGACATGACACCTGCAAAAAGTCAGTGGAGTATTTCTACATAACAAACCTTCCAGGTGAGTGACGGTCAGTATCTTCCACTGCTCCAGCTCTCGCCATGAACCTAGTACCTGCCCAGAGTAAGCCGGAGGACCACGCCCCGCTAGTCCAATCCCTGCCCGGAGACTGTTTGTGCAGGGTGACTGCCATCAAGCAGACAATGGACTCAGGATGGGGCGTGTGCCTTTGGGGAGACTGGCAGAGAGGCATAAAGTGGAACACCACCTAAGTGCACTCACCTGAGAAGCGGAGCTCCAGGTGGAGACACAAAATATACCGAGAAATTGTGTGACGTGAAGGAAGCTACTCCATCTCTCTGAGCTTCAGTGTCCCCCCCTGTAAAATGGGGATCACAGGACTACTTCACAGAGCTGTTGGGGAAGTTACATAAAAGTTCCTGTGACAGCAAGTGTCCACATTATTAACAAAGTCATATCCGACTTCAAAATAATCGATGAAAAGAATAATGGCAATGAGACCAAAGACGGGATGCTCAACTTCATAAGCAGCCCCAGCAGCATGAGAATGAGACAGGGTACTAGTAAGCAGGGTTCTTCACAGCTCCACTGGAGATGATGAACACAGGCTACACCAGGATAAGTCACTGTTGTACAGTGACTCGTGTAGTGAAGATGGGTCTCTAAAGACACTGTGAAATCCAGTTACACACAGTGGCTCCTAGGAAACAACTACAAAGCAATCAACTCAGCAGATAGGAATGGGAAGGGGGTGAGCATAGAAGGGTCAGAGCCACAAAATCTGATGGAAGACACTGAACCACGAGCGCTCAGCTCTGTCAACAGCTGCTGTGGTTGCACCAGGAGATCAAATGTCTGAGACAGCCATTGTGGGGACTGCTGGGAGCACAGTGGTCACTGAAGCCACACCCCAACAGCAGTTGCATCGGAGCACACAGAACCCGAGACTTTCTTCTCCATTAATCGTTGTTTTAAGATGATGAATATCCTCATGTTACAATGTCTCCTTCCAACCCTTGTGGATGAGTGTCATCAGAACCCCCTGAAGAGGTCACAGGCCAGAGTAGGATGGAACACTGGGGGCTGGGGGAGCGGCGCTGCACCTGACCACACGGACTATCACCCGGGTCTATTGAACATGAGAGAAGAACTCGAGGATGTGGTCTAAGGAGAATTCCCCGTCTTGCCACACTCAGAGACACTGCAGAGTTTCTCGTCTGTTCTTTACAAAAATGTTAAAGAATTCGAGTCATTAATTCATAAAGAGGTAAATTCTTCACATAGTGACAGGGTCCAGTTTCCATGACCAGCTTTTTCAGTTGTTTTGATGACATCCCACATTCAGGAATCGGAAATGTAACCTATTGGGGTGTGTAATATAAACAAGGACTTTTTTTCATGTAGATCAGCACCCAGGTTTTTAGGGAGGACATGAATCATGAAAGCTGCTAACCATTCCTCCACAGGTTTCAATAAGACTTTTAAGTTAATTTACCAATCTCAGGAAAAGATAACTTGGCAGTTCAAATTTTTTGTTTCTGCATTCAAGCGTATAGTACAGCCAAGAGAATGAGGAGAAAAAAATTAACAAGAAGGTCTTGCTTGCATTTCATCTTTTGCAAATAATCAGGATATTTTATGCTCTGTTCCTTTCACTACTCTAATCAATTTTTAAAGAATACGGTACATTTGACTATTCCTGGGCATGTTTATCCTGGAAACTTGCCAGAATCCCAAGCAGAGATGTTAAAGCTGACGGGTTTCAAATGCTGCCCAGGTGCTGTCTACCATGAACACGCCTCTCCCAAAGCTGGACCACCGGTCTCTTCCTGAAGGATCAGAGTCATCACTCATGTCCCTGAGAGACTGGCCACTCAGGCCTGAGCTGAGATTAGGTGATCAATCTAAAGGGCAAAATGCTTAAGCTATTCTCATCTTAAGGATGCTGTTTTGGAGGCCTCTGCACTGGAATGGGTTAGTGAAAACGGCTTACTAGATACTTGCCTGGGAATTGTGTTGTTCCCCTTTGCTCTTAGCAGATCCTGGGGAAACCAATGATTAACCCCGAGGATGCCTCAACTTCCACACCTGTGAAAAAGGCAAGCAACAGCCAATGCTACCACCCTGCAAACTCTTAAGTTGTGCTTGCAAGAGGGGCCACAAGGGCGAATGTCTCCCCAAAGCTGATGAAATGATGGCACTTTGGCTGGAGATGGCAGAGGGCAGCAGGCAAACTGGAAAGTTTCTGGGATGTCAAACCAGTTCCCATAAGCACTTTAGAGAAGCACCTGGCCTTGGACTAGGTAGGAGGCTGTGGAAAGACCCACAGGCATGCAGGTGGGAGGAGGAATCAAGCAACGGAGGGAGGTGGTGGGGAAGAGGCGCCAGTCCAGCTTCAATTTTGGACAAAAGCAGTTGCACGTTGCAGGCCCGCGGCTGCCCATGCAGCCGCCACACCCTCCTAACTCCCTGGTCCCTCTCGTCCTGTCACATTCCCTCCGGGACTCAGTCCTGTTGGAGCGGGTGCAGGGCCAGAGTCCTGATTCAAAGGGGGTTTGGCCCTCGGCCAAGCTCACATTGCCCTGTTCCTCCCCCCAGAGCTAGGCACGGCCTCGTGCCCAGAGCCTCCTGGGAGTTCTAGTCCTGCAGCCCTACGGGTTGCCAGCTGGGAGCGGTTAAGAGAGAAAAGCTCCCAGCATGCACAGCTCGTGGCCCCAACTCGTGCCTTGTCTCTCGGGCCCTGGGCTCCACGCCTCTGATTCTCCATCCAACCCTCTTCTCTATACCACGCCCATTCTCCATGCCCTGACCACCCCCCAGAGTATGCGCAGTGTGGTTGGGCTGCATCCCTTGAGGCCAGTACTCAGGTAGGGGTGGGGCTCACCAGCCTGGCTATTGCTGAGGTTGCTTGCAGCCCTGGTGGAAGCTCCCTGGCCAGTATTTGAAATGTGAATTCAATATCTAAAATGGAACTACCAGGTGCCTGGGATCCTGGAATTTGCCTTTTCAAGGCCACTGTCCTACCATCCCCCCATCCCTCCAGGCTGCCATGATCCTCGCTCTGGACCCGTGGTCAGGGTCGCTGCAGAGATCCTCCCTTTGGACCCAATCTGCCTGAAGGGCCCATACCTTGGTCAGGAGTCTTAGAAGGACTGCCCTGAGCCATGTCATAAAAAGGAGAAAACATCACATTGGACAGCCCCAATTCCTGCATTATACAGACAGGAAACTCAGGTGCACTGGTAAGTGACCCCTAAGCCACTTCAGGGGACCACACACATGTCCCTTTTCCCACGCTGCACACAGGCTGGTTCACTGGACTTCCTTATCCCAGTGTGGACCTCTTGGCCTCGTTAACATAGGCAACAACACCGAAACTTCCCTTTGGTCCTTCCCACAATGTTAGGCAAGTTTGTGCAGGAAGGTAATATGCAATTTCTGCTCTACTATAGGGCTGGCTCCTTGGGAACTAGTTTTAATATCCTTGTTTAAATATACCCTCAGAATCACAAAATAATTTGTTGCTGTGGGGGGTTATGGTGATAATTCTCTGAAGTCGTTTTTCCATTTAGCTTTTCTGATTGACTCCAAATACTACAGCACCACACACTTCTTAGACTGGTGGATGCACAGCTCCACTTCTTTGCAGGGAGGACGCACAACAGCAGAATATCTGTGGCCTGACTTTCTGGAGCATCGGTATTACTACAAGATTTGGAAGAAGAAATGTTAGGTCATTTCCAAGGTAAGGAATTAAAAACTTAACACTAAGATGAGGTGGGAAAGTCATATGCCATTAATAATTGTCAGTAATCTGTGCCTGAAATGTCAGACTTTCTCTGAGAAAGAACTCTGAGACCCTATTTCCCATTGTTTTAAATAGGAAAAATTAGAAGGCATAGCAAAGCTATCGAAAAACTCTACCAATTTCCTAAGTCACAATATGGCACCTAGACATAAGTTACGAACATCATGAGCTCCTCATTTTGTTCCTCATCCAACCCAGTCTCACAGGTCTTCAGTGCATGCTGTGAACACGGCACTGTGCTAGGTGTCGAGGCCTTGGTGAGCATCGTGGTGGGGGTGGACCTTGCTGGAGAAAGATGGCATCATAAAAACTCAAATCCATGCCACTTACAAAACTGAGGCAAAAATGGAAAGACCCAGGAGCCACGCAGGGATGAGGGCATTAATAGATACTTGGGAGTATTAAAATCCATCTAATGGTGTCATGAGTGAATGTGTTCCACTTTAAAACAAAACACTGCTGTTATTCTAAGATATTGACTTAGTATCTTTGTGCAAATATGCAGGATTTAAAATGTTTATTGATGTATAACATGCGTACAGAAATATATGCAGAAGTCATCCACGTAAATCTCAAAGAATTATTACAAAGTGAACACACTTGTGTGACCAAGAACTAACACCAGCTTTACTCAGGCCCCGACAATCCCTTTCTCCCTATTTCCTCCCCAAAGGTAACTGATATCTTACCAGTGAACACTGTATATCGAGTTTGTCTTCTTATACAAGTGTTTTATTACAGAACAATTTAAACAATATACAAAATAAGCAAAATAGCATAGTAGGCCCATCACCCAGCTTCAACAACTACTAATCATCTGCTATTTTTGTTTCATCCACACTCCATCCCATTCTCACCTCACTTTATTATTCTTTTAAGCCTTTGTGCGTGTGTGGTGAGTAAGATGTGTGCACACTGAAAGGCACAAATCTCAACCGTACAGTTTTGGCAAATAAACATGCCCATATAACTTTCATCCCTTTAAGAATAGGATAGTTCCATCACCCCCAGAAAACTCCTTCCTGTTCCTTCCCAGACAATTTTTTCCTTCCCCCGATGCAACCCCTGTTCTGGTTTTTTCAGCATAGGTTCATCTTGGCTGAAATCATCCCATGTGTGTTGGTTTCTGTCCAGCTTGCCTCCCTCAGCACGATGTTGATGAGTCTCTCTCAGCATGTGTGTGTCAGCGTTTGCTCCTTGGCACGGCTGAGGACGTTCTGCTCTGTGGATGCCCCAAAGTGCGCTCATCTTGCTCCTGGGGACGTGCAGGTCATCTCCTGTGAACAGTCTTGTACAAACGTTTTTTGGTATGCTGTTTAATTCCTTTATTAGCATTTAAGTGACACACCTTTGGATTTTTACTGGTTGGTCCAGATTACAATATGCATCTTTAACATATCACAGCCTACCTAGACTTAATAGTTCACCAGTTTAATCAATGTAAAATATGGAAGACTTGCTACAGAACGGTTCCATCTACGTCTGTCTGTCCTTTGTGCTATTGTTGTCATAAATTTTACATCCACCCATGTTATAAATCCCACAATACAGTGTTATAATTTTTGCTTTAAATAGTCATAGGTATTTTAAAGAAATAAGAGAAATAAGTTAAGTGTTTGGAAGGAAATGCTTTGAGACTCTGCAATTGTACTGTTTCTTCTTTAAGTTTCCTCCCGTTTTTGCATTCATCAGTCAATCTTTCCAACAGTAATTATTACTGTAGCGTTCTAGTGGCGATTTTCAATTTCATGCTGTCTAGCGCATATATTATTTGGAACTCTGTGAGGAAGATTCCCCACCCTCCCTCTCCTTTCCTTCTTCCTTTCTTTCTCTCTTTCTCTCATTCTTTTTTTTCCCTTTTTTCTTTCTTCCTTCCCTTCCTTTCTTATTTAATCTTTTTTATATCAGTATAGCCTCGTGGATATTTATTTTAGTCTCTGGGTAATAATCCAATGCTACCATTATTTATTTTGTTGCTCACAGTTTTCCAGCTTGAGTCATTGGGAAGTCTTTTAGACTGATTCATTTTGACACGTCCCATCATTTTCTGTGTGTGTGTGTGTGTGTGTGTGTGTGTGTGTGTGTGTGTTTGTGTGTGTTTTAAAGCACTTTCCTACTTTCTGGCACTACAAGATGATCCAGGCTCATTTTGTATTTTCTATCTCCAGCCCTAGAATTAGCCATTTCTCCAAGAAAACCTGGTTCTTTTTATTGGAGAATGATATTTAGAAAACAAGATCTGGGAGCTAGATGTGCTCATTAATATTAGAGTGTCACTGCTTCTAGTCCCTCTCAGCAGAGCTTGGAAATATATCTATGAATATAAACTCAAGTATACGCATCTGTCTATCGATCTATCAATCTATCTATCTTTTTTGATAGATATATTAAAAGAGACATGGATTCATACTGATACTTCCAACTCCAAGCCAGCACCACTGGGTTTATTCTAGCATTCTCCTTTTGTTTATTTGTAACTTCTTTCACCAACAGTGAGAAACCTAACTCCAGTTAGCTACAATATGTTTACTGTGTCAACTAGTTTCAGAATTGCTAATCCATACTCTTATGAAAAACAAATTGACCACCTAGAGTACAGTGTTTATGTCCAGTACTTTAGTTTTACAGTATCCCGTCAAAACACTGTCTTCCAAAGTAACTTAGGTCAGGACCTTTCATCCCCACTCCTTCTGTATGGTTATGTCACATGCTTGTAATACAGTGAGATTCATTTGTCACTGCATTCCATCTGGGTTCCCCAGCATCCTGATTGATTTTTAAAATTTGCAGAGTAAAATTCACTCTTTGCTGTGTACAGTTCTATGGGTTTTGACTTTATGGTCATGCATACATGTCCACAGTACCATACAGAGCTGTGTTTTTCACTCCCAAAGTTCTCTCATGCTATCCCTTTGTATTCAACCCCTTCCCCTACTCCATCCCTTGGCAACCACTGATCATTTTCCATCCCTGTAATTCTGCCTTTTCTAGAAAGTCATATAAATGGAATCATATTCTATATAGCCTTTTGAATCTGGCTTCCTTCACTTAGAGAAATGCAGCCAAGATTCATCCATGTTGTTGTGTGAATCAAGAGTTTATCCTGGGACCGACCCATGGCTTAGCAGTTGAGTGCGTGTGCTCCCCTACTGGCGGCCCAGGTTCAGATCCATGGTGCGCACTGACACATCGCTTCTCAGGCCATGCTGAGGTCGTGTTCCACATACATCAACTAGAAGGGTGTGCAAATATGACATACAACTATCTACTGGGGCTTTGGGGGGAAAAAGGAGGAGGATTGGCACTGGATGTTAGCTCAGGGCTTATCTTCCTCACACACAAAAAAAAGAGTTTATCCTTTTTATTGCCAAGTAGTATTATAATGTACCAATGCAACACAGTTTCTTTCTCCAGTCACCTGATGAAGGACATTTAGTTTATTTCCAGCTTTTGGCAATTATGAATAAAATGGCTATAATGATTCCCACAAAGATTTTTGTTTAAACATTAGTTTTCAATTTTCTTCAGTAAATACCTAGGAGTGGGATATCTGAGTCATATAATAAGTGTATGTTTAGCTTTATAAGAACCTGCTCAACTGTTTTCTGAATGCAACTATCATGTTGCATTCCCAGTTCTAATTGCTCCTAGTCCTCACCAGCACGTCGTATTTGCAATTTTATTTTTTATTTCAGCCATTTAATAGGCGTGCAGTATCTTATTATGGCTTCTACTTCCTTTTTGAAAGTGAGTTCTGCTAAATATAGAATTTTGTGTTGACTTTTGGGTTTTCTTTCTGCACTTGAATGATGTCATTTTGTTGTTGAGTTGTCTCTTTTGTTTTTGATAGTACATCATCCATCATTCACAATATTTCTCCCTGTATGTAATGTCTTCCACTGTATGTGTGTATTTCCCTGATGCTTTTAAGAATTTCTATTTATCTTTGGATTTTAGTAGCTTGACCATCGTGTACCTAAGTATGCTTTTCTTTTATATTTTATTTTGTGGGTTTGCTGAATTTCTGGGATCTAAAATTTTAGATTTTCCAACAAATTTTGGAAGTTTTATGCTATTACTTATTGATTTGCCTTTCTGCCTCATTTCATTTTTCTGTCTCTCCCCTCTCTGCTTGGGACTCAATCATCTCACAGGTCATAAGGCTCTCTTCATTTTTCTTCAAAATTTTTACATTCTTTTCTTCAGACTGGATAATTTCTATTGCTGCATCTTCATGTTTTTTCTACTATTTCTAATCTACCGGTAAACTCAAAAGTATTTTTTTTTATTTCATCTTCCTATTTGGTTCTTTTGTGTAATTTCCACTTCTCTGCTGAGTTCCCACATCTGTTCATTCACTATGGGAATATTTTTCTTTACCATCATGATCATCTTTATAATAACTGCTTTCGTATTCTTGACTGCTAATTAGAACACATTGGGGAGAGTTTCTACTGCCTGCTTTTGGTCACATATGGATTACATTTTCCTATTTTGTCAAATCTCGTGCTTCTTTTAAATTGTGTACTGGAAATCATGAAAGATAGGTATAGAGGCTCCGGATTCTATTGTATTCCTTGGAAGAGTTTTGTTATTTTTCTAGCAGGGAATCAACTTGGCTAGACTGAAATTCCAATCCTACCTCATTTACAGTGGGCATAACTGAAATCCTAGTTTAGTTCTTTCATCTTCCAACTGCTATTTTTACACTAGGCCTTCTGGGGCCTACCCTGCATGTGTGTTGTTCAAAGATCTGCCAATTTGGAGTGTGTGGGGGAGAGACTTACATATATATTTTGCGATTTTCCTCTTTGTGTCTCCCTCCCTTCCAGAATTTCTCCCCTAACTTTCCAGCTACTCTGCCAGCCCAAAAATACATCCTCTAACATTACAAGTAAGACTGTAGTTTTTCCCCTGTCTAGGCCATGTGCAGATTTTGGAATGCTTTGAGGCAAAAGACTCAAGCTTGCAAATATCTCCTGGTGCAATTCCCATCATTTAAAGGAAGAGTCCCTCTCAGTTCTGCTTGCTTTTGGAAGTGATTTATACATACACACAAATACACATTTATTTTATGTGTATTACATATAGCCACACGAGTCTGTATAAATATATATAATATTTTGTGCAGATTTTATCATTGTTATCTGTGAGAGTGTTAATTCAACAGGCTACTCCACCATTACTAGAAGCCAGACCTCGGTTTTGTTTCTTTCTTGGATTTTATATAAATGGAATTATAAAATATATAGTCTTTTGAATATAATTTCTTTTATGCAGCATTATGGTTGTGATATTCATCCATGCTATCGCATGTAGCTAGTGTTTGTTCATTTGTTGATAATAATTAATTTTTTAATGGTCATAAAATATGCATAACATAAAATTTTCACCATTTTTAAGTGTACAGTTCAGTGTCATTCAATACATTCACATAGTTGTGTAGCCATAACCTCCAACCTTCCACAGAACTGTTTTCACATTGCACTGAAACTTTATGCCCATTAAGCAACAATTCCCTGTTATCCCTCCCTCTTGCCCCTGGGAACCACCATTCTCCTTTCTATTCCTATAAATTTGACTACTCTAAGTACCTTATATGAGTGGAATCATACAGTATTTTTCCTTTTGTGACTGGCTTTATTTCACTTAGCATAAAGTCCTCAAAGTTCATCCATGTCATAGCATGTGTCAGAATTCCTTCCTTTTTAAGGATGAAGAGTATTCCACTATGTGTATACACCACATTTTTTTGTCAGTTCGTCCATTGATGGACACCTGGCTTGATTCCAGCTTCTGGCTATTTTGAATAATGCTGTTAAGAACACGGGTGTACATATATGTCTTTATACCTCTGCGTTCAGTTCTTTTGCGTGTATACCCATAAATGGTGTTCTCAGATTCACTTTTTCACATGTAGGAGGCTTCCCCACACCTCCAACAAGCAATTCTTGGAATGCCAGCTGGTCGCCAGATAATTCAACTCAATTTGATGCTGACAACCCAGAGATACATCAGATTCCACAGGTTGATGGCTCCGTCCTATAAGTCTGCACACCCACCCAACCTCACCTCAACTTCAGATGCCAGTTACAAGCCCAGGCTGTTACCTATACTTCTGACTTACTGGCTAAAAACCAGAGGTTCCCACAACCTTCTCCTTGGGTTTGATTAATTTGCTAGAGTGGCTCACAAAACTCAGAGAAACATTTACTAGGTCACCAGTTTATTATAAGAGGATATAATTCAAGAACAGACTGTTGGAAGTGGTGCATAGGGAAAGGTATGGAGACGGTACACAGAGCTTTCATGCCATCTCCAGGTACACCAGTCTCCAAGCAGTCCTTGTCATTGCCAACCTGGAAGCTCTCTGAACCGCCTTCTCTTGGGATTTTTATGGAGGCTCTCTCACATAGGCATGATCAATTATTAACTCAATTTCCAGCTCCTCTCCTCTCTCTGGAGGATAAGGGGTAGGGCTAGAAATTCCAAGCTTCTAATCAGGGCTTGGTCTTTCTGGTGACCAGCCCCCATCCAGGAGCCATCCAGGAGCCCACCCAGAGTTGCCTCAATAGAACAAAAGATTCTCCTAGTGTTCTTATCACTGGGGAAATTACAAAGGTTTTAGGAGCTCTGTGCCAAGAACTGGACACAGAGGCTGATAAATATGATTTTTATTATTTCAGAACCCATAAGTGGAATTTCTAGATCATATAGTAATTCTATTTTTAATTTTTGAAGGAACTGCCACACAGTTTTCCACAGTTTTATATTCTCACACTCAGAGCACAAGGGTTCCAATTTCTCAACATCCTTGCCAACACTTGTTATGTTCTGATTTTGTGATAGTAACTATCCTAATGGGTGTGAAAAGGTATCTCATTGTGGTTTTATTTCACATTTTCCTGATACTTAGTGATGTTGAGCATCTTTTCATGTGTTTCCTGTTCATTTTATATCTTCTTTGGAGAAATGTCTATTCAAGTACTTTGTGCATTTTTAAATTGAGTTGTTTTTTTATTGTTGAGTTGTAGATGTTCTTTATTTATTCTAGATATTAATCCCTTATCAGATTTGTGATTTGCAAATATTTTCAATCTTTCTATGGTTTGCCTTTTTACTCTGTTGATAGTATCTTGTGATACAGAAATCTTTTTCATTTTGATGAAGTAAAATTTGTTATTTTTTTTGTTACTTATGTCTTTGGTGTCATAAAGAAATCATTGTTACAATGGCATTTGGACCCAATGACACACAGCTTTTACCATGTGTTTTCTTCTAAGGATTTTATAGCTTCAACTCTAACATTTATATCTTTGATCCATTTTGAGTTAATTTTTGTATATGGTGTAAAGTAAGGGTCCAACCTCATTCTTTTGCATGTGGGTATCCAGTTTTCCCAACAACATTTGTTGAAAAACTGATCTTTTCTCCTTTGAATGATCTTTGTACCTTTGTCAAAAATCATTGGACCATATACGCAAAGTTTTATTTCTGGGGTCTCTGTGCTATTTCATTAGTATAGTGTGTGTATTTACGCCAATACCACACTGTTTTGATTACTTTATAGTAAGTTTTGAAATCAGGAAGTGTGAGTTCTCTAACTTTGTTCTTCTTTTTCTAGATTGTTTTGGTTATTCAGGGTCCCTTGAGAGTCCATATGAATTTTAGGATAGATTTTTCTAATTTTGCAAAACCATCACTGGAATTTTTACCTCTTTGAGTAAGTTGATTCTTAAGTATTTTACTCTTTTTGATGCTATTGTAAATAAAAATGTAAAGTTTTTAAATTTCTTTTTCAGATTACTTATTATTAATGTATAGAAGAACAACTGGTTTTTGCATGTTGATTTTGTGTCCCACTGCTCTGCAGAATTTTCTAGTTCTAACAAATTTTTGGTGGAATTTTTAGGGGTTTCAGCATATAAGATATTATTTGTAAACAAATATAATATTACTTCTTCCTTTCCAATTTGGATGCTATTTCTTTCTTTTTCTTGCCTACTTGCCTTGGCTAGAACTTCTAATACCATGTTGAATAGAAGTGGTGAAAATGGGCCTTCTTGCCTTGTTCCTGATCTTAGAGAAAAAGCTTTCATTCCTTCACCCTTGAATATGATGTTCTCTGTGGATTTCTATATATGGCTTTTATTATGTTGAAGTAGTTTCCTTTTACTCTGAGGGGTTTTTTAGTGGTTTTAGCATGAAAGCATGTTTAGTTTTGTCAAACGCCTTTTCTGCATCCATTGAGATGATCACGTGTTTTTTTCCTTCATTCTGTTAATGTGGTTTATTACATTGATTCATTTTCATATGTTGAAACATCCTTTATTCCAGGAGTAAATCCCACTGAAAAATGCTGTATAATCCTTTTAATATGTTGATTAATTTAGTTTATTACTGTTTTATGGAGGATTTTTATATCAATATTCATCAAAGATATTGACCTATAGTTTTCTTTTCTCTCAGTGTCTTTGGCTTTGATATCAGGGTAGTGTTAATCCCATAGGATGACTTTAGGGGTATTCTCTCCTCTTCAACTTTTTGAAAGAGTTTGAAAAGAATTGGTGTTAGTTAATTAAAAAAAAAGTCTTTGGCCCAGGAATAAATTCAGCATAAAATAAATACAAATAAATATTTTTTAAAAATATGAAAAAGTTTTCTTACTAAAAAAAATTAAAAATTAAGCAAGTACATCACTTATCACTTTCTTTCTTTTTTTTTTTAAGATTTATTTATTTATTTATTTATTTTTCCCCCCAAAACCCCAGTAGATAGTTGTATGTCGTAGTTGCACATCCTTCTAGTTGCTGCATGTGGGACGCGGCCCCAGTGTGGCCAGAGAAGCGGTGCGTCGGTGCACGCCCGGGATCCGAACCCGGGCCACCAGCATCGGAGCGCGCGCACTTAACCACTAAGCCACCGGGCCGGCCCTCACTTTATTTCTAAAAAGTTTTTTAACCTACTAGTAAGCATGAACAAATTGTTAGAATTAAAATGACTGAAGTGTTAATTTTCTTCATTGCAAATTTTCTGACAGAAGTATATGATGCCGTCATGTATCACATCTTTTATGAAAAAATGATCTTTTTTTGTAGTATTTGAAAATATTATGAATTTTCCCAGTGGCCTCTGACAATACTCTGATATGCAAAGTTATCTTTTCAACATGTATGTCTCATCATCATCCTTACCAAATTAACAAACTCAGGTGCTAATTAATCAACTACTTTTCATATGATTCAGGTTCTCCACCACCAACTCCCCTAAGCATCAGGAAATTCTACAACTTCTGCAAGATTAACAATTTTACCTTATATTGTATTCATCTCATGTGGTTTAAAACATCCAAAAATCATTGATAAACTGACCCTGCCCAGACTAAAGCATTGTGAATTATAAAAGATGGTCTCTGTTAAGTGAGGAGGGATTTCAGGTTGAACTTAATATTATGAGTGGTCAATTTATTACAGTGTATTGTTCTGTTATGTATTTCACTTCTTTTCTAAAAAAAAGTGATAGTTGAGGGCACTTAGATAAAAATTTGAGAAAATAAGGAACTGTTACACACTGTAAGCTTCAAATGTTTTCAAGCATAAGATAAAATAAGAACTAAAACTATGAAATGACAGAGGAAATAGAGATAAGGGGATGAAATTGCAAAACTGAAACTATAATAATATCTCAATGGCTAATGTTGTGGTGCCAGAAAGGTGGTGAAGTCAAAGAATTCGTGAAGATGATAATAAACACACTACAAAGAAAAAAGATTGAAATTTTCATAGAGAGATTTTTACAGTGATATGACAGAGAACAGGGAAGAGAAGTTGGAGTGAGAGACTATCTGCTTCTTAAATTATTTCCACTGTTGAGAACAAAAATCCAATTTGCTGAAATCTTTATTCCCCTCTATGACCCTATCTTTACCTGCAAAGTCTCAGCATTGAATCGATGTCACAGTCCAGCTTTTCCATCCCTAGGGAACAAAGCAATTTATCTCATCTGAAACCTCAATTGCTCAGGCTGTGAAACAAGGCCGGCCATCCATTCTCACAGAGGAGCCAACTGGAGGTAGGATTTTTGGTTCTGAATTCAGTTAAACATCTTCAAAGAATTGTATCTGGCCTTCCTTATCCAGGGCTATCAGTGAAGTGCTGGCTGGCTTTCAGAGAAGAACAATTCACAGTCAGCGGAGATATTTTCTGTTGAGCTCTCTAGAGAAGGCTGTGGGGCTTGTCAGTAAGAGTTAATTTATATGCGGGTTATAAATTTTTATTTTATTCAAAGATTTATAAAGAAATTTACATGGTAAGTATTATTATCAACATAAAACGTTGTCTATTCTCTGGTCATTTAAGCAAAATTTTCCTCTCAGGGTCCACCCATGGACAAAGCCCAGATTTAATCTCCAAGAGTCAGCCAGGCACTCTGCGGTCCATGGGAAGCCCTCAAGTTTGCAGCCTGTTTCCTTGTGTGCTGTGCTGGTGTTTAATCTTCCATCTCTTCCGGGTACAACTAGACAGATGCTTATCAAATCATCAAGGGACTTGACATTCGATAAATGTACTTTTCATTATCTTTAGACTTCTACACTTTTCAAAAAGACTCTCAGCATTTCCAGTAATTGTGCAGCAGTTTACCCAACACTAAGGTTCCCACTATTAAAAGTTAAAACAAGTAAATTTTGAAAAGGAAAAAGTGATCTTTGCAATTTTGTACAGAATCTATATAATGGGTGCATCCTTATAAATGGAGGTGATGGTGCTCAGGGCAAGCTACCCCAGGAGGCACCACTCTGGTATGCAGATTATTTCGAGCTGAAGACAATAAGGACTCAGAGAACTCACGAAGAATATTTGAGTTTCCCCTCCCAAACTGCCTAAAGAATTTAAAACAAAAGATCTGTTTCAGGAAGGAGTTATTATCATGATGGCTGTAAAGATAATGTAGGATAGAGGTTACAACAGGAAAGGCACCAAGCCCCTTTTATCAAAAACTCTATCTCTCCCTGACCACATTATCTATAGATGACCCTGAGAGGAGTTGTCAGGCAAACATTTGCATTTCTATCTCCATGTGAGTTGTCTTCTTGCCCTCTGAGGTCCCAGACCACTACCCATCCCCAACACCTTCCTCGTCTTTAGCTACAATACTTAAGCAGGCAGCTTAGACAGAGGGACGAGTTGCTCATTTCTGAGTTTCTCCCATGTATACATGTTATTAAACTTGGTTTTATTTTCTCCTGCTAACCTGTCTTGTTAATTATTTGGCCAGCCATAAGAACCTTAAGAAAAGGGCAGAGGCAGATTCTCTCTCTCCCCCAACAGTTTTTGTGCCCAACGTGGGGCTACACCGGCTGGCAAGTTGCGTTCTCTGGCTGGAAGAACTGCCTTCTCCCTGGATTACTTCAGATGATGAGATATGGGAACGCCTGACGAAAGTCGGCAAAATATAAGACTTCTTACCACGTCAGCCTCCCAGAATCTCTACCTGTGGAGTCCGGTGGAAGGAAGTGGTGAGAATTTTTTTCTCTTTCTAAATTTAGATTGGCAGAAGAAAATATTTGGGAAACGAGTTTCTTGTGCTTTTAGTGACGCTGGTACATTTGGTAGAGTATTCTTGGTTTTGATCTTGATCCCTTTTCCTCCCAGAGATAGTCTCTGTTTTTCTCTTTTGTCTTTGTCTTTTGTATCGTGTGTCATAAGAAGGAAATACCATAGGGTAGGACGCAGGCATAGACCCTATAAGCCCAATGTCCGGGCCGGCCCCACAGACTGGTGAGTTTGCGGGTCTCACCAGACTGGCGTCTATTTAGACAAACTTTGCTGTGGGTTAATATGCACATGAAGTGAAGGCCATTGCCAAGGGCATCTTGGAAGCCAAAAAGGCCACAAATTTGGTGGGCACGGGTCGAGCGGTTAAGAGCCATTAGGGCAGTCGCCACTTTCAGGAAACTCCCGTGACAGGATAAGTTGGGTCACGGAACGGGGTAGATGACACAGGTCCCCCGTCAACTGCAAGAAAATGTCCATGCAATGACGAGGTACTCTGTAAAGCACACAGTCCCCAACCCCGTGACACCTCCCCACCTAGGTATTATTCTGGCTCCAGCAGACCTAAGGCGTGGCTAAAGCTGTCATTGTGCACATAAGAAAAAAACCGGAAGAGGTTTTTCCTTCTGTCTTGTTCTGTGTCCTGAGACAACTTGGCTTTGTGCCAAGTGAGACTATCCTCCTTGGTCTCCACCATATGGAAGGTGCATTTACTGGGGTGCCCCTTGGTGGCCAGTCGAGTAGACTGGGGTTCTGAACTGTCTCTTTGTCTGGCTGTGCCAAGCTCTCGGGGGAGTTTGTCATAAAGGGCCCAGTCCATAAGGGCTTTTGTCGTCTTAACCTTCGTTGCTTGTTAGTGCTGGAAAAATCCCATACCAGTATCACCTGCCCGGTGTCACAGATTAGCGTAGCGGGTCTGTGACTGGAGGCGTCCCACACTATTGTGGGAGACCGGAGACACCGTTTTCACTACACCATCCTTACCGCCTGTGCAACGAAGGTCTTTACTTTCTCTGAATATCTTTGGGAGTGAATTCTGTGGATCATGGGGGCTACATCATCTGCGCCCTCACCAGGGACGCCTCTTGCGTCCACGGTAAAGATTTATTCTAAGCGTGGAAAGTTACCTCTGGGTCTTTCTTAAAAAGTCTTATTGGATCGAGTCACTATTGGAATAAATATACAAATGAAGATCCTACTCGTCAATGGCCAGATGACGGATTCTTTGAATTGGGAAAACTTCTAAATTGGGGGAAAAAAATATGTTTTGAGAGCTCTCACACAATTGTTTAATTGGTACCTAAAAAAGGGCCAGAAAAAGGAAGGGAAAAATTTAAATAGCCTTAAGAGCTTGACTCAGGTTACAATTGAATTGAGAACATGTAAAAGTGTAAGTGTTGATAAGATTATAAAGGTTGGAATGTTTGAGCTAATTTTATATAAAGAGGTTACATCAACTTTGCCTGAGTATATTTTAAAATGTCTGACTGGGAATTCTTCCCTTGTCCAAAATCAGAAGACCCAGACCTATTAATAAAAATCTTAATGATAACTATGGTTAAAGGTATAAGAGGTGATGAAATTTACATGAAGTTTTGTACAAAAAACTGACGTTATTTCTATTACAGAACTGGTTAACAAAAACAGTAATTTAAATGATGGCTAATTTTATCTAATGTCTTATGAAGTCTTATAGACAATCTAAATAATTATTGGGAACAAGTAACTAAATAGTTGTGAAAAAGATGAATGTTGGGTGAACTTTAAACAATAATTATGTGTTATGGTGGTTACAGCTTCCAAACTCTTTTTGGTGACATAAAACTTTAGAGTTTTGCTAAATTTTGTGATAAAAATTCACTGAGTATTATCATTTCCAAATAAGATAAGATATTAGACATTGATTGCTAAACTTACGTTTGTCTACTTTTGGCTTTTCATTACAGGAAAACTAAAAGGTGTTTTGGGTCTATTGGTAAACGTGTGTTTTATTAAAAGATTGTACTATAAAGGAACATATTTCTAGAAGTTATGAAGTCTTTATAAATTTTCCAAGCTACAAGATCCTAATGTAAAAGAAAGTTTATAATTGTTTACTTAGTTTTTACTTACAAATTGTGGTTTCTAAGAGTTAAAATTTCTAATTAGTATATGTGATTGAAGCTACTAAATATTAAGAAAATTATGTCTGTGTCCAAGGAAAGTAAGATGTATAAAGAAGGAACAAAGAATGGAGATATTTTATTTGATTGATTAAGAAAGATAAATTTGTCTTCAAGTACTAGGAGGGAAAAGAAAGACATGGGACAAATTCTGAATGTAAAAAGAAAGTTATAGGTTTGTGGAAGAGGAATTCTAGAAAAGCAGTTTTTGTATGGTCAAGTTGGCTAAGATTGAAATGAATTTAATTAAGTAAATGAGTTTTAATATCAGAGGGAAGCTGGTACAAAATTATAATTTGGTCTTCTTTCTCTTAAAAGGATAATTTTCATGAACTTGATAAAGAAGTTATAAAAGATTTTTCTTTACCTTTGGGTAAGTCTACCTGAAAGACAGGAAAAAAAAAATCTGTTAAAATGATTTCCTGCGTTCAAAAGACTGAGGTCTCTCTATTAAAGTTTTTGGACTGTCAATGCTCTCTTTGCTTTAACGTTTTCTATTTTTGACAAGCTCCCCAAAATTCATATAAATAAAGTCTTTTTTTTTTTACTTTTTCTCTTTGAGAATTTTCAAAGGGCCCTGGAACTTCTCAAAGAAATTTCCTCTCTTCCTACAAAGGGAAAGATACTAAATTTATTAGGCTTATTCCGTATGTTAAATTACATGGAAAGCATTGTCAAACAAGTGATGGTAAGTCTGCTTAGGTGCTGTTATGTGGGCAAATGTTATTGACATAGGTGTTTTAAAATTGTATAACATTACTGAAATTCTGATCTGTCCTGATTATCAGTCATAATTCTGGTTATTATTATTTTAAAGTGTTGTATGTCACAAAATTAACCAAATTTCTCTGTCAATTGCCATTTTGAGGTCTTGTTTACAGACTTATTTCTTTGCTCTAATGCTCTTGCAAAATGTTTCAACTTCAGAAAAATTCATGGAAAAGACTCTGACATTTACACTGGAGTACAGGGTTCTGACAAACTTTCTGATAATAAAACTGAACTTGGTAAGAAATTACAGAAAGCTGATGGAAAGACTGATAACTTCATGAAGCTGCTCACAAAAAGATTGGGATCAAGAATGGATTACACAGGACTGAATGAACTGATAAGGATGATTATAATTTTTATTATTTTTCATTTGAAGTATTGCTGAATTTTTAATGTTTTGTTTTTTTAGATTTAAGGAAAACTTTTTCTCTTTTCTCCTGAGCTAGCTATGACTTATAACAATTTGGTAAATAATATTTTTGTAAGTAAAATTGAAATATTTATCTTTCTCTCTATCTGATCCCTCGAATTTGGAAACTCTTAGTGAGTATTGTTGTTTTCATGGCAATATAGTTATTTGCATAAGTTCAATAAGAATCTCTTCTCCTTATAACAGGACACAATTGGAAACACTGGTTCTATTACCAAGGCTGTGACTGGAACATCATATTTGCGATATAACCATACAGCTTTTGAGGAATGAAGATTGGACTTTATAGAATAAAGCCACGTGGAAACATTGGCCTGGTACCTTATGTTCCAAGCAGCACTTACCAGGATAAGTAAAGAATGTCACTTATCTGGCAAGCACAAGGAACCTCGAAATATTTTGGAGGAACCTCGGAAGAGAGGAGTTCACCCAAATCGGTAGGTATTACAGGCAAAGTCTGATAACAAAATTTTGGCTTGGCTTTCCTGGCCTGGAGAGGCCTTTAAAGTTCAATCTGAGATTCCTTATAAAAAGTTCCAGCAAAGCAGATTTAAAAGAGCCTATGTGATCAATTGCCATTCTTGCTGTACTTATGTAAATAATTGGGCCAACTCTATTGGAACTAGACTTATTTTGCAAACTACTTAGTTTTAATTTGTCTTTCTTTGATAAAAATGAGGGTGATTTTAGAAAGAAAAATTATATTTCTGTAAAAACTATAGTGTAGATTTGCGGATATTAGATCCTGGTTTTGTTAATTGTCTTTTAAGGTTTTTGTTTTATATTGTTGACTTGACTGGATCCTGATTTCTTCTAGTCTCCTAAAATATCTGGCTACAGATGTCCAAACTAACGTTTTTTATTTTTTCCATCATTTTCATTTGGAATCACTGAAAACTGAACCTGCCCTTTTTCCTGAAGCCTTTCAAACTGAAGCTGATGGACTTGCTATAAACTTAAGAGATTACCCGATGACATCATCAGAGACATTTTAAACTGCAAAAGCTGCTTTGACGCTGACATCTAAAAATCTTATCTGGCTGTCCTCTAAACTCAGAAACTGCTTTACAACTTGCTCCAACCATTAACCTTGTTTTTCTTTCGTTTACATAGAAATGCTTCCATTAAATACTTGATTGCTTGCTTCCACGATATAGGTGTAACCTTGAGAGCCCACCTGCATCACCACCTTCTAAAATGTACTTAATTGAACTATCTATTATCAGGACTAAGAAATGTGCTCAGTGAGATGAAACAATCTACCAACTCAGCTTCTGGACTATGAAACGTCTTTAATTTTCAAAAGGACTGTGAAACTTCTAGGAAAGTTTCAGAGGAGGGAACTGATGGTGCTCAGGGCAAGTTACCCCAGGAGGCACAACTCTGGTATGCAGATTATTTCGAGCTGAAGACAATAAGGACTCAGAGAGCTCAGGAAGAATATTTGAGTTTCCCCTCCCAGACTACCTAAAGAATTTAAAACAAAAGATCTGTTTCAGGAAGGAGTTATTATCATGATGGCTGTAAAGATAATGTAGGATAGCAGTTAGAACAGGAAAGATACCAAGCCCCTTATATCAAAAACTTTATCTCTCCCTCCACATTATCTATAGATGACCCTGAGAGGAGTTGTCAGGCAAACATTTGCATTTCTATCTCCATGTGAGTTGCCTCTTGCCCTCTGAGGTCCCAGACCACTACCCACCCCCAACACGTTCCTCGCCTTTAACTGCAATACTTAAGCAGGCAGCTTAGACAGAGGGATGAGTTGCTCATTTCTGAGGTTTCTCCCATGTGTACATGTTATTAAACTTGTTATTATTTTCTCCTGCTAACTTGGCTTGTTAATTATTTGGCCAGCCATAAGAACCTTAAGGGAAAGGGCAGAGGGAGATTCTCCCTCTTCCCCCAACAACAAGATTATCTGATTCCCAGAAAAAGAAAACATTACTATAATATTAAGGCTACAACTGTCAAAATGAAGCCAATATACACTCAAGTCAAGCTTTTGCTCAAAAGTTAATTGGCTCCTCTTTGAAACTTTATCATGTTTATTATATAAGCATAATATAGAGCCTAGAATATAGAAAGTGCTTATTGGTAAGTTAACATTCTGATCATTTATTTTGTAAATGTTAGTATGAGAGATGTAATTCGTTTTCTAGTATATTCAGATTTTCAAGTTCTGCTCAAACTAAAGCCACATTACTGGCAAGTTGGGATACCTCTAGACATCTGAAAAATATGAATCCTAAACAGAAGCATATAAATTCTCTAGTCATCAGGTTCTAAGTTCTAAAACATTCTAAGGTTTTGGAACAAATCAATGGCATTCCAAATTTACAGTAAGGCTACATGTGCCACACAGGATCCTACAGGAAGAGAAATCCAGATTTTAAATAGAGGAGATTATGCACAAAAATAAAGTACGTTTTCAAGTCTGAAAGGGGATTTCAAGAAGGAAGAGACTCTCAGAACATGTGGGAAGTGGTAAATAACTTATCAAGGGCTCTCTAAAGGAGAACATATTGTGGACAAAAGAGCTTCACACCAGAGAGCTAAAATGGCATCTCTGGAATCCTTACGATGAAATAGATGCTGAACTACTATTTCCTGAAACTTAAAATGCACCTTGGGCCGGCCCCGTGGCTTATCAGTTAAGTGCACACGCTCCGCTACCTGCGGCCCGGGTTCGGATCCCGGGCGCGCACCGACGCACGGCTTCTCCGAGCACGCTGAGGCCGCATCCCACATACAGCAACTAGAAGGATGTGCAACTATGACATACAACTATCTACTGGGGCTTTGGGGGAAAATAAAAGGAGGAGGATTGGCAGTGGATGTTAGCTCAGAGCTGGTCTTCCACAGCAAAATGAGGGGGATTAGCATGGATGTTAGCTCAGGGCTGATCGTCCTCACAAAAAAAAATAAAAATAAAATGCATCTTATCCTCCAAACAAATACCACCTCCTGCCTTGCAGCTTACCTGGACATAGTGATGTGTTGGAATCGTTTTTCTAATTCATTGGTTCTTTTTTTTTTGAAGATTTTATGTATTTATTTTTCCCCCCAATGCCCCAGTAGATAGTTGTGTGTCGTAGCTGCACATCCTTCTAGTTGCTGTATGTGGGACTTGGCCACAGCATGGCAGGAGAAGCGGTACCTTGGTGCGCGCCCAGGATCCGAACCTGATCCACCAGCAGCAGAGCGTGCGCACTTAACCGCCAAGCCACGGGGCCGGCCCCTAATTCATTGGTTCTTAAACTTGATGGGCACCAGAAGCACCTGGAGGCCTTGTTGAAACCCAGATTGCCAGGCCCCACCCCAGACTTGCCAGTTCAGCAGGTCTGAAGCAGCACCTGACAATTTGCATTTCAGCCCAGTTCCCAAGTGATGCTGATGCTGCTGGTCCAAGGACTCCACTTTGAGAACCACAGCCTGATTTACACCCTATGTATGGTTACCAAATCCATTATTTTATCCTTTGGCTGCTACTTTTCCTTTATCACATCAGCACCTTAGCTCCGAATCTCCTCACCTAGCAATGGGAATACGTGGAGAGTTTAACAGCTGGTTCTCCTTTCCAGATCAGTTCTCCCTCTTCCTCTCAATACTACATTCTCTTGCCAGGTAACTGTTCCTTAAACATCAGTGCATCATAGATCTTCCTCGCTCAAAAACTCATGACTCTTATGCTGAACACAAGACATTTTAAATTCTCCACTTGGTTCACAAGGTCTTTAATAGCCTTACTTTAATAGTAAAATGTGGACACCCTGTTCCGTACCCTGCCTGCTATAAAGGAGTATGTGAGGATTACATAAGATACAGTCAGTTCTCTTTCTGCACAGTGTGACATTCTATAAGGTCATTGTGTACACTGAATCGGTGAATATGACCCACTGCTCCTACGGGAAATGCGGTGTTAGGTTTCTGTAAGCCTTAGTCACATTTTCTTCAACTCATCAGTACATTACCTTGTTCTCTGTGTGTTCTCTTTAAAGTCACCTTATTTAATATATATTGTTGATATATTAACATTGAACTCACACCAACAGCACTGTAACTCGTGTCTGATAGTAGCTTGTCGAACACACATACTTTCTCAGTAAAGGCACGTCACAGCCTCTTGCCCTGAGGAACACCAGGCAGCATTGCAGCACTACACATGGGGGACATATTAAATGGCAAGGTCACCAACATAATGCACAAAAAGATAAGAAACGAGGCACTAAGTAGACTGCAAGAAGGACACTTGTTTACAATGTGGGCTGAAACAAGAGGGCAGAGCAGCACCTTGTTCCCCCTCAGCTGGGAACGTGCACGTCGAGTGAATCAAATTTCTCACCACTTTGTGCATATCTGCAAATGGACATGAAAGCCCTGAGAGTGTTCATTTGGGGGCTGCCAGTACATTTTAGCTAGTGGGCAAGTGTGCAAACACGGAATCCACAAATAATGAGGATCAACTATATTATGAAAGCATCTTTTCAAAACCAGAATATTGCTTATATATAAGAGCAATAATGATAACATAACAGCTAACATTTAAGTGCCTACTATGTGCCAGGAGCTCTTCTAAGTACTTTACATAAGTTAATGCATGTAAATCTCACTAAAACGCTACAAGACAGGAGTTTTCAGTAGCCCCTTTTGATAGATGAGGAAACTAAGGTTCAGAGAGTAAATATTTCCACAGGTTCTCCAGTTAAAAGTGGAATAACTGGGATTGATGCCCAGACAAACTAGTCCAAAGCCCACAGCCTCAACCACTATGGTAGGAATGTGAGCGAATTTTCTACCACTCCCTAAAAAGCCCCTTCTGATCCAGCCTGTGTGGTCTCACACATACTTATTCACTCATCAAACATTTTCTGAGTGCACCAAAGGTGTCAGGTACGGTGTTTAGATACTGGAGGGACAAATAGAATATCGTCACAAATAATCCATAACCAACCAATAAATCAAAATTGGGGTGAGTTTATTATGAGCCAAGCTTTGAGGATCATATAGCCAAGGAGAGTCCTTTCACAAAGAAATGGAGCACTGCAAAGAAGTGGGGTGTATAGTGTGGTTATATACCATCAAAGAGCATGTACCACATGTGATTGCAATGTCCCTTTTACAATAGCCACGACATTGACCTGTTGGCACGTGGATTGATGGACACTGTGGGTATCAGGTGTGCTGTCTCCATGGGCGTGGCTGTTGTCTCAAGTTTGGTGGTCACGGAACGAGCGCAGCAATCAAATCCTAGCCTATGGAGAAATGCTTATCCTTAAGGAAATGCTAATGTAGGGGAAGTTGCATTTACACCTTAAGGGCATTGCTTTTGTCTTTGGGACACGTTAATTGCTTAAAGCGGATATACAATGGATGAACAGAGGCTACAGGCCCCTTTTGGGGAAAAGCAAAAAAAAACAAGGTCAGGCCCAATTAGTTTTACACCAAATGGCTTCCTCATATGCTCCAATGTATCCTGTTGCTGGCCATTTATTCATCAAGAAGAAAGATCGTCTCAGATTTAAGGAGCTCACTGTCTATGAGACAAGAATAAAACAACAGTTATGGAAAAGGAAATAAGTACAGGGTCCCAGAGTGGGGACATCAAAATGGGTCTCTAGATGGAGACCTCTCAGGAAATGTCTCCAAGAGGAAGGAACATTTGATATGAGTTTAGATCAAGAAATAGGAATTAAGTTGATTAATAAAGGGGGTAGGAGTGCAGAAGAAACACATATAAAAAGACAGATATAAAGGATGCTAAAGCTTTCAGAAAATGGGGGTATTTTTAAGGCTGGAACAAAGCGAACATGTAGGACACAGTGGGTGATGAGGCTAAAGATGAGGACAGCAAGAGAAAGCCTGCGTGTCCAGCTCAGGAGTCTGAATGTTCTCTCGGATGCTCTGAGCAGTCATTGAAGGAGTCTAAGCAGATATCAGATTTAAGCAAATTTGGATTCTAGAAGGTAACTCTGGACGCATTGTGAAGGAAAGATTAGAAGAAATTAAGACTGAAGGAAAGGGACCTGTTGGAAGACTAGGCAGCGATCCAGATAAGATAGGTCTTGGCCGGCCCGGTGGCGCAAGCTGTTAAGCATGCATGGTCCGATGCGGTGGCCCGGGCTTCGCAGGTTAGGATCTCGGGTGCGCACCAACGCAGCGCTTGGCAGGCCATTCTGTGGCAGCATCCCATACAAAGTGGAGGAAGGTGGGCATTGATGTTAGCCCAGGGCCAGTCTTCCTCAGCAAAAAAGGAGGAGGATTGGCAGATGTTAGCACAGGGCTGATCTCCTCACACACACAAAAAAGATAGGCCTTGGCTCAACCACGGAGTCTGCAGGTGGAGGAGGCCAGGAGGTGGGAAGCAGTGCTGGGCTCCTGCAGGAGGAAACTGAGCTGCCTCTCAGTCACGGGAAGACTGTGCCTGTCATGGCCTCCCCACTCCCATGCCCAAATGCCATGTTCCTTTCTACTTCAGTACCTTTCCTCTCTTCTCCCATCTGAAATCCTCACTCTTTCTTCCCTCCACCTGCTCAAAAGTGGTCCCTTTGAGGACTTGATCTAGTCCACCTCTCCTAAGAAGCTGTCCTTAATTACAATTTCTCGATAACATTCTCATTTTTTTTAAGTTTCTGTAATACAACATACACTAAATACCTTGGCAGAATCAAATTATATCTTGCAAACAATTTCATGTATGTGGAGGAGCTTGGAACCGTATAATTCTTTATATTTCCTTCGATACCTACCACAAATACCTTGCACATAGAGGTCAATGGATGTCCAGTAAAGTTAAATAGAGTGGAAGCACACTTTATAAGCTAAAAACTTTTATGAGTTCAGTTATTCCTTTAGATCAGCTGCTTGAACCATTTGTTTTTCTCCACAGGTCAACAGTGTTGCCCAGCACAAATGAATTTTACACCTTCTCAAACTCAATAGAGCAAAGATGGAACTTCATTCCCCTTGCAAGCCTTACTGCCCCAGAGAAAAGCAACAACATGTGACGTCTAATTCTTTCTTCACATTCTCATCTCAAATTGTAACTGTTTCCCAGTTGCTAATTGGTTTTCATTATTGAAACTGACAAAAAAGTTTCTCATTATTTCTTTCTTTCTTTTTTTTGTTATGAGAAAGATCAAACCTGAGCTAACTTACAATGCCAATCCTCCTCTTTTTGCCGAGGAAGATTGGTCCTGGGCTAACAATTGTGCCCATCTTCCTCCACATTATATGGGATGCCGCCACAACATGGCTCGACAAGCGGTGCATTGGTGTGCGCCCGGGATCCAAACCTCTGAACCCGGGGCTGCCGTAGCGGAGCGTGCTCACTTAACTGCTGCACCACCGGGCTGGCCCCTCTCTTTATTTCTAAAGCTAAAATGTCTAAATCTTTCTCTGGGCTAGTTGGAGTTTCCATAAAATGAAAATGTACATTCCAGAAAAATCCTTAACTTTCCAGAATAATCTTGAATATGGTAAACACCTTGGCAAAAATGTCACTGATTTTCAATGTCAGTGCCTCCACAAGGGTATCCTTGCATTGTCTCCCCTCCCAACCACCTCTCACTCTGGCCCTCCCCAGGCTCATGGGGTCAAACTCTTTACTGAGCGCTAGGAATGATCAGAGTCTGAGGGAGACTTCAAGGATGACTAAGCCATGGTTTCTGACCCCAACAATCACTCTCCATCTCTGCTTTAACCTCTATTTTTCTTACTCTGGTTTCTACTTTAGTTGTTTACTTGTCTTGTGAATTGTTGTTTTGTGGTTTATAATTATCATGTAAATTCATATTACTTGTTGCCTTAGAGTTTAGAAAGAACTTACATTAAACAATGTTTTTTCCCAGCCCTTTGATGTGTCTAACACCTTTCAACGAAATTCAAGTGGCTTCTTGTTTTTACGTCTCCATCATTATTTAGAATTATGTTCACCCCACACTTTTGAACTGACTAATGCTGCTTTATTCTTTAAACTATTCTATGACAAGACTCACGTGAGGAATCCCTGAAGCACCATCAGCTAGGCATCCCCACATTCCTCACATCTGTTTCCTTGATTTGTTCCTAACTAAAGATGTTTCTGAAACTAATACTGAATTGTACCAAGTGGTCATTGCATAAAAAGCACTATCACAGATACCTTAAAGAGAAGAAATGGAAAAGAATATTCAATTCCTCAGATAAGTTTGCAATCCAATGAGGCATTGAGGGGACCAGGGGGCACTGATCAGAGCAGGAATCTAAGAGAAGAGTTTTAAGTCAATTTCAAATGAGGTTAAAACTGGAATGAGATAGTATTTTACCAGTTATCTGAAATCATAGGCATTTTTCTGACCTATGAGAATTTATTTGCATATAAACTGTACGTGTGGGGTAAGAGAGTGCTGATATTGTTTGATTTCTTTTTATTATTCACCACTTTGTAATAGAGGTGGCTATTCACAATTAATAAATATCATAACGTGGAGAGACCCAATTGCCTCTTGTTATCAATTCTTACACAAAGCTAAAGTTTTAAAGATCAAACTTCATTCTAGTTACCTTGCAACTAGTCTATTTATATCAGAAAGATGCTGAGTTTTAGGAAAATACTTAAAAACACAAATTTTATATGTAATTTCAAAAGCAAAAAATGAGTTAAAAATTGGGTGGTAACCAGTTTTGCTGCTATATACTAAACTTTAACATGGGAGCAGACATTTTTAGAGAATATAATTGATATTTGCCTATTTGTATATTGTAGAATGTTAAAGGATTTACAGTTTTAATAGTATTTCAAATACCAGAGAATAAAAAACAGAACTGTTTCAGTTTTATGAAATAGCTTTTTAGACATAGCAGATTTTCAGAGCCTATTACTTGAAAATAAAATAATCACTTAGTGAGGTTTAAGCCATGTGGTTTTATTTTGAAATTGCTCATTCCATAGGAGCATCAGTAAAAGCCCTCCAGGAGTAGCTGATGCTCTTTCCTTCCGCCTGAGCACCAGCTGTATTTTCTTTAAGCATCAGACTCTCGGGCAACACCATAGCCCTCAACTCTGTTTAGTTGAGAAAAGGCTTTATGAGTCATGTGTTTTTTCTAGGGGTATGGAGCTCCCAGACTTATTAAGTACAGGGAGAGAGTAAGAGTCTGAACACATTCAATAAACTCCAATGTGCTCAGGTGAGAAGACAGGTGCCTGAACTCACATCTGAAGAAGAACTTAAGAGGATGCTTTCTGACTCTGCTTCGTGCCTCTGACTAAGCAGTCCTGGACATCCCCGTTACAGCCATGGAATAACACAGGCAGTCTTGATGGAGCAGAAGTCCTCCTATGTCCATCATTTGTGCAGAGCAAACTGGCTTAAGATCTCTCATTTCCTGCTGCAGTGGTAATTTACAGAGATACAGAACTGCCATCTAGTGACTAAGAGAGCAGCAAAGTGCTTTACATGAAAAGTGAAATTCTGAGTTTTATAAAACAGAACAGTGAAGCACTAAAGTTGGTAAAGTTGATACAATGTGGCACACGAAAGTTATAGTAAACCTGAAAAATGTGTAGGTGGACTAATCAGTTGCTCTCTATGCCTCTAAAACATGTCTTGACATCCTACTCATAAATAGTAGAGTTTAAATATAATAGAATAACTTTGGAAACAAACTTCTCATCTCATCTCATCCAATGCTGTTGGCAGGAGCCGGTATTAAATAGCCAGATGGTGAGAACCCATGTTGAAGCACCATTTTTATCACAATGGAGAGAATATGAGGCATAACCCAACGGACTGATGTTCACATCTTCCCCCTTACCCTTGACCCAGTTTTGTAAACATGGTTTTCTTTATCAGTTAAATATGAATTATAACAGTTACTTTAAAGGATTACTGTAAGAATTGCATAAGGGAATACAGTAAAGGAACTGGCGCACAGTAGATTGATAGTTAATTCTCCTGCCCTGTCTCTCTTCTAAGAAACATACAGAAATAATCTAAGAATAGAACCCATGTATAAAGTAAACTTATGACAAACAGTCAATGGCTCCTGAAGTAAGGGACATCATTGTTGAGTGCTTAACCTCAACTGCCTCCAAATACTGTTAACTCTCAATTAATTTTATGTGTTTTCTGTCTTCCAGACACTTCACTGGCTACAAGGAAAGGAGAAGTGTGAAATTGAAATTAATTTCACCCTTGAATGGCCTAGCTGTAACAACAGGTGTTTTAAATCACCTAGTTCTTCAGGTTTTCTGCTTATTACTATATATTTTAACATGGTTCACAGCCAGAGAAAATAAGAAAATCATTATAATTTTACACACATGAATATATGTCTTGACTATTACAGCTGGACTCTTAATATATAGAGCAATGTTGTACATGTTTTGTGCTTGTTGATAGTACAGAATACTTTTGTCCAGGCTTTCTTTGGCATTATCATAAATAATGAAGATCTCAGTAATATAAGCCCAGGAGAAAAGGGTTTATAAAAATCTAACATACTATCCTAGTCATGCCTCAAAAATAAAACAAGCTATAAAAATAATGAGAGGATATTTTGAAGGCACTATTTTTCTTAATTATTTCCAACTTTATTTCCCTTTACCTCTTTTTAATCTTTCTCCGTCTTATTCGCTATTGGCTAATCATCTCACAGTAATTAAATCACCCTCAGCAGAGTCCACCATGCCTCTTCAAGTGCCCCAGCCTAATGTCTGTCTCAGCTCTGACAAAAAGTAGCTGGGAAAACCTGTTTTGTGGCACTATTCTTAAGAATATCTTTACACTTGGGCTGGCCCCGTGGCTTAGTGGTTAAGTGTGCACACTCTGCTGCTGGCGGCCCGGGTTTGGATCCCAGGCATGCACTGACATGCCAGTTCTCTGGCCATGCTGACACCGCGTCCCAAATACAGCAACTAGAAGGATGTGCAACTATGACATACAACTGTCTCCTGGGGCTTTGCGGGAAAAATAAATAAATAAATAAAATTATTAAAAAAAAAAGAACATCTTTACTCTTACAATAATAGCTATATGTTTGAAAGGCACCAGTGGATTACAAAATGAAGTACTTGACCAATGTTGTATCCTCATTTTCCCTCCAGGGAGAACACAACATTCGTGTGTAATGCAGGGCTGCTGCTTTATTGTTCTCTCCTTTCAAGACATTTTATTACTTGTAAAACATAATAGGATTAATGGTGATATATGAGTAACAATATAAACTTACAGACAGCAAAAAGATACTATTTCAGTGTCATCATTTTATGTACTGTAACAAACAGTAATATTTTCATAGTGTAATATCTTGATTGATCATAAATTTTTTCCTGGCTCATTTTTATGCTAATTCATTTATTAGATTACCAAATTTATACTTTTATGATCTTTATTTTCAATCAATATAATTGAAGGGACATCAGTTGTTCTTGGTAAGTGAAAGTTCAGAAAAAATTTTTGATAATGTATAAGTTTGAGAAGGATCTTTTTGTTTTTTAAAAGAGAAGTCAGGCCTGGCCCTGTGGCTTAGTGGTTAACTGCACGCGCTCCGCTGCTGGAGGCCCGGGTTCGGATCCCGGGCACGCACCGACGCACCACTTCTCCGGCCGTGCTGAGGCAGTGTCCCACATACATCAAGGATGTGCAGCTATGACATACAGCTATCTACTGGAGCTTTGGGGGAAAAATAAATAAATAAAATTATAAAAAATATAAAAGAGAAGTCATTTAATATTTAGAAAAGTTCTCAAAAATCATCAAACACTTTAATTTTACAGAAAGGAATACTACGTTCCAGAGAGGCTAAGTACGTTGTCACACACTAACCAGAAACAGACCTGGGCCTAGAACTCAGGTCTGAGTCACCTGACTTCTACTGGACCACACTCAAGGGAGCACACCCTCTTCTTACTGGTAATTTCTAATACTAAGTTATTTTCAAAAGCACAGTTGAGAGAAATTGTAAATAAATAAAACATGATTTTATATAAAAAAGTAGCAATTGCGACCCACAATTTCTATTCCATATGAGTGTTTCCTTTCTTGTAGGTTTCTTGTTTTTAATACCAAGTCCATTTTGGTAACAAGAAAAAAGACATAATGTTTAGTTTCTTTAGTAACATACAAAAAGCTTCTGTGGAAATTAAAAAGACACTAACTAATGTCTCGTCTACTAAAGCAACTTAAGAATATTATTTGATTTTGGGAAAGCTCTGAGAGATTTTTTTAAAAATCATATCCACGTGACTATTAGTCCAGCCAGGCACATCTCCACATGACATCTCCTAGAGTGCCCAGTTTTCTGCTGGATCCAGCTATTGTCAGGCCCAATGCTCTGGCTGAGTAGAGAATGATGCCGCTTCTGAAAAGCATGTACTCAGTTCCACTTCAAGGCTGATTGATGGAGACACTAGGAAAGGAAAAGATGAAAATATTACCCTAATCAATGATGTAAAACACAAGCTATGAGCAACCGTTAAAAGAATTCTCTATGAAATTGATCAATTCTACTATCACTACACCGGGCTATTTCCTATCAGTAATTTGACACATAAACAAATAGAATAGTGTATTTAATGATATCAATTCTTTTAGTTGTGTGCTTTTCCTTTTAAAACTACATATGCTTATATGTGTTTGCTTTATTTTCAGGTGGTGTCACTGTGTCAAGGCCTCGCGGGCAGGTGGGGCCTTCACTGAGGACCCCCAAGGCCCCCCCTAGGCCCGCTGGCTGTGCACGTGCCCTTGGCCTCATGGGTTAAACCCAAGGCCGCAGGGCTCCCATAGCGAGCGGCCAGAGAAAGAAGGGCCCATGAGAGAGGTAGGCGAGGGGCGCGGGCTCTGCCAACTTCCTCTTCTCAGGTCCCTGAGAGAGAGAGACAGAGAGAGAGAGAGAGAGTGAGAGAGCGAGAGAGATCCCTGACCTCTGCATTGCTGCCTCCACCGCTGGTGCCATGTCACACACCATCCCCCTTCCCCCAGCATCCCCATGCTACCCCTGGGAAGGCACCACCACTGGGAGGCCTGTTCCTGGTCACCTCCCTGTCGTCCCTTCAGGACCAGAGCCCAGTGCAGGGGAGTTGGTTCAGACAAACATTTACATGTCCCTCTCCATGAGAATTGTCTTCTCCAGTCTCACATCCCAAACCCCACCCCCAACATCCTCCTTTGTCTTATCTGAAGATAGTATTTAAGAGGAGCATCTCTGCCATTCTTTTGAGAGACTCCATTTCTCATGTGTCTCCCATGGATACATGTTATGAGCCCAATTTAATCAAGCATGGATTCTTTTACTTGCCTATTTGCATCAGGAACATAATTACTAGCTAGAGAATTAATTAGAGAATATTCATGGTGAATGAAAGATGTCATTTCTAATAACATAATGGAATTCCTTGAGGCTTTATTCTGGGGATATGTGTAGGATTAAGTCAGGACACACTGTGAGAGTGATAAATAAGTTCTATATATTTTTCTTCTTCAAGACCATGAATTTCAGCCACAGTTCATACCCATCTACTTTGCAACAATGAAAAACAAACAATGACCTTGAATATTTTGCCCTCAGATTCATTAGTCTTTAAAGTATTAATTGAACAATTTAAATCTAGATGAGTGAAAGACTATGGAGACTTCTAGAATGTCACGTTAGGTCCTTTAGAAGTGAAGAATTGTTTTTATAAAACATTTCTATTCCTTCTTATACCTTGACAATAATGTTACTCTGAATCTGTTTTAAAGAGGATAATGGCAGATTTACTTTAATTTGCACCCCTTTTAAAGTACATTTACCTAATATTTCTCAGTCTCTTGAAAACTTTTATCTCTAGCTCAACATTCATTTAAATCACCAGACCTATTTGATGAAGCCGACATGAACATTTACTCGAAAACTCCACAGAAAATTACTAATTTAACCTGTACTCTGGACGATCCATTGTAAAACGCAAACTGGATTTGCCAGGCCCCTCAAAACGGCTCATAACTCTGTTTGTACATTTATCTGGGCAGATACTATCTGAAGGTAATTGTTCTTCCCAAATGCTTTCTTTAATTCAATCAGCAATACTTCCAAAGTCTTAATGAAAATGTGGCCAATTTGGTGAAATCCAAGTGACTTTTTTGTTTTTGCATGCCAATGAGATTAAGAAAATAAGTGTTTTAATTATTGTTATTGATTTTAAAAATCAGAGATGAAGAAAACAAACTTCTTTGTCCAAAGACATTTCTGCAAATGAAATCGTCTGAAAAACTGACAGCTAGCCCCCTGTTTTAACCACTAAACCATAAGAAATGTAATACCGTGGGCAAACACTTGAGAGTTGTCACCTGCAGGAGTCCCCAGCACTGTTGCCCCATCAGGGCCATGGATCAGGGGAAGGAGCCAGTGGAGGGGAGTCAGCTGGGCCCTCAGCATCCTTCCTTCCTTGGTCAGAACCCGGTCCCAGCTGCTCCCTGTATCATCTTCTGGGGAAGCAGAGAATTCTTCTGGAGACACAACACATTGGGTGTTAAGGATGTCATTGTTCTTTTATAAACAGATGTTAGATCGTGTAACGGGCTTCTCAGCACAGGAGAAGCCACCTCAAGGGAAGGCAGAACTTCTCCAGGAGCTGAAGGTCATCCAGGGAGAGCAGAGTCAAGGGCTGCACAGCGTCAGCCGGCTCCTGCTCTCCATCTCATGGACACCTCGGTCCCCAATCCCCGACACCCCTCCCAGTGCCCCCCACAAGGGTTCCCATTGTATCCTCAGAGTCCCGAGCAAGCGCAGGACCGGTGCTCAGAGTGGCAGAGGGGCCGCCGAGCTGGAGAGCCCCGGGGCGCATGCACTGGGGGCGGAGTCCCTGATGCGGAAGTGGTGGCCACTGGAGTTTGTGTGGGGGGCTCGGGCAGTTTCTGGATCCTTCCTCCAGGATTTTCAGCGCGGGGAGCTCTCCTTTCTGCAGTGTGGAGGAGCGCTGGGCAGGAGCGGCGCTGAGGTAGGCGGTGGGCAGCGGGCTCGGCGTGGAGATCTCCGCCGCGTATGGCGGGAGCGCGGTGTCCGGGGCGGCGGATGGGACCGGGGCCGGGGCTGCCGGCGGGCTGTTCCAGGCGGGGGAGCCCAACCTCTGTCCCTTGGAGGAGCAGAAGAGCGCCGCTTGGCCAGCCTGTCCCTGTGCCTTGGCGGGGCCCCACCTCAGCGGGGTCACACCCATCCGTGGTGCAGGGGGCGGCAGGGAGTCGCCTGCCCTGTGCGCCCGCCCTTGAGTTCGCGCCCCCCGGGACCCCGTCTAGGCCAGGTCGCGACATCTTTGGGTGAACGCTTTCCTTCGGAAGAGGGCCTGTGGTCAGCGCTCCTCTGCCTGACTCCGCTCAGGCTATTGGGCTCCTCATTGCCTTCATTAAACAAATGAACGGTTCCTACATCCTTGGGACCACCTTTATTGAAAAGCCTGATCGCATTCATGGTTTCTGATAATTGACTCTATATTTGCAAGGTGAACTTTGAAGCCTGTGAATTGTTGTAAACTGCATTTAATGAAAGGAGCTTTAAACAGTCTTTGGTGCAAATTGTGTAGCTTCCTAATACTAACTCACCTTCTGTTAACATAGACTGATGACTGATCAATTGATGATTGACATAATGTGTATGGAATTTTGGTTTCGGTTGAAAAGATTTTCTTGGCAGTCGGTGCTAAAATTAAAATCGGATAAAGAGGAGGATTTTGGAAGTTGTATGTAGTGTCTGTTTTGTCTCCGTACTCATTTAGAATTGTAAGAATTTAGATTTGGAAAGCCCATAGAACAAGAAGTTTGAAATTTTGATTTGACTGACAAGGGGAAAGGTCAAAAGGTCAAATACGGTAGGATGTCATTTATATAATATTCTAGAAAAGATAAACCATAGGGAAAGACAACAGATCATTAGTTGTCATTAGTTTTCATATTTAGTTAATCATTTAGTTCAATAGTTTAATCATTAGTTTTAATATTTCTTATTAAAAAATACATTTTAATGATAGCATCCTAATTATGCTTTTGGGTGATACCAGAAGTTGATAACCTATTAAATTCTGCAGTAGAAAGAAATGACATGTTGGTTATTGGCGTCTTTGAAGTGTAAGTATTGGCGGTAATGAAACTTTTAAATGAGCTTTTTTGGATTCTGAACTACTGATTTTTTTACTAGATCCTGTTGGACATGGCATGTTACAAGTTTCAAAAGACTCTTTAAATTATTGTAGCAGGCTGAAGCTATTAAATTATAATGTAAGCTCTTTATAGATGAAACAGGCAAAAATACAAAAAGCCATTCATCAATTTATCTTTGTTAAAAAATCAAGTAAATCTTACCATACACATGAATGACTTTTGGCTAGACAGACCTGAACTTGACAAGATGGACTCATTGGTATGGGGAACTTCTTTTGGAATGTTAAAATGGGAGAGGATATATAAATTTTACCTGAGGGTGACCCAAGTCGATATGGCAGGTTTAGTTGCTTTTACACTCTTTCTGAGTTATGATCTTGATTAAAAACCTGGTCATAGACATTCCAAGACATTTGGACCATTTTATGTATCAATATAATAAGATGTTTTATTTCTCTGATACTTTCTGATTTCAGGGTGTCTGGGAAAAACAGTTTCTCAACATAGGTACTTTGGAATATAATTTTTGATTGTTGACTTATTGAATCATAGAATTGTTGAGGTGGAAATAATTTTAGTGGTTTAGAGCCTAACCTCTTCAATTTCCAGGAAATGGAACGTGAGGTTTCTTGAGTTAAGTCGTCCACAGTCAGACTGCTACTTTAGTGGCAGAGTTGGAACTAAATGCTCAGATGCTTGTCTCCAGATTCCTAGTACAGTGCTCTCTGTGCTGCGTACTATTAAGTAGACAAATCAATGAGTTACCTTCTCATATCATATACATAGCCAGCAGGGTCGATTATTTCCCATATGCATTTCTTTCCTTTCTTTTTTAAGTAACTACTAACCACAATTAATTTATTCCCCTGCCATGTTTAATGACCATCCTTGTGTGTGTCTCCTCGAGCACACGTGTGAACTCCCTAGAGTGGACACCTGCCTGTGATTGGATTGTTGGGCCAGAGGCTGATGTGCATCAGCCTCTTGATGAGCTGCAGCCAAATCATCCTCTGAAGTTTTAACAATTTCCATTCCCTCCAACAGTGTTTGAGTCATCCTTGCCCTGGGAATGGTCAGATTGGCATTGTCAGATTTTTAAATTTTTGCCAATCTGATGGGTGAGGAATGAAGTATTTGTTTTCCTCTTTTGACACACGCATAGAGCTGTGCAACTACCAAAATTGAGATACAGAACAGTTCCAGCACCCAGAACTCCCTTGAGCTGCTCTTTTCTAGTCAACTCTTCCCCCAACCTTAACCCCTGGTGGCTAATGATCTGTTGTCTTTCTCTATGGTTTGTCTTTTCTGGAATATCATATAAATGGAATCCTACAGTATTTGGCCTTTTGAGTCTGGTTTCTTTCATTTAGCATGATACATTTATTTGAGTGTTCATCCATGTTGTTGACTGTATCAGCAGTTCCTTCTGTTTTATTGCGGAATGTAGTATCCATTGTATGAATTTACCACAGTTTATCCATCCACCAGTTGAAGGACATTTGAGTTATTTTCAGTTTTGTCTTTTTTGACTATGAATAAAGCTGCTGTAAATCTTTATGATTTGAGAAGGCAAACAAGTTTTTGCATGAACATGTCTTCTTCTCCTGGGTAAGCACATAGAAGTGGAATTGCTGGGTCATATGGTATGTGCATGTTTAACTTTATTTTAAAAACTCTTTGTGGTAGCAAAGTCATGGCCCACAAAGATGTCCTAATCCCTGAACCTGGGAATACATTGGTTTACTTGGCAAAGGTGAATTAAATTTGCAGACGGAATTAAGGTTACTGATCAACTGACTTTAAAATAGGGAGAGGATCCTGGATTATCCAGGTGGGCCCAGTGCATCACAAAGGCCCTTAAAAGGGAAAGAGAAGCAGTAGAGTAGAAAAAGATCCAAGGGAAGCAGGGCCAGAGAGATGCCGAGTTCTTGGTTTTGAGGGTGGAGGAAGGGGGCATAGGCTAAGGAATGTGGTGGTCTCTAGAAGCTTGAAAAGGCTAGGAAATGGATTAAGCTTTAAAGTCTCCCCAAAAGAACCTAGCTCTGCCAACACCTTGATTATAGCCCAAAGAGACCCGTGTCAGACTGCTAACCTACAGTACTGTAAAACAATAAATCTGAGTTGATTTAAGCCATGAAATTTGTGCTAATTTGTTACAGCAGCATAATAAACTCCACTTTAAAACGGTTTTCCAAAGAGGCTGAACCACTTTGTGTTCCCACCAGCAATGTAAGGGTGTTCCAGTTACTTTCCATCCTCATTAACACTTGGTATGCTCAACCTCTTTAATTCTAGTCATTCCAGTATGTACATAGCAGGATCTCAATGCGGTTTTTATGTGCCTTTTTCTCATGATTAACGACCTTGAGCATCTTTTCATGTGCTTATTTGCCATCTGCGTATCTTCTTTGGTGAAGTGTCCAAATCTGTGACCATTTTCAACTTGAATTTTCTTATTGCCGAGTTTTGAGAGTTCTTTATAGTCCTGTCAGATATGTGATTTGCAAAGGTCTTCTCCCAGTCTGTGGTTTGCCTTCTCCAGCCTCCCACGAGTGTCTTTGTAACGTCTGTGTAACATAACTCGAGAGGTTTCACATGACCTTATCTTCCTTCATTGGGAAACAGAGTGAAGTTGGAGCCCTTGAGTCCAATCAGACCTTGATCAGAGTTGGGTCTGGGTCTCAGTTTTAGTAAACCCAGGCCTTCCACTTTCCCCCTGTTCCTGTTTGCGGTGCTCCCCTCCCCCGCACAGGGGTCTGGTCCCAAGTCTGGTAGATCTGTCTCCTCAGGTTTGGGAGCCCACAGAAAACTTAGCTACGCCCGTCAGACATCTCAGCGTAGCTCTCCAGCCTCCTACCTTACATTGTTCACAATATGGCAAATTCCCAAAAGGTCACACTAGCAGGATGTTTGACTTAGGCCACTTCCACCACTTCTGGAGGTTTCGCTTTGCTTTGTGGAAGCTTTTGGCCTATTTCCCCAGATTCCTGTGTGGCACCAAAACTTAACACAGGTGCTGTGAGGAAGAGCAGTTGTGTGTCTGAGAGCCTTCAGGTTTCCTCTGCCACACCAAACTAGAAGTTTGGCTAGTTTCTCTTTTCCCTAGCCGAGGCTCTGACTGAGCAAGCCAGAGTCTCGGCAAGCACCTAGAATCAGAAAATGCCTGCAGGGGAAAGAAAGATAAAAATCCCTGCTCACATAAAAGAGTTTTCTTCTTTCTGGAATTTTAGTTGGTTGGTTCTGAAGTTCTCTGATGCTCTAAAAATATATTTATAATTTATCTGGCTTTGTCCAGTTTTGCAGCAAGAGTGTTTTCCTGTCCTAGTCTCCTCTAAACCAGAAGTTCCCTTGTCGTTAGTTTTTAACTCCATCAGTTATACCCTGTCAATATTATTATTGTTTGGTAAAGTCATGCTTTCAATGATTTATTCAGACGTTTACCCTTTTTTATCCTCACGATCCATTTTTACATCTTAGCATTTCTTCTTCTATCAATTTCTTCTTAAAGTACATTCTTTTTCACTTTTTAAATTTTTTCTTTGAGGAAGATTAGCCCTGGGCTAACATCTTTTCCTATCTTCTGCTATTTTGCATGTGGGTCACCACCACGGCATGGCTGATGAGTGCTGTAGGTCCACACCTGAGATCCAAACCCATGAACCCAGGCAACCAAAGTGGTGCGTGGTGAACTTAAACCAATACACCAGGTGGCTGGCTCCCTTAAAGTACATTCCTTCGATGTTCCTTAATGAGCATTTGTTGGTGGTAATACTCTTAGTAAATGTTTGCATAAAAATATCTTTAATTCACCCCAGTTCTTGAGATATGGTTTGATTGGGTATACACTGAAAGTGATCGTCTCTCTGTACCCTGAAGAATTAATCCAACTCTCTCTTGCCTTCCGTTGTTAAGACACGTATCATGGGTCTAAATGTAAGTCTCCATAAGTGTTCTGTCCCTCTGCGGGGCTTTGAATATCTTCTTTTGTATTTGGTGTTCTTTGGTTTCCCTGGATGTATCTGACTCTAGATTTATTTTTTTAATTCTGCTTGAGATGTATTCAGCTGCCTGAAGCTAGAGTAGAAGAATTTTATCAATTCTGGAAATTTCTGTTATTATGTCTGAATATTCCTTTAAATCATATATATATTTATATTTTTTAATTAAATATATATGCACATACTTATTTATACACATTCAATATATATTCATTAAATATATATTTATATTATTTAACTCAATGTATTATATTATTCAATATAATGATTTATGTTATTCAAAAAATACATATATTATTCATATATATAGTTTCCTTTACTTGACCAAACTCAAGCCAGGCTCCTTTGAGCCCTCTTCTTCACTAGGCCTTGATCTTGGCCTATAATAACTACAGCCTCTCAGCACAAATAGTTTCACCCCACACACACACATTAAAGAATTAAACACTGACATAGTTTCTAACAGCTCAAATCCACATCCCTACGATGACCCCTGCCCCCTTATAGTGCCTGCTTGAGAAAGCTCAAGGCAGCCAAAAGAATTGACTGTTTGTTCTGGCCAACACTCGATCATTGGCCCCTGACATCCCTTTCTTAGAGCATTTACCCAAAAGTGCTTACAACTGTGAATCTTTCCTCTGTCTTTTTGAGTTGTGTATGTGTCTCCTATAACTGCATTTCTCAAGGTTCTGAGAGTCATTCCTTGAGAGGAGGACAGGGTGTCTGTCTCCCAGACTCTGTGAGAGGAGAGAAGTTAAACTTTGATCATTTCCAACTAGCAGACACAACTGGCCAGATCACACTGCACTGACCAACACTCTGTAGCTGTTCCCTCCCTGACTCTACTGAGCCCCTGCTCACCCCTCTGCCTGCTCCCTCATTCTCCCTTTCAAATGCCCCGTCACCTCTGTACAAATCAAATTGAATTCAGCCCTGTTCCCTCTTCCCTACTGCAGTGGTATATTACTGATTAAAATCTGTTTTGATCTTTTTAACTAGATTCTGGCTTTGTGTATACTCTACATTTAACACACATCCTGATAATCTCATGCATATGCATATATATGCATATACCAACACAACCATCGGCCCTCCAGGACCAGTTCAGCTGACCCCATCTTATCAACAGAGTAGTTCCGCATTTTCTTTCAGGAACTGACACCCCTCGTCCAGTTCAGGCCAGTTGAGACCACCAACCCATCAACCAGGCCTGCGCAAATGCTTGATAAGTGACCTTTTTGACATCGAGCTAAAAGCTCCATCCTCAGATCATGGTAACACTGCCAATTTGTGAACACACATCTGATGAAGAGCCATGAAGCTTGACTTTGCTTGCGCGGATCATCAATTACCTCACTTCTCCTTACTTCCAATCATCTACCTCCACACATCAGACCACCCTGCCCTTCATCCCATAAATTGTAACCCAAGCCCTGGATCAGGGAGACAGATCTGAGACAGACACGTGCCCCATCTCCTTGCAGATCAATCTCACAAAATAAAGCTACAATTCTTTCCCCAAAAGCTAATGCCAGAATAATTACCTTTTTTAATGTAGATTGGGCAAGAGAACCTCAATATTGTGCGGTAACATCAATACATATATATATACTTAATGGATGTTTTATCTTCTTTTTCTTTTTCTTTGCTGAGGAGGATTCACCCTGAGCTAATATCTGTTGCCAATCTTCTTCTTTTTCAAAGGAAGATTCACCCTGAGCTAACCTCTGTGCCAACCTTCCTCTATTTTGTATGTGGGTTGCCACCACAGCCTGGCCCACTGATGAGTGGTGTAGGTCCATGCCCAGGAACTGAACCTGGGCTGCTGAAGTGGAGTTCTCTGAATTTAACCACTAGGCCATGGGTCTGGCCCATCTCTAACTGTTTTGAAGATGTTACTAGAGATGTAATTGAAGTTTCACTATGATCTCTGGATTTCCTTGCTGCTCCTTTAGTCCCTCACTTCAGTGTATGTGTTTCTTGCTCCATCTTTCATGCTAGAGGAATACCTCAAATATCTAGTGGTCCGTGGCTACCCATTCGTATTTCTGTGATGAGGAGGAAACAGCTGAGTATGATCTCTGTGGGCCTGATGGGGCCTGTGTCTGTCTGGACTCAGTGTTTCTTCAGGGGTGTAGAGTGTTGACATAAACAAGCAAACAATGTTGGCACCCACACTGATCTCTAACAACATACTTATTCTACACATTCCCACAATGACAGACATCTTCTGAACACTTGGAAATGCTGACAACACACACACACACACACACACACACACACACTATTTGCAAATGACCAGCAGCATTCAGCCTGTAAACTGCACCTGATAATGCACACTGATAATCAGAACATACACACAAACTCACACACATACAGACCACTCACTGTCTCAGAGCCCACAGTGACTTGAACTCTAAACACACACAGACATCAACAAAACACACATTCACATAGATGCTATAATAGCCATGCACCCTGTGACCATACAGAATTGCTGAACACACACACATCCACACAACAAGGAACGTGGCCATGCACGTGTGGGCTTGATCAGGGGTTTTTTCACACCTCAGCATCAACATGGACACCCCGGGGCGAGAGGGAGAGGCAGAGGGAACAGGGGGAACATGGGGGGAGCAGACAGGAGGCACTTGCATAAAGCAAATATGATACCTGCAAAGCTGGTTCCTAAATGACATATGACTCAAGGGTATGAGGAGCCAAGAGGGTCTGAAATGGTACAAAGGAGGTGACTGATACAAACCCATCACAAGATATTGAAATGTAAGGGACAGTGATATTTTAAAAGGCACTGAGGAGAGTTCATCAAAGCTTAGGTATAATTCCAGACAATGAGTGACATGGAATTCTGGCCAAAGAACAGCCATTATTGCTGTTAAAATTCCTATTTAAATATTTCTTATAAAATTATACTCATTGAAAAATGACAAATATTCATTGGTTTAAAACATTTAAAACATTTCAGGATAAAATTACTGCAGGTTCCACTTTTATTGAGTAGCTTTCCTTGGGCGGCTATAAAAGCTGGATAAAGCACACAGAACAGCTGCTTGAAGGGTCAGAGAACATGCCGTGCAGGCAGGACTTGGGGGTCTATAATCTCTGAGATGAGGGAAGCACAAGATTGTGAGCACCAGCTCCATGCAGCTTCTCCCCTAAGGCATTTGCTATTTCAACAGTGAGAGAAGAGAGTCTGAGTAGAAAGAGGAGGAAAAATGAAATGAAATTTGGTTCCAGCAAAGTCCAGTAACTTCTGCTTCCAGTCAGATGTGGTAAAGGCAGAGCAACAATTAAACATTGATTTAATAAATACAGTGTGTTTGAAAACACCAAAGGGATGTGGAAGAAACAGGACTAGATGAAATAAAATTTCAAAAAGTTAAGAGCCTTTTTAGGTGAGATTGCCAGACATACCCTCACCCGGGGGAATTTGCGTAATCTGGACTGTGGTAATCAGACTTGTGTTAGCAGAAGACAATAGTAAGTATAATCTGTCATATTGATCTATGTTAGCTTTTTAATATCACAAGTTTTGTTTCCCTGTTAAATTTTATTGCCTCCACTAGAAGACTCTGTGAAGGGAAGGACATTGTATCATTTGCCACGTGATCTCCAGAACATTCTTCAGTTGGGGCTGCATGACTACTATAGATATTTGTTAATTGTTGGTTTCATGAATGCTATGGACTGAATGTCTATGTAACCCAATTTCATACGTTAAAATCCTAACCCCTGACGCGATGGTATTTGAAAGTGGAGCCTTTGGGAGTTAATTAGGTTAGGTGAGGCCATGAGTGTGAAGCCCCCATGATGGGATTAGTGCCCTTATAAGAGATGGAGGGCCAGAACTCTCTCTGCCAGATGAGGGTAGAGCAACAAGCTGTCCTTCTGCAAAACAGGAAGACAGGTCTCACCAAAAACAAATCAGCTGGAACCTAGATCTTGAACATCCCAGTCTTGAGAACTCTAAGGAATGCATTTCTGTTGTTAAAAGTGCCCAGTCTAGGGACAGCCCAGTTGCGCAGTGGCTAAGTGTGTGTGCTCCACTTCGGCGGCCTGAGGGTTTGCAGGATCGGATCCCGGGTGCACACTGATGCACCGCTTGTCAAGCCGTGCTGTGGCAGCGTCCCATATAAAAAGTAGAGGAAGATGGGCACAGATGTTAACCCAGGGCCAATCTTCCTCAGCAAAGATGAGGAGGATTGGCATCAGATCTTAGCTCAGGGCTGATCTTCCTCACACACACACACACACACACACACACACACACACACAAAAACCCAAAAGTGCCCAGTCTAGGGGCCTGCCCCACCACCTAGTGGTTAAGTTTAGTGAGCTCCTCTCTGGCAGTCTGGGTTCGGTTCCTGGACACAGACCTGCACCACTCATCAGCAGCCATGCTGTGGGGGTGACCCACATACAAAATAGAGGAAGACTGGCATGGATGTTAGCTCATGATGACTCTTCCTCAGCAAAAATATAAATAAAGAACCCAGTCTATGGTATTTTTGTTACAGCATCCCATACTGACTAGGACACTGAGTGTGTGAATAACTTCATCTAGATCGATGATCCTTCTTCCACATGACACATTATTGCCAATGATTCCTAATTTGGCGTGAGTCAAATGTCCCTTAAGGATCATAAAGACGTTAGGGACCTTCTCCGTAGTTATGTACATATTGATACGCATGAAAACGTTGCATCAAGTGCTTTATCGACGCCTTAGTCTCACACCTCATCCCATTAGCCTTCAACGAACCTCAGTGTTACAGCCAGTGCTTTGGAAAACAGAGGAAAGTCCCTGGACGGAAGAGGGGCTGGTGTCCATCGTGCAGCTCCTGTCCTCTGCCCAGCCAGCTCCAGCGCAGGGTCAATTTATAAGATGGGCTTTCCTCCAGGCAGCTCTGTCTTTCTCCCAGCCTGTTCTCATATAGGATGATCTCACCAAGAGCAATGAGTGGAAATTGGAAGGGAAGAGCTACAGAAGGCATCTGCCAGGGGAAATTCTTTGTGGTTACATGATCTAGAATATGGACACCCGGCTGCTCTAAAGGGTCCTGAAAATGGAACCCTTCCCATGTCTGCAATATCCCTCTATGTCCTCTTTCCCCACCATCTCTCTGTTCTTGGTGGCAAAATTCCCTTGGCAACGACAATATAAAAATGCAAATAGGGAATGGTCCATTTCCAGTCTCAGAATTCTGTGAAATTTTACTGCCTATCCCCAGTCTCCCAGGACTAAGGCCCTTTTTACTCTTTTAAGATTAGATCACATTTTAATCTCCTTGAATCAGAGTTTTCTCTCATCCTTGTTATGTATATACATTTTCTAACACAGAATATTGAAAACATTATTTTTGGCCCTACAATTTCCAGATTAATTCATAGCTATTTTCTGATGGATGCATGCCTTTTTAATTATGTTTATAACTCCATTAACTATAGAAATTGACTACATGCTGAGTAGTAATGTACTAATACAGGAAAATGGCCCATTTTTATTCATCATAAAGTTTCATGTTTTCATCAAGACAAATACACGAATACTTAATTATTCAGCAAAAACTCTTACTGTGTACATGTAAGCAATAATAAATCTATTGGAGTTGGTTTACCTTGTCGATTATTCCTTGTTTCTGAATTGTCCCTTCAGCATTTCCATGAACATTTTAGAATCCTGCATCCTTATCCTACCATTTTAAATACTAGGTCATTGACAAAAGTCCACATGACTTATCCAGTTGTGTGCTAGTGTGTCCTTTGTAGGGTGTCTTTCCGGGTACGTTTTCCAATGTGAACTCCAGCTGATGGCCTTGTGGCACTGACGTAAATACTGGTGTCTCCACATATCATGGGGCCAGTGGTGTGTGGTCCTTTACGGAGTCATATATAACCTAATACTTTTCATTCAATCAGTGTAAACAATGCTATGGAAAGTAGATTGGGGACAATTAATAAAAGAAGATTGATTATGAACATGCTGTTGGGGAGAAAAATTGAACCTCTGGCTATAAAGGTTTATGTTTATGCAATTAATCAGCTACCCTAACAAACCCCGTTCATAGGCAGGGCTATATACATATATATATTAGATTAAGATTATATCATCCCTTAGTTTGAATGTGCTTTTGTAAAGTATGCCTTGTTTCTCTTGCCCTTTCATACTGGGAGAAATACGGAATAGATAGAAAATGACTGGCTTACTCTGGTCCTAACTCAGATCACGTAGGGCTTGAATCGTTGAACAAATGAGCCATTAACGGCGGCTACACCACTGGGATTTCCTGATCTAACATCGGTTATACACCCTATTGTGGATATGGACTCTAGAATAGGATTGTGCTGTTAGCCTCAGGGTAACTTGTTCCGCTGATCAATATTTTGGATCAATAAGTGATAAAATATTTTGACTAGCTGGTCTAGATTTTAATCACTCGGTGGTTATTTTCTTCCCTGAGGTCACCCCAACCAAAATTCTTAGTCCATTTAAGTTTTGTTATCCCTTGATTTGGCTTACCTTTGTGTTTTTTTAATTAATTGAAGCTCCATAGGGTCTTCTCGCCTTATTTTGTCATTCCCACCTCTTCAGGGAAAGGTCAATTTCACTGTTTAAATGTAAGAGAGAGTAAAACCCTCGAGTGGCCCTTCATACAAGTTCTCATTTAGACAACAAATGATGATGTTGCCTTTGCAAGGTCTGGTCACCGCGGCTTTTACACCGTGTCACTGAGCAAGCAGTGCCTGTAACACCAGAAATGCCAGAGGAGATGCTTTTCCTAAACAGGTGTGGGCTGTGTTTGCCGATTTTCTTTTACTTTTTAAAGCTTTCCTTGAATGCCTACCTGTGTTGGGTTAACAATTAATATAATAAATAATTATTGGGTTGAATTTATTTTATTGTTAACTTTTGGTGATTATGTGTTCTGATATCAGATTATGCAAGGAGAAACAACTCTTATTCCTCATAGTAACAGTACTACTTCTATGAATTAATAGATTAATGCAGTATTAGATTAGGAGTTAGTTTCTGTGACTGAAATTAAGTATATTGTCGAACCCGAAAGCTTTCTTAATTGGTGGCTGAATTTAGGCCAACGAGGGTATTGTTTGTACTCCCTCTCTAAGGAAGGTTGTATCCTGTATCTAAAAGGCTGTACCTCTTTAGGGCTGGGTCTGGAGGAGGCAGGAGGCTGGACCAGTGTGGAGCTGGCTCTGGCCCAGAGGGATGAGCAAGAGACACAGGGCACCTGCTGCCACACACAGCCGCAGCAGACATCACTCATCAGTCACGACATGCTTGGCTGCAGAGCCAAGAGAGCCCCCAGTCCAACAAGGTGCACTCCGAAGCCACTCCCGGGCAGAGCAGGGGACTGTGATGAACCCATTTGCAGTCCCTGCTCCCCTAAGACGTGCTGTAGGCCTCCTCTCCCCACTTACCTCAGCAGCTCCTCACTGTCCTCGGGACTCAGGCCTTCAAGGCCCGCCAGCAGGCTGCTCCAGCACTTCTCCTTCCTTATCATCGTCTCCCCTCTCTGCTCCCACTCTAGTTCCAGGGCAAGTTACTTGTGGCTCCTGAGTGCTGCTCCTTGGCCTGGAAGGCCCTTCCTTCACCCCATCCACCCTGTGCACTCCTACTTACGCTTCAAGACTCGACTCCAGTGATGCCTCCTCAGGAAGCCCTCCCTGATGCTCCATCTTCCCAGGCATGCTCTGGGCCACCACTCTGCCTCCTGCCCACGTCCATCACTGCCAGGAACCTTGCTGGGCCCTTGTCTGGTCTCCACGTCCAGCCTAGTCCCTAAGGGGGGGAGGAAATGCTTAGGCTCAGGCAGTGGAGCAGACTCCTGGACCGTGGTGACACTCTCCACCCAAGGAGAGGTCATTCATTGACCCACTTCCAGCTTGGGCCCAATGCAGCTCAGGGGGAGCCAGGACACAGGGAGGCTGGCTCTGGGCTCCACAGGTCACAGGGTCAGCCTAGAGAAAGGGCACAAGGGGCCACACAAAGGGCCTCAGGACAGAACTCCAAGTCAACAATACCCTTGCCAAGGGCAGCAGGGGCCAAAGGCAGCTGCACAGGCCGCAGGAGGTTCTGGTGAGCTTTTCATCTGCTCAGAGAGGCCCAGGGCTGGATAGAAGGAACTCAGGAGGCCCGTCTGAGGTGGAGGCCACCTCGGGGGCATGTAAGCAGAAGCTGAGCTTCCCACAGTAAGTGGAATCTGAAGAGGTGACCCTCAGACCCCTGGCAGCTCTAACGTCTCCGAGTTGGAAGTCAGTCCCCTCAGTCACAGCCTCTAGCTGCCCCCTCATAGGGCTGTGCCTCTCAAACACAGCTCCCAAGGTGAGTGGAGGCTGAGGGTGAATCAAACTTCCTACCCGTGGGAACCTCTGTGATCCCGGCCTCCCACAAGGGGCCAAGGATGATGAGCAAGGGACAGAGGGACTGACCCACACGACTTCCCCACGGATTCTGAACATGCTTGTGATTCACGGGGCCAATTAGTATCTGTCCTCATCTCCACTCCTCTCTCCCCAAAAGGACATGTCAGTGTTTACTATGACATCCACAGACACATCAAGGGCATCTGGGAAGAGTCATGTGTACATCTGGAGAGAAAGGAACTGTGAAAACCAGTAATATCTGCATCCATGTGTGCAGATACTGACATCCACATACAGCTGTCACATTCCTCCAGCAGCCCTGGAATACTCCGCAATCACGCTGACAGGTTTTGGCACATGGGAGCCAAACCAACTGGTGCTGTCCCCGAATGCCACCACTGCTGGGGCCTACCTTGAGATTGGGGGGAGCCTGGGTGCCATGCCCCATCTCACAAAATTCTGGCTGTTGTCCAGGAGGGTCTCACAGCCTTTGAGGATCATGCACTCCATGGCTATGTTTTCCTGGATGCTCTCTGTCTCATTTACTTCATTGTTCATTATCCTGTGGGGACAGAAAATAAGCCAGAGACAGGCTGTCCCCACCTCTCAGGGAGAAGGGAATGCCGGGCCTCTGGCCAGACGTAGGAAGAAGGCCTGGCACCCAGGATGCTCAGGTGGAGCCTGTGGTCATGAAGGGGGAGAGAGCATGCATATTGAATACCTGCTGTGCTGGGCACTCTATGGGCATGATCTCACATCATCCTTCTGACAGCCCAAGGTGACAGATGGCCTTATTTCAGAGAGACGGAAATGGAGATTAATAGCTAGAAAGCAGGTCTGATCTAAAAGTCTGAACCATGTCCTTGAGGGCACATGCCTGGGGAGCCCACTCGGGGGCCATGGCTTTGAGGGCCCCAGCTGGGAGGAAGCCACCCCTAGGAGCACCAGGGGCCCATGGCCGGGAGGGCCCAGGCCCTAACAGGCCCCAGCTCTGGGCTGCGTGGAGAATGCGGTTAGAGCCAGCCCCTGACCCAGCGGACCACACAGGCTGTCCAGCTCCGCAGAGCAGGCAGTGTGGGAAGGTGAGGGGGAGCTCTGGGTCCTAAGCCCACCTCCAGGCCCTTCTTCCTGTCGGCTTAGAGCCTCAAGCGTTGGGCTCTTGCTCCAGACAAGACCTTGGAAGAGGCTCCACATTAGAGTCTGAGATCAGAAGTGCTGTGGGTGTCCGTCCTCAGCCCTGCTCGTGGGAGTGCTGGGAGCTGAGAGAACCAGTCTCCATCTGCTTTGTCTCTCTCTCTCCCCCTCTCTATGTTGCTGCTCTCTCTCTGACTTGCTTCATCACTGTCTCTCTCCTTCCCCATCTTTGCCTCTGTTCTTCTCCCCCTACCTCTCCCTGCTGCAGATTCCCAGGCACATTCTGACACTGCATGAGCTCCTGGCCCACTTTTCATGAGCACATCGAGCCAACAGCCTGGACGATGTCAGGGCTAAAATGGAGGAGCTGTCTGGGTGAGCCCGGCTTCCGGGTGCCCCCGCCAGTGGACAAGCCAGGGCTGAGGATGCTCCCCAGTGGGAGTTTGCTGACCCCCAGATGGTAAAAGCTCATGTTCAGGTTAGGATCCCAAGTGGTGAGGGTTGGGGGACCCCCAGCTTGCCCCACCTGCAAGCAGGGCCCCCGGAACAATCTGAGGAGTTCACAGCTGAAGCCCAGTGGGCACTTGGTGGGATGGTGTAGGTGCTGTGCTGTCCTTGGCACAGATGGGGTTCGAGGAAGGGCCCTGGGTACTCACGTGAGCCCACCTGCCAAAATGGGGAACCGCCCAGGGACTCACAGGTACTCTGCCAACTTCTTCTGTTCTCCAGTGTCAGTGTGTCACAATCTGTGGTTTAGGAGCCCCAGAGGGGGTCCTGGGTGATGGGTCTTCATGTGCTCAAGGCTGCAGTCAACAGCAGGCAGTGTCATGGGTGGAGAAGCCCATGACTAGTCCAGTGTCAGAGGCCCCAGCCCTCTGGTCAAGGTCCCTCCCCTGCCCCTCTTTCAGTCACCAAAGTACGGGGCAACCTTCCTCTGCCGGGGCAGAAGCAGAGGGGCCAGGAGCAAGGCGCCTACAACAACCCAGGCAGCAGTTGATGGTGGCCTGTACCAGGTGGTGGTAGTGGAGGCGAGGAGGAGGTTCAGATTCTGGGTGTGTTTTGAAGATGGAACCAACAGGAGTTTCTGATGCATTAGATGTGAGGAGAGAGAAGACGGGAGTCAAGGGTGAGTCCAGCGTTTTTGGCTGAGCAAGCAGAAGGTTGGAGTTGCTGCTAACCGGGATAGAGAAAGGTGCAGGAAGGGCAGGTGTGGAGGGGCAGTCTTTCTTGCTTCACTGGAGCTTTACTGGGGGCATGTTGAACTTGAGATGGACAACAGTGGTGGAGAGGACAAGAAGGGAGGAGGGTGTTTGAGTCTGGGGTTTCAGGGTGGGAGCCATTCAGGAACCATCAGCTCGGAGATGGTATTTAAAGTCACAAGACTAGTGAGATCACCAGGGGAGTGAGTTTAGGCAGGAACGAGATGCGCACCAAGAGCTGAGCCCTGGTTTCTCCACCTTATGAAGGCCAAGAGATGATGAGCAGCCTCGTAGTCAGTGTTGAGTTACCACAAACTGCAAAGGATTGTTGGTGTGCAGTATGTGAGGTCCAGTACCCAGCCCTGCCAAACACTCAGTGCCCTAAATGGCTTCCCGAATCCAGCAAAAGGCAGCCAGTAGGGCCACGGATCCCAGCTGGGTAGAGGGAGGACAAGGCTGGACCAGGGCAGGGCACAGGCTCCGGAGTGGAGGTTCATTCAGGGAGAAAATGTAATCAGAGCGTGATTGCAGACTAACAAAAACCATTGTGGGGTGGGGACCCCAGTCTTCTCATGCCCCAAGGAGCCAAATCCTGCACACTTCCCCAAGGAGAACACCTGGGGCTCCTGCTAGGCTCCTCGTCACTGTGGGTTGCCCTGTTCCCGGTCGGGCAGGAGTGAAGAAGGCACATGAGTGCCAAGCCCTTTGTCCCAAGACCCTGATCCACTTTCCTGAAGCCTGTCTCCTTGGGCTGTCAGAAGGATGATGTGAGATCATGCCCATAGAGTGCCCAGCACAGCAGGTATTCAATATGCATGCTCTCTCCCCCTTCATGACCACAGGCTCCACCTGAGCATCCTGGGTGCCAGGCCTTCTTCCTACGTCTGGCCAGAGGCCCGGCATTCCCTTCTCCCTGAGAGGTGGGGACAGCCTGTCTCTGGCTTATTTTCTGTCCCCACAGGATAATGAACAATGAAGTAAATGAGACAGAGAGCATCCAGGAAAACATAGCCATGGAGTGCATGATCCTCAAAGGCTGTGAGACCCTCCTGGACAACAGCCAGAATTTTGTGAGATGGGGCATGGCACCCAGGCTCCCCCCAATCTCAAGGTAGGCCCCAGCAGTGGTGGCATTCGGGGACAGCACCAGTTGGTTTGGCTCCCATGTGCCAAAACCTGTCAGCGTGATTGCGGAGTATTCCAGGGCTGCTGGAGGAATGTGACAGCTGTATGTGGATGTCAGTATCTGCACACATGGATGCAGATATTACTGGTTTTCACAGTTCCTTTCTCTCCAGATGTACACATGACTCTTCCCAGATGCCCTTGATGTGTCTGTGGATGTCATAGTAAACACTGACATGTCCTTTTGGGGAGAGAGGAGTGGAGATGAGGACAGATACTAATTGGCCCCGTGAATCACAAGCATGTTCAGAATCCGTGGGGAAGTCGTGTGGGTCAGTCCCTCTGTCCCTTGCTCATCATCCTTGGCCCCTTGTGGGAGGCCGGGATCACAGAGGTTCCCACGGGTAGGAAGTTTGATTCACCCTCAGCCTCCACTCACCTTGGGAGCTGTGTTTGAGAGGCACAGCCCTATGAGGGGGCAGCTAGAGGCTGTGACTGAGGGGACTGACTTCCAACTCGGAGACGTTAGAGCTGCCAGGGGTCTGAGGGTCACCTCTTCAGATTCCACTTACTGTGGGAAGCTCAGCTTCTGCTTACATGCCCCCGAGGTGGCCTCCACCTCAGACGGGCCTCCTGAGTTCCTTCTATCCAGCCCTGGGCCTCTCTGAGCAGATGAAAAGCTCACCAGAACCTCCTGCGGCCTGTGCAGCTGCCTTTGGCCCCTGCTGCCCTTGGCAAGGGTATTGTTGACTTGGAGTTCTGTCCTGAGGCCCTTTGTGTGGCCCCTTGTGCCCTTTCTCTAGGCTGACCCTGTGACCTGTGGAGCCCAGAGCCAGCCTCCCTGTGTCCTGGCTCCCCCTGAGCTGCATTGGGCCCAAGCTGGAAGTGGGTCAATGAATGACCTCTCCTTGGGTGGAGAGTGTCACCACGGTCCAGGAGTCTGCTCCACTGCCTGAGCCTAAGCATTTCCTCCCCCCCTTAGGGACTAGGCTGGACGTGGAGACCAGACAAGGGCCCAGCAAGGTTCCTGGCAGTGATGGACGTGGGCAGGAGGCAGAGTGGTGGCCCAGAGCATGCCTGGGAAGATGGAGCATCAGGGAGGGCTTCCTGAGGAGGCATCACTGGAGTCGAGTCTTGAAGCGTAAGTAGGAGTGCACAGGGTGGATGGGGTGAAGGAAGGGCCTTCCAGGCCAAGGAGCAGCACTCAGGAGCCACAAGTAACTTGCCCTGGAACTAGAGTGGGAGCAGAGAGGGGAGACGATGATAAGGAAGGAGAAGTGCTGGAGCAGCCTGCTGGCGGGCCTTGAAGGCCTGAGTCCCGAGGACAGTGAGGAGCTGCTGAGGTAAGTGGGGAGAGGAGGCCTACAGCACGTCTTAGGGGAGCAGGGACTGCAAATGGGTTCATCACAGTCCCCTGCTCTGCCCGGGAGTGGCTTCGGAGTGCACCTTGTTGGACTGGGGGCTCTCTTGGCTCTGCAGCCAAGCATGTCGTGACTGATGAGTGATGTCTGCTGCGGCTGTGTGTGGCAGCAGGTGCCCTGTGTCTCTTGCTCATCCCTCTGGGCCAGAGCCAGCTCCACACTGGTCCAGCCTCCTGCCTCCTCCAGACCCAGCCCTAAAGAGGTACAGCCTTTTAGATACAGGATACAACCTTCCTTAGAGAGGGAGTACAAACAATACCCTCGTTGGCCTAAATTCAGCCACCAATTAAGAAAGCTTTCGGGTTCGACAATATACTTAATTTCAGTCACAGAAACTAACTCCTAATCTAATACTGCATTAATCTATTAATTCATAGAAGTAGTACTGTTACTATGAGGAATAAGAGTTGTTTCTCCTTGCATAATCTGATATCAGAACACATAATCACCAAAAGTTAACAATAAAATAAATTCAACCCAATAATTATTTATTATATTAATTGTTAACCCAACACAGGTAGGCATTCAAGGAAAGCTTTAAAAAGTAAAAGAAAATCGGCAAACACAGCCCACACCTGTTTAGGAAAAGCATCTCCTCTGGCATTTCTGGTGTTACAGGCACTGCTTGCTCAGTGACACGGTGTAAAAGCCGCGGTGACCAGACCTTGCAAAGGCAACATCATCATTTGTTGTCTAAATGAGAACTTGTATGAAGGGCCACTCGAGGGTTTTACTCTCTCTTACATTTAAACAGTGAAATTGACCTTTCCCTGAAGAGGTGGGAATGACAAAATAAGGCGAGAAGACCCTATGGAGCTTCAATTAATTAAAAAAACACAAAGGTAAGCCAAATCAAGGGATAACAAAACTTAAATGGACTAAGAATTTTGGTTGGGGTGACCTCAGGGAAGAAAATAACCACCGAGTGATTAAAATCTAGACCAGCTAGTCAAAATATTTTATCACTTATTGATCCAAAATATTGATCAGCGGAACAAGTTACCCTGAGGCTAACAGCACAATCCTATTCTAGAGTCCATATCCACAATAGGGTGTATAACCGATGTTAGATCAGGAAATCCCAGTGGTGTAGCCGCCGTTAATGGCTCATTTGTTCAACGATTCAAGCCCTACGTGATCTGAGTTAGGACCAGAGTAAGCCAGTCATTTTCTATCTATTCCGTATTTCTCCCAGTATGAAAGGGCAAGAGAAACAAGGCATACTTTACAAAAGCACATTCAAACTAAGGGATGATATAATCTTAATCTAATATATATATGTATATAGCCCTGCCTATGAACGGGGTTTGTTAGGGTAGCTGATTAATTGCATAAACATAAACCTTTATAGCCAGAGGTTCAATTTTTCTCCCCAACAGCATGTTCATAATCAATCTTCTTTTATTAATTGTCCCCAATCTACTTTCCATAGCATTGTTTACACTGATTGAATGAAAAGTATTAGGTTATATATGACTCCGTAAAGGACCACACACCACTGGCCCCATGATATGTGGAGACACCAGTATTTACGTCAGTGCCACAAGGCCATCAGCTGGAGTTCACATTGGAAAACGTACCCGGAAAGACACCCTACAAAGGACACACTAGCACACAACTGGATAAGTCATGTGGACTTTTGTCAATGACCTAGTATTTAAAATGGTAGGATAAGGATGCAGGATTCTAAAATGTTCATGGAAATGCTGAAGGGACAATTCAGAAACAAGGAATAATCGACAAGGTAAACCAACTCCAATAGATTTATTATTGCTTACATGTACACAGTAAGAGTTTTTGCTGAATAATTAAGTATTCGTGTATTTGTCTTGATGAAAACATGAAACTTTATGATGAATAAAAATGGGCCATTTTCCTGTATTAGTACATTACTACTCAGCATGTAGTCAATTTCTATAGTTAATGGAGTTATAAACATAATTAAAAAGGCATGCATCCATCAGAAAATAGCTATGAATTAATCTGGAAATTGTAGGGCCAAAAATAATGTTTTCAATATTCTGTGTTAGAAAATGTATATACATAACAAGGATGAGAGAAAACTCTGATTCAAGGAGATTAAAATGTGATCTAATCTTAAAAGAGTAAAAAGGGCCTTAGTCCTGGGAGACTGGGGATAGGCAGTAAAATTTCACAGAATTCTGAGACTGGAAATGGACCATTCCCTATTTGCATTTTTATATTGTCGTTGCCAAGGGAATTTTGCCACCAAGAACAGAGAGATGGTGGGGAAAGAGGACATAGAGGGATATTGCAGACATGGGAAGGGTTCCATTTTCAGGACCCTTTAGAGCAGCCGGGTGTCCATATTCTAGATCATGTAACCACAAAGAATTTCCCCTGGCAGATGCCTTCTGTAGCTCTTCCCTTCCAATTTCCACTCATTGCTCTTGGTGAGATCATCCTATATGAGAACAGGCTGGGAGAAAGACAGAGCTGCCTGGAGGAAAGCCCATCTTATAAATTGACCCTGCGCTGGAGCTGGCTGGGCAGAGGACAGGAGCTGCACGATGGACACCAGCCCCTCTTCCGTCCAGGGACTTTCCTCTGTTTTCCAAAGCACTGGCTGTAACACTGAGGTTCGTTGAAGGCTAATGGGATGAGGTGTGAGACTAAGGCGTCGATAAAGCACTTGATGCAACGTTTTCATGCGTATCAATATGTACATAACTACGGAGAAGGTCCCTAACGTCTTTATGATCCTTAAGGGACATTTGACTCACGCCAAATTAGGAATCATTGGCAATAATGTGTCATGTGGAAGAAGGATCATCGATCTAGATGAAGTTATTCACACACTCAGTGTCCTAGTCAGTATGGGATGCTGTAACAAAAATACCATAGACTGGGTTCTTTATTTATATTTTTGCTGAGGAAGAGTCATCATGAGCTAACATCCATGCCAGTCTTCCTCTATTTTGTATGTGGGTCACCCCCACAGCATGGCTGCTGATGAGTGGTGCAGGTCTGTGTCCAGGAACCGAACCCAGACTGCCAGAGAGGAGCTCACTAAACTTAACCACTAGGTGGTGGGGCAGGCCCCTAGACTGGGCACTTTTGGGTTTTTGTGTGTGTGTGTGTGTGTGTGTGTGTGTGTGTGTGTGAGGAAGATCAGCCCTGAGCTAAGATCTGATGCCAATCCTCCTCATCTTTGCTGAGGAAGATTGGCCCTGGGTTAACATCTGTGCCCATCTTCCTCTACTTTTTATATGGGACGCTGCCACAGCACGGCTTGACAAGCGGTGCATCAGTGTGCACCCGGGATCCGATCCTGCAAACCCTCAGGCCGCCGAAGTGGAGCACACACACTTAGCCACTGCGCAACTGGGCTGTCCCTAGACTGGGCACTTTTAACAACAGAAATGCATTCCTTAGAGTTCTCAAGACTGGGATGTTCAAGATCTAGGTTCCAGCTGATTTGTTTTTGGTGAGACCTGTCTTCCTGTTTTGCAGAAGGACAGCTTGTTGCTCTACCCTCATCTGGCAGAGAGAGTTCTGGCCCTCCATCTCTTATAAGGGCACTAATCCCATCATGGGGGCTTCACACTCATGGCCTCACCTAACCTAATTAACTCCCAAAGGCTCCACTTTCAAATACCATCGCGTCAGGGGTTAGGATTTTAACGTATGAAATTGGGTTACATAGACATTCAGTCCATAGCATTCATGAAACCAACAATTAACAAATATCTATAGTAGTCATGCAGCCCCAACTGAAGAATGTTCTGGAGATCACGTGGCAAATGATACAATGTCCTTCCCTTCACAGAGTCTTCTAGTGGAGGCAATAAAATTTAACAGGGAAACAAAACTTGTGATATTAAAAAGCTAACATAGATCAATATGACAGATTATACTTACTATTGTCTTCTGCTAACACAAGTCTGATTACCACAGTCCAGATTACGCAAATTCCCCCGGGTGAGGGTATGTCTGGCAATCTCACCTAAAAAGGCTCTTAACTTTTTGAAATTTTATTTCATCTAGTCCTGTTTCTTCCACATCCCTTTGGTGTTTTCAAACACACTGTATTTATTAAATCAATGTTTAATTGTTGCTCTGCCTTTACCACATCTGACTGGAAGCAGAAGTTACTGGACTTTGCTGGAACCAAATTTCATTTCATTTTTCCTCCTCTTTCTACTCAGACTCTCTTCTCTCACTGTTGAAATAGCAAATGCCTTAGGGGAGAAGCTGCATGGAGCTGGTGCTCACAATCTTGTGCTTCCCTCATCTCAGAGATTATAGACCCCCAAGTCCTGCCTGCACGGCATGTTCTCTGACCCTTCAAGCAGCTGTTCTGTGTGCTTTATCCAGCTTTTATAGCCGCCCAAGGAAAGCTACTCAATAAAAGTGGAACCTGCAGTAATTTTATCCTGAAATGTTTTAAATGTTTTAAACCAATGAATATTTGTCATTTTTCAATGAGTATAATTTTATAAGAAATATTTAAATAGGAATTTTAACAGCAATAATGGCTGTTCTTTGGCCAGAATTCCATGTCACTCATTGTCTGGAATTATACCTAAGCTTTGATGAACTCTCCTCAGTGCCTTTTAAAATATCACTGTCCCTTACATTTCAATATCTTGTGATGGGTTTGTATCAGTCACCTCCTTTGTACCATTTCAGACCCTCTTGGCTCCTCATACCCTTGAGTCATATGTCATTTAGGAACCAGCTTTGCAGGTATCATATTTGCTTTATGCAAGTGCCTCCTGTCTGCTCCCCCCATGTTCCCCCTGTTCCCTCTGCCTCTCCCTCTCGCCCCGGGGTGTCCATGTTGATGCTGAGGTGTGAAAAAACCCCTGATCAAGCCCACACGTGCATGGCCACGTTCCTTGTTGTGTGGATGTGTGTGTGTTCAGCAATTCTGTATGGTCACAGGGTGCATGGCTATTATAGCATCTATGTGAATGTGTGTTTTGTTGATGTCTGTGTGTGTTTAGAGTTCAAGTCACTGTGGGCTCTGAGACAGTGAGTGGTCTGTATGTGTGTGAGTTTGTGTGTATGTTCTGATTATCAGTGTGCATTATCAGGTGCAGTTTACAGGCTGAATGCTGCTGGTCATTTGCAAATAGTGTGTGTGTGTGTGTGTGTGTGTGTGTGTGTTGTCAGCATTTCCAAGTGTTCAGAAGATGTCTGTCATTGTGGGAATGTGTAGAATAAGTATGTTGTTAGAGATCAGTGTGGGTGCCAACATTGTTTGCTTGTTTATGTCAACACTCTACACCCCTGAAGAAACACTGAGTCCAGACAGACACAGGCCCCATCAGGCCCACAGAGATCATACTCAGCTGTTTCCTCCTCATCACAGAAATACGAATGGGTAGCCACGGACCACTAGATATTTGAGGTATTCCTCTAGCATGAAAGATGGAGCAAGAAACACATACACTGAAGTGAGGGACTAAAGGAGCAGCAAGGAAATCCAGAGATCATAGTGAAACTTCAATTACATCTCTAGTAACATCTTCAAAACAGTTAGAGATGGGCCAGACCCATGGCCTAGTGGTTAAATTCAGAGAACTCCACTTCAGCAGCCCAGGTTCAGTTCCTGGGCATGGACCTACACCACTCATCAGTGGGCCAGGCTGTGGTGGCAACCCACATACAAAATAGAGGAAGGTTGGCACAGAGGTTAGCTCAGGGTGAATCTTCCTTTGAAAAAGAAGAAGATTGGCAACAGATATTAGCTCAGGGTGAATCCTCCTCAGCAAAGAAAAAGAAAAAGAAGATAAAACATCCATTAAGTATATATATATGTATTGATGTTACCGCACAATATTGAGGTTCTCTTGCCCAATCTACATTAAAAAAGGTAATTATTCTGGCATTAGCTTTTGGGGAAAGAATTGTAGCTTTATTTTGTGAGATTGATCTGCAAGGAGATGGGGCACGTGTCTGTCTCAGATCTGTCTCCCTGATCCAGGGCTTGGGTTACAATTTATGGGATGAAGGGCAGGGTGGTCTGATGTGTGGAGGTAGATGATTGGAAGTAAGGAGAAGTGAGGTAATTGATGATCCGCGCAAGCAAAGTCAAGCTTCATGGCTCTTCATCAGATGTGTGTTCACAAATTGGCAGTGTTACCATGATCTGAGGATGGAGCTTTTAGCTCGATGTCAAAAAGGTCACTTATCAAGCATTTGCGCAGGCCCGGTTGATGGGTTGGTGGTCTCAACTGGCCTGAACTGGACGAGGGGTGTCAGTTCCTGAAAGAAAATGCGGAACTACTCTGTTGATAAGATGGGGTCAGCTGAACTGGTCCTGGAGGGCCGATGGTTGTGTTGGTATATGCATATATATGCATATGCATGAGATTATCAGGATGTGTGTTAAATGTAGAGTATACACAAAGCCAGAATCTAGTTAAAAAGATCAAAACAGATTTTAATCAGTAATATACCACTGCAGTAGGGAAGAGGGAACAGGGCTGAATTCAATTTGATTTGTACAGAGGTGACGGGGCATTTGAAAGGGAGAATGAGGGAGCAGGCAGAGGGGTGAGCAGGGGCTCAGTAGAGTCAGGGAGGGAACAGCTACAGAGTGTTGGTCAGTGCAGTGTGATCTGGCCAGTTGTGTCTGCTAGTTGGAAATGATCAAAGTTTAACTTCTCTCCTCTCACAGAGTCTGGGAGACAGACACCCTGTCCTCCTCTCAAGGAATGACTCTCAGAACCTTGAGAAATGCAGTTATAGGAGACACATACACAACTCAAAAAGACAGAGGAAAGATTCACAGTTGTAAGCACTTTTGGGTAAATGCTCTAAGAAAGGGATGTCAGGGGCCAATGATCGAGTGTTGGCCAGAACAAACAGTCAATTCTTTTGGCTGCCTTGAGCTTTCTCAAGCAGGCACTATAAGGGGGCAGGGGTCATCGTAGGGATGTGGATTTGAGCTGTTAGAAACTATGTCAGTGTTTAATTCTTTAATGTGTGTGTGTGGGGTGAAACTATTTGTGCTGAGAGGCTGTAGTTATTATAGGCCAAGATCAAGGCCTAGTGAAGAAGAGGGCTCAAAGGAGCCTGGCTTGAGTTTGGTCAAGTAAAGGAAACTATATATATGAATAATATATGTATTTTTTGAATAACATAAATCATTATATTGAATAATATACTACATTGAGTTAAATAATATAAATATATATTTAATGAATATATATTGAATGTGTATAAATAAGTATGTGCATATATATTTAATTAAAAAATATAAATATATATATGATTTAAAGGAATATTCAGACATAATAACAGAAATTTCCAGAATTGATAAAATTCTTCTACTCTAGCTTCAGGCAGCTGAATACATCTCAAGCAGAATTAAAAAAATAAATCTAGAGTCAGATACATCCAGGGAAACCAAAGAACACCAAATACAAAAGAAGATATTCAAAGCCCCGCAGAGGGACAGAACACTTATGGAGACTTACATTTAGACCCATGATACGTGTCTTAACAACGGAAGGCAAGAGAGAGTTGGATTAATTCTTCAGGGTACAGAGAGACGATCACTTTCAGTGTATACCCAATCAAACCATATCTCAAGAACTGGGGTGAATTAAAGATATTTTTATGCAAACATTTACTAAGAGTATTACCACCAACAAATGCTCATTAAGGAACATCGAAGGAATGTACTTTAAGGGAGCCAGCCACCTGGTGTATTGGTTTAAGTTCACCACGCACCACTTTGGTTGCCTGGGTTCATGGGTTTGGATCTCAGGTGTGGACCTACAGCACTCATCAGCCATGCCGTGGTGGTGACCCACATGCAAAATAGCAGAAGATAGGAAAAGATGTTAGCCCAGGGCTAATCTTCCTCAAAGAAAAAATTTAAAAAGTGAAAAAGAATGTACTTTAAGAAGAAATTGATAGAAGAAGAAATGCTAAGATGTAAAAATGGATCGTGAGGATAAAAAAGGGTAAACGTCTGAATAAATCATTGAAAGCATGACTTTACCAAACAATAATAATATTGACAGGGTATAACTGATGGAGTTAAAAACTAACGACAAGGGAACTTCTGGTTTAGAGGAGACTAGGACAGGAAAACACTCTTGCTGCAAAACTGGACAAAGCCAGATAAATTATAAATATATTTTTAGAGCATCAGAGAACTTCAGAACCAACCAACTAAAATTCCAGAAAGAAGAAAACTCTTTTATGTGAGCAGGGATTTTTATCTTTCTTTCCCCTGCAGGCATTTTCTGATTCTAGGTGCTTGCCGAGACTCTGGCTTGCTCAGTCAGAGCCTCGGCTAGGGAAAAGAGAAACTAGCCAAACTTCTAGTTTGGTGTGGCAGAGGAAACCTGAAGGCTCTCAGACACACAACTGCTCTTCCTCACAGCACCTGTGTTAAGTTTTGGTGCCACACAGGAATCTGGGGAAATAGGCCAAAAGCTTCCACAAAGCAAAGCGAAACCTCCAGAAGTGGTGGAAGTGGCCTAAGTCAAACATCCTGCTAGTGTGACCTTTTGGGAATTTGCCATATTGTGAACAATGTAAGGTAGGAGGCTGGAGAGCTACGCTGAGATGTCTGACGGGCGTAGCTAAGTTTTCTGTGGGCTCCCAAACCTGAGGAGACAGATCTACCAGACTTGGGACCAGACCCCTGTGCGGGGGAGGGGAGCACCGCAAACAGGAACAGGGGGAAAGTGGAAGGCCTGGGTTTACTAAAACTGAGACCCAGACCCAACTCTGATCAAGGTCTGATTGGACTCAAGGGCTCCAACTTCACTCTGTTTCCCAATGAAGGAAGATAAGGTCATGTGAAACCTCTCGAGTTATGTTACACAGACGTTACAAAGACACTCGTGGGAGGCTGGAGAAGGCAAACCACAGACTGGGAGAAGACCTTTGCAAATCACATATCTGACAGGACTATAAAGAACTCTCAAAACTCGGCAATAAGAAAATTCAAGTTGAAAATGGTCACAGATTTGGACACTTCACCAAAGAAGATACGCAGATGGCAAATAAGCACATGAAAAGATGCTCAAGGTCGTTAATCATGAGAAAAAGGCACATAAAAACCGCATTGAGATCCTGCTATGTACATACTGGAATGACTAGAATTAAAGAGGTTGAGCATACCAAGTGTTAATGAGGATGGAAAGTAACTGGAACACCCTTACATTGCTGGTGGGAACACAAAGTGGTTCAGCCTCTTTGGAAAACCGTTTTAAAGTGGAGTTTATTATGCTGCTGTAACAAATTAGCACAAATTTCATGGCTTAAATCAACTCAGATTTATTGTTTTACAGTACTGTAGGTTAGCAGTCTGACACGGGTCTCTTTGGGCTATAATCAAGGTGTTGGCAGAGCTAGGTTCTTTTGGGGAGACTTTAAAGCTTAATCCATTTCCTAGCCTTTTCAAGCTTCTAGAGACCACCACATTCCTTAGCCTATGCCCCCTTCCTCCACCCTCAAAACCAAGAACTCGGCATCTCTCTGGCCCTGCTTCCCTTGGATCTTTTTCTACTCTACTGCTTCTCTTTCCCTTTTAAGGGCCTTTGTGATGCACTGGGCCCACCTGGATAATCCAGGATCCTCTCCCTATTTTAAAGTCAGTTGATCAGTAACCTTAATTCCGTCTGCAAATTTAATTCACCTTTGCCAAGTAAACCAATGTATTCCCAGGTTCAGGGATTAGGACATCTTTGTGGGCCATGACTTTGCTACCACAAAGAGTTTTTAAAATAAAGTTAAACATGCACATACCATATGACCCAGCAATTCCACTTCTATGTGCTTACCCAGGAGAAGAAGACATGTTCATGCAAAAACTTGTTTGCCTTCTCAAATCATAAAGATTTACAGCAGCTTTATTCATAGTCAAAAAAGACAAAACTGAAAATAACTCAAATGTCCTTCAACTGGTGGATGGATAAACTGTGGTAAATTCATACAATGGATACTACATTCCGCAATAAAACAGAAGGAACTGCTGATACAGTCAACAACATGGATGAACACTCAAATAAATGTATCATGCTAAATGAAAGAAACCAGACTCAAAAGGCCAAATACTGTAGGATTCCATTTATATGATATTCCAGAAAAGACAAACCATAGAGAAAGACAACAGATCATTAGCCACCAGGGGTTAAGGTTGGGGGAAGAGTTGACTAGAAAAGAGCAGCTCAAGGGAGTTCTGGGTGCTGGAACTGTTCTGTATCTCAATTTTGGTAGTTGCACAGCTCTATGCGTGTGTCAAAAGAGGAAAACAAATACTTCATTCCTCACCCATCAGATTGGCAAAAATTTAAAAATCTGACAATGCCAATCTGACCATTCCCAGGGCAAGGATGACTCAAACACTGTTGGAGGGAATGGAAATTGTTAAAACTTCAGAGGATGATTTGGCTGCAGCTCATCAAGAGGCTGATGCACATCAGCCTCTGGCCCAACAATCCAATCACAGGCAGGTGTCCACTCTAGGGAGTTCACACGTGTGCTCGAGGAGACACACACAAGGATGGTCATTAAACATGGCAGGGGAATAAATTAATTGTGGTTAGTAGTTACTTAAAAAAGAAAGGAAAGAAATGCATATGGGAAATAATCGACCCTGCTGGCTATGTATATGATATGAGAAGGTAACTCATTGATTTGTCTACTTAATAGTACGCAGCACAGAGAGCACTGTACTAGGAATCTGGAGACAAGCATCTGAGCATTTAGTTCCAACTCTGCCACTAAAGTAGCAGTCTGACTGTGGACGACTTAACTCAAGAAACCTCACGTTCCATTTCCTGGAAATTGAAGAGGTTAGGCTCTAAACCACTAAAATTATTTCCACCTCAACAATTCTATGATTCAATAAGTCAACAATCAAAAATTATATTCCAAAGTACCTATGTTGAGAAACTGTTTTTCCCAGACACCCTGAAATCAGAAAGTATCAGAGAAATAAAACATCTTATTATATTGATACATAAAATGGTCCAAATGTCTTGGAATGTCTATGACCAGGTTTTTAATCAAGATCATAACTCAGAAAGAGTGTAAAAGCAACTAAACCTGCCATATCGACTTGGGTCACCCTCAGGTAAAATTTATATATCCTCTCCCATTTTAACATTCCAAAAGAAGTTCCCCATACCAATGAGTCCATCTTGTCAAGTTCAGGTCTGTCTAGCCAAAAGTCATTCATGTGTATGGTAAGATTTACTTGATTTTTTAACAAAGATAAATTGATGAATGGCTTTTTGTATTTTTGCCTGTTTCATCTATAAAGAGCTTACATTATAATTTAATAGCTTCAGCCTGCTACAATAATTTAAAGAGTCTTTTGAAACTTGTAACATGCCATGTCCAACAGGATCTAGTAAAAAAATCAGTAGTTCAGAATCCAAAAAAGCTCATTTAAAAGTTTCATTACCGCCAATACTTACACTTCAAAGACGCCAATAACCAACATGTCATTTCTTTCTACTGCAGAATTTAATAGGTTATCAACTTCTGGTATCACCCAAAAGCATAATTAGGATGCTATCATTAAAATGTATTTTTTAATAAGAAATATTAAAACTAATGATTAAACTATTGAACTAAATGATTAACTAAATATGAAAACTAATGACAACTAATGATCTGTTGTCTTTCCCTATGGTTTATCTTTTCTAGAATATTATATAAATGACATCCTACCGTATTTGACCTTTTGACCTTTCCCCTTGTCAGTCAAATCAAAATTTCAAACTTCTTGTTCTATGGGCTTTCCAAATCTAAATTCTTACAATTCTAAATGAGTACGGAGACAAAACAGACACTACATACAACTTCCAAAATCCTCCTCTTTATCCGATTTTAATTTTAGCACCGACTGCCAAGAAAATCTTTTCAACCGAAACCAAAATTCCATACACATTATGTCAATCATCAATTGATCAGTCATCAGTCTATGTTAACAGAAGGTGAGTTAGTATTAGGAAGCTACACAATTTGCACCAAAGACTGTTTAAAGCTCCTTTCATTAAATGCAGTTTACAACAATTCACAGGCTTCAAAGTTCACCTTGCAAATATAGAGTCAATTATCAGAAACCAGGAATGCGATCAGGCTTTTCAATAAAGGTGGTCCCAAGGATGTAGGAACCGTTCATTTGTTTAATGAAGGCAATGAGGAGCCCAATAGCCTGAGCGGAGTCAGGCAGAGGAGCGCTGACCACAGGCCCTCTTCCGAAGGAAAGCGTTCACCCAAAGATGTCACGACCTGGCCTAGACGGGGTCCCGGGGGGCGCGAACTCAAGGGCGGGCGCACAGGGCAGGCGACTCCCTGCCGCCCCCTGCACCACGGATGGGTGTGACCCCGCTGAGGTGGGGCCCCGCCAAGGCACAGGGACAGGCTGGCCAAGCGGCGCTCTTCTGCTCCTCCAAGGGACAGAGGTTGGGCTCCCCCGCCTGGAACAGCCCGCCGGCAGCCCCGGCCCCGGTCCCATCCGCCGCCCCGGACACCGCGCTCCCGCCATACGCGGCGGAGATCTCCACGCCGAGCCCGCTGCCCACCGCCTACCTCAGCGCCGCTCCTGCCCAGCGCTCCTCCACACTGCAGAAAGGAGAGCTCCCCGCGCTGAAAATCCTGGAGGAAGGATCCAGAAACTGCCCGAGCCCCCCACACAAACTCCAGTGGCCACCACTTCCGCATCAGGGACTCCGCCCCCAGTGCATGCGCCCCGGGGCTCTCCAGCTCGGCGGCCCCTCTGCCACTCTGAGCACCGGTCCTGCGCTTGCTCGGGACTCTGAGGATACAATGGGAACCCTTGTGGGGGGCACTGGGAGGGGTGTCGGGGATTGGGGACCGAGGTGTCCATGAGATGGAGAGCAGGAGCCGGCTGACGCTGTGCAGCCCTTGACTCTGCTCTCCCTGGATGACCTTCAGCTCCTGGAGAAGTTCTGCCTTCCCTTGAGGTGGCTTCTCCTGTGCTGAGAAGCCCGTTACACGATCTAACATCTGTTTATAAAAGAACAATGACATCCTTAACACCCAATGTGTTGTGTCTCCAGAAGAATTCTCTGCTTCCCCAGAAGATGATACAGGGAGCAGCTGGGACCGGGTTCTGACCAAGGAAGGAAGGATGCTGAGGGCCCAGCTGACTCCCCTCCACTGGCTCCTTCCCCTGATCCATGGCCCTGATGGGGCAACAGTGCTGGGGACTCCTGCAGGTGACAACTCTCAAGTGTTTGCCCACGGTATTACATTTCTTATGGTTTAGTGGTTAAAACAGGGGGCTAGCTGTCAGTTTTTCAGACGATTTCATTTGCAGAAATGTCTTTGGACAAAGAAGTTTGTTTTCTTCATCTCTGATTTTTAAAATCAATAACAATAATTAAAACACTTATTTTCTTAATCTCATTGGCATGCAAAAACAAAAAAGTCACTTGGATTTCACCAAATTGGCCACATTTTCATTAAGACTTTGGAAGTATTGCTGATTGAATTAAAGAAAGCATTTGGGAAGAACAATTACCTTCAGATAGTATCTGCCCAGATAAATGTACAAACAGAGTTATGAGCCGTTTTGAGGGGCCTGGCAAATCCAGTTTGCGTTTTACAATGGATCGTCCAGAGTACAGGTTAAATTAGTAATTTTCTGTGGAGTTTTCGAGTAAATGTTCATGTCGGCTTCATCAAATAGGTCTGGTGATTTAAATGAATGTTGAGCTAGAGATAAAAGTTTTCAAGAGACTGAGAAATATTAGGTAAATGTACTTTAAAAGGGGTGCAAATTAAAGTAAATCTGCCATTATCCTCTTTAAAACAGATTCAGAGTAACATTATTGTCAAGGTATAAGAAGGAATAGAAATGTTTTATAAAAACAATTCTTCACTTCTAAAGGACCTAACGTGACATTCTAGAAGTCTCCATAGTCTTTCACTCATCTAGATTTAAATTGTTCAATTAATACTTTAAAGACTAATGAATCTGAGGGCAAAATATTCAAGGTCATTGTTTGTTTTTCATTGTTGCAAAGTAGATGGGTATGAACTGTGGCTGAAATTCATGGTCTTGAAGAAGAAAAATATATAGAACTTATTTATCACTCTCACAGTGTGTCCTGACTTAATCCTACACATATCCCCAGAATAAAGCCTCAAGGAATTCCATTATGTTATTAGAAATGACATCTTTCATTCACCATGAATATTCTCTAATTAATTCTCTAGCTAGTAATTATGTTCCTGATGCAAATAGGCAAGTAAAAGAATCCATGCTTGATTAAATTGGGCTCATAACATGTATCCATGGGAGACACATGAGAAATGGAGTCTCTCAAAAGAATGGCAGAGATGCTCCTCTTAAATACTATCTTCAGATAAGACAAAGGAGGATGTTGGGGGTGGGGTTTGGGATGTGAGACTGGAGAAGACAATTCTCATGGAGAGGGACATGTAAATGTTTGTCTGAACCAACTCCCCTGCACTGGGCTCTGGTCCTGAAGGGACGACAGGGAGGTGACCAGGAACAGGCCTCCCAGTGGTGGTGCCTTCCCAGGGGTAGCATGGGGATGCTGGGGGAAGGGGGATGGTGTGTGACATGGCACCAGCGGTGGAGGCAGCAATGCAGAGGTCAGGGATCTCTCTCGCTCTCTCACTCTCTCTCTCTCTCTCTGTCTCTCTCTCTCAGGGACCTGAGAAGAGGAAGTTGGCAGAGCCCGCGCCCCTCGCCTACCTCTCTCATGGGCCCTTCTTTCTCTGGCCGCTCGCTATGGGAGCCCTGCGGCCTTGGGTTTAACCCATGAGGCCAAGGGCACGTGCACAGCCAGCGGGCCTAGGGGGGGCCTTGGGGGTCCTCAGTGAAGGCCCCACCTGCCCGCGAGGCCTTGACACGGTGACACCACCTGAAAATAAAGCAAACACATATAAGCATATGTAGTTTTAAAAGGAAAAGCACACAACTAAAAGAATTGATATCATTAAATACACTATTCTATTTGTTTATGTGTCAAATTACTGATAGGAAATAGCCCGGTGTAGTGATAGTAGAATTGATCAATTTCATAGAGAATTCTTTTAACGGTTGCTCATAGCTTGTGTTTTACATCATTGATTAGGGTAATATTTTCATCTTTTCCTTTCCTAGTGTCTCCATCAATCAGCCTTGAAGTGGAACTGAGTACATGCTTTTCAGAAGCGGCATCATTCTCTACTCAGCCAGAGCATTGGGCCTGACAATAGCTGGATCCAGCAGAAAACTGGGCACTCTAGGAGATGTCATGTGGAGATGTGCCTGGCTGGACTAATAGTCACGTGGATATGATTTTTAAAAAAATCTCTCAGAGCTTTCCCAAAATCAAATAATATTCTTAAGTTGCTTTAGTAGACGAGACATTAGTTAGTGTCTTTTTAATTTCCACAGAAGCTTTTTGTATGTTACTAAAGAAACTAAACATTATGTCTTTTTTCTTGTTACCAAAATGGACTTGGTATTAAAAACAAGAAACCTACAAGAAAGGAAACACTCATATGGAATAGAAATTGTGGGTCGCAATTGCTACTTTTTTATATAAAATCATGTTTTATTTATTTACAATTTCTCTCAACTGTGCTTTTGAAAATAACTTAGTATTAGAAATTACCAGTAAGAAGAGGGTGTGCTCCCTTGAGTGTGGTCCAGTAGAAGTCAGGTGACTCAGACCTGAGTTCTAGGCCCAGGTCTGTTTCTGGTTAGTGTGTGACAACGTACTTAGCCTCTCTGGAACGTAGTATTCCTTTCTGTAAAATTAAAGTGTTTGATGATTTTTGAGAACTTTTCTAAATATTAAATGACTTCTCTTTTATATTTTTTATAATTTTATTTATTTATTTTTCCCCCAAAGCTCCAGTAGATAGCTGTATGTCATAGCTGCACATCCTTGATGTATGTGGGACACTGCCTCAGCATGGCCGGAGAAGTGGTGCGTCGGTGCGTGCCCGGGATCCGAACCCGGGCCTCCAGCAGCGGAGCGCGTGCAGTTAACCACTAAGCCACAGGGCCAGGCCTGACTTCTCTTTTAAAAAACAAAAAGATCCTTCTCAAACTTATACATTATCAAAAATTTTTTCTGAACTTTCACTTACCAAGAACAACTGATGTCCCTTCAATTATATTGATTGAAAATAAAGATCATAAAAGTATAAATTTGGTAATCTAATAAATGAATTAGCATAAAAATGAGCCAGGAAAAAATTTATGATCAATCAAGATATTACACTATGAAAATATTACTGTTTGTTACAGTACATAAAATGATGACACTGAAATAGTATCTTTTTGCTGTCTGTAAGTTTATATTGTTACTCATATATCACCATTAATCCTATTATGTTTTACAAGTAATAAAATGTCTTGAAAGGAGAGAACAATAAAGCAGCAGCCCTGCATTACACACGAATGTTGTGTTCTCCCTGGAGGGAAAATGAGGATACAACATTGGTCAAGTACTTCATTTTGTAATCCACTGGTGCCTTTCAAACATATAGCTATTATTGTAAGAGTAAAGATGTTCTTTTTTTTTAATAATTTTATTTATTTATTTATTTTTCCCGCAAAGCCCCAGGAGACAGTTGTATGTCATAGTTGCACATCCTTCTAGTTGCTGTATTTGGGACGCGGTGTCAGCATGGCCAGAGAACTGGCATGTCAGTGCATGCCTGGGATCCAAACCCGGGCCGCCAGCAGCAGAGTGTGCACACTTAACCACTAAGCCACGGGGCCAGCCCAAGTGTAAAGATATTCTTAAGAATAGTGCCACAAAACAGGTTTTCCCAGCTACTTTTTGTCAGAGCTGAGACAGACATTAGGCTGGGGCACTTGAAGAGGCATGGTGGACTCTGCTGAGGGTGATTTAATTACTGTGAGATGATTAGCCAATAGCGAATAAGACGGAGAAAGATTAAAAAGAGGTAAAGGGAAATAAAGTTGGAAATAATTAAGAAAAATAGTGCCTTCAAAATATCCTCTCATTATTTTTATAGCTTGTTTTATTTTTGAGGCATGACTAGGATAGTATGTTAGATTTTTATAAACCCTTTTCTCCTGGGCTTATATTACTGAGATCTTCATTATTTATGATAATGCCAAAGAAAGCCTGGACAAAAGTATTCTGTACTATCAACAAGCACAAAACATGTACAACATTGCTCTATATATTAAGAGTCCAGCTGTAATAGTCAAGACATATATTCATGTGTGTAAAATTATAATGATTTTCTTATTTTCTCTGGCTGTGAACCATGTTAAAATATATAGTAATAAGCAGAAAACCTGAAGAACTAGGTGATTTAAAACACCTGTTGTTACAGCTAGGCCATTCAAGGGTGAAATTAATTTCAATTTCACACTTCTCCTTTCCTTGTAGCCAGTGAAGTGTCTGGAAGACAGAAAACACATAAAATTAATTGAGAGTTAACAGTATTTGGAGGCAGTTGAGGTTAAGCACTCAACAATGATGTCCCTTACTTCAGGAGCCATTGACTGTTTGTCATAAGTTTACTTTATACATGGGTTCTATTCTTAGATTATTTCTGTATGTTTCTTAGAAGAGAGACAGGGCAGGAGAATTAACTATCAATCTACTGTGCGCCAGTTCCTTTACTGTATTCCCTTATGCAATTCTTACAGTAATCCTTTAAAGTAACTGTTATAATTCATATTTAACTGATAAAGAAAACCATGTTTACAAAACTGGGTCAAGGGTAAGGGGGAAGATGTGAACATCAGTCCGTTGGGTTATGCCTCATATTCTCTCCATTGTGATAAAAATGGTGCTTCAACATGGGTTCTCACCATCTGGCTATTTAATACCGGCTCCTGCCAACAGCATTGGATGAGATGAGATGAGAAGTTTGTTTCCAAAGTTATTCTATTATATTTAAACTCTACTATTTATGAGTAGGATGTCAAGACATGTTTTAGAGGCATAGAGAGCAACTGATTAGTCCACCTACACATTTTTCAGGTTTACTATAACTTTCGTGTGCCACATTGTATCAACTTTACCAACTTTAGTGCTTCACTGTTCTGTTTTATAAAACTCAGAATTTCACTTTTCATGTAAAGCACTTTGCTGCTCTCTTAGTCACTAGATGGCAGTTCTGTATCTCTGTAAATTACCACTGCAGCAGGAAATGAGAGATCTTAAGCCAGTTTGCTCTGCACAAATGATGGACATAGGAGGACTTCTGCTCCATCAAGACTGCCTGTGTTATTCCATGGCTGTAACGGGGATGTCCAGGACTGCTTAGTCAGAGGCACGAAGCAGAGTCAGAAAGCATCCTCTTAAGTTCTTCTTCAGATGTGAGTTCAGGCACCTGTCTTCTCACCTGAGCACATTGGAGTTTATTGAATGTGTTCAGACTCTTACTCTCTCCCTGTACTTAATAAGTCTGGGAGCTCCATACCCCTAGAAAAAACACATGACTCATAAAGCCTTTTCTCAACTAAACAGAGTTGAGGGCTATGGTGTTGCCCGAGAGTCTGATGCTTAAAGAAAATACAGCTGGTGCTCAGGCGGAAGGAAAGAGCATCAGCTACTCCTGGAGGGCTTTTACTGATGCTCCTATGGAATGAGCAATTTCAAAATAAAACCACATGGCTTAAACCTCACTAAGTGATTATTTTATTTTCAAGTAATAGGCTCTGAAAATCTGCTATGTCTAAAAAGCTATTTCATAAAACTGAAACAGTTCTGTTTTTTATTCTCTGGTATTTGAAATACTATTAAAACTGTAAATCCTTTAACATTCTACAATATACAAATAGGCAAATATCAATTATATTCTCTAAAAATGTCTGCTCCCATGTTAAAGTTTAGTATATAGCAGCAAAACTGGTTACCACCCAATTTTTAACTCATTTTTTGCTTTTGAAATTACATATAAAATTTGTGTTTTTAAGTATTTTCCTAAAACTCAGCATCTTTCTGATATAAATAGACTAGTTGCAAGGTAACTAGAATGAAGTTTGATCTTTAAAACTTTAGCTTTGTGTAAGAATTGATAACAAGAGGCAATTGGGTCTCTCCACGTTATGATATTTATTAATTGTGAATAGCCACCTCTATTACAAAGTGGTGAATAATAAAAAGAAATCAAACAATATCAGCACTCTCTTACCCCACACGTACAGTTTATATGCAAATAAATTCTCATAGGTCAGAAAAATGCCTATGATTTCAGATAACTGGTAAAATACTATCTCATTCCAGTTTTAACCTCATTTGAAATTGACTTAAAACTCTTCTCTTAGATTCCTGCTCTGATCAGTGCCCCCTGGTCCCCTCAATGCCTCATTGGATTGCAAACTTATCTGAGGAATTGAATATTCTTTTCCATTTCTTCTCTTTAAGGTATCTGTGATAGTGCTTTTTATGCAATGACCACTTGGTACAATTCAGTATTAGTTTCAGAAACATCTTTAGTTAGGAACAAATCAAGGAAACAGATGTGAGGAATGTGGGGATGCCTAGCTGATGGTGCTTCAGGGATTCCTCACGTGAGTCTTGTCATAGAATAGTTTAAAGAATAAAGCAGCATTAGTCAGTTCAAAAGTGTGGGGTGAACATAATTCTAAATAATGATGGAGACGTAAAAACAAGAAGCCACTTGAATTTCGTTGAAAGGTTTTAGACACATCAAAGGGCTGGGAAAAAACATTGTTTAATGTAAGTTCTTTCTAAACTCTAAGGCAACAAGTAATATGAATTTACATGATAATTATAAACCACAAAACAACAATTCACAAGACAAGTAAACAACTAAAGTAGAAACCAGAGTAAGAAAAATAGAGGTTAAAGCAGAGATGGAGAGTGATGGTTGGGGTCATAAACCATGGCTTAGTCATCCTTGAAGTCTCCCTCAGACTCTGATCATTCCTAGCGCTCAGTAAAGAGTTTGACCCCATGAGCCTGGGGAGGGCCAGAGTGAGAGGTGGTTGGGAGGGGAGACAATGCAAGGATACCCTTGTGGAGGCACTGACATTGAAAATCAGTGACATTTTTGCCAAGGTGTTTACCATATTCAAGATTATTCTGGAAAGTTAAGGATTTTTCTGGAATGTACATTTTCATTTTATGGAAACTCCAACTAGCCCAGAGAAAGATTTAGACATTTTAGCTTTAGAAATAAAGAGAGGGGCCAGCCCGGTGGTGCAGCAGTTAAGTGAGCACGCTCCGCTACGGCAGCCCCGGGTTCAGAGGTTTGGATCCCGGGCGCACACCAATGCACCGCTTGTCGAGCCATGTTGTGGCGGCATCCCATATAATGTGGAGGAAGATGGGCACAATTGTTAGCCCAGGACCAATCTTCCTCGGCAAAAAGAGGAGGATTGGCATTGTAAGTTAGCTCAGGTTTGATCTTTCTCATAACAAAAAAAAGAAAGAAAGAAATAATGAGAAACTTTTTTGTCAGTTTCAATAATGAAAACCAATTAGCAACTGGGAAACAGTTACAATTTGAGATGAGAATGTGAAGAAAGAATTAGACGTCACATGTTGTTGCTTTTCTCTGGGGCAGTAAGGCTTGCAAGGGGAATGAAGTTCCATCTTTGCTCTATTGAGTTTGAGAAGGTGTAAAATTCATTTGTGCTGGGCAACACTGTTGACCTGTGGAGAAAAACAAATGGTTCAAGCAGCTGATCTAAAGGAATAACTGAACTCATAAAAGTTTTTAGCTTATAAAGTGTGCTTCCACTCTATTTAACTTTACTGGACATCCATTGACCTCTATGTGCAAGGTATTTGTGGTAGGTATCGAAGGAAATATAAAGAATTATACGGTTCCAAGCTCCTCCACATACATGAAATTGTTTGCAAGATATAATTTGATTCTGCCAAGGTATTTAGTGTATGTTGTATTACAGAAACTTAAAAAAAATGAGAATGTTATCGAGAAATTGTAATTAAGGACAGCTTCTTAGGAGAGGTGGACTAGATCAAGTCCTCAAAGGGACCACTTTTGAGCAGGTGGAGGGAAGAAAGAGTGAGGATTTCAGATGGGAGAAGAGAGGAAAGGTACTGAAGTAGAAAGGAACATGGCATTTGGGCATGGGAGTGGGGAGGCCATGACAGGCACAGTCTTCCCGTGACTGAGAGGCAGCTCAGTTTCCTCCTGCAGGAGCCCAGCACTGCTTCCCACCTCCTGGCCTCCTCCACCTGCAGACTCCGTGGTTGAGCCAAGGCCTATCTTTTTTGTGTGTGTGAGGAGATCAGCCCTGTGCTAACATCTGCCAATCCTCCTCCTTTTTTGCTGAGGAAGACTGGCCCTGGGCTAACATCAATGCCCACCTTCCTCCACTTTGTATGGGATGCTGCCACAGAATGGCCTGCCAAGCGCTGCGTTGGTGCGCACCCGAGATCCTAACCTGCGAAGCCCGGGCCACCGCATCGGACCATGCATGCTTAACAGCTTGCGCCACCGGGCCGGCCAAGACCTATCTTATCTGGATCGCTGCCTAGTCTTCCAACAGGTCCCTTTCCTTCAGTCTTAATTTCTTCTAATCTTTCCTTCACAATGCGTCCAGAGTTACCTTCTAGAATCCAAATTTGCTTAAATCTGATATCTGCTTAGACTCCTTCAATGACTGCTCAGAGCATCCGAGAGAACATTCAGACTCCTGAGCTGGACACGCAGGCTTTCTCTTGCTGTCCTCATCTTTAGCCTCATCACCCACTGTGTCCTACATGTTCGCTTTGTTCCAGCCTTAAAAATACCCCCATTTTCTGAAAGCTTTAGCATCCTTTATATCTGTCTTTTTATATGTGTTTCTTCTGCACTCCTACCCCCTTTATTAATCAACTTAATTCCTATTTCTTGATCTAAACTCATATCAAATGTTCCTTCCTCTTGGAGACATTTCCTGAGAGGTCTCCATCTAGAGACCCATTTTGATGTCCCCACTCTGGGACCCTGTACTTATTTCCTTTTCCATAACTGTTGTTTTATTCTTGTCTCATAGACAGTGAGCTCCTTAAATCTGAGACGATCTTTCTTCTTGATGAATAAATGGCCAGCAACAGGATACATTGGAGCATATGAGGAAGCCATTTGGTGTAAAACTAATTGGGCCTGACCTTGTTTTTTTTTGCTTTTCCCCAAAAGGGGCCTGTAGCCTCTGTTCATCCATTGTATATCCGCTTTAAGCAATTAACGTGTCCCAAAGACAAAAGCAATGCCCTTAAGGTGTAAATGCAACTTCCCCTACATTAGCATTTCCTTAAGGATAAGCATTTCTCCATAGGCTAGGATTTGATTGCTGCGCTCGTTCCGTGACCACCAAACTTGAGACAACAGCCACGCCCATGGAGACAGCACACCTGATACCCACAGTGTCCATCAATCCACGTGCCAACAGGTCAATGTCGTGGCTATTGTAAAAGGGACATTGCAATCACATGTGGTACATGCTCTTTGATGGTATATAACCACACTATACACCCCACTTCTTTGCAGTGCTCCATTTCTTTGTGAAAGGACTCTCCTTGGCTATATGATCCTCAAAGCTTGGCTCATAATAAACTCACCCCAATTTTGATTTATTGGTTGGTTATGGATTATTTGTGACGATATTCTATTTGTCCCTCCAGTATCTAAACACCGTACCTGACACCTTTGGTGCACTCAGAAAATGTTTGATGAGTGAATAAGTATGTGTGAGACCACACAGGCTGGATCAGAAGGGGCTTTTTAGGGAGTGGTAGAAAATTCGCTCACATTCCTACCATAGTGGTTGAGGCTGTGGGCTTTGGACTAGTTTGTCTGGGCATCAATCCCAGTTATTCCACTTTTAACTGGAGAACCTGTGGAAATATTTACTCTCTGAACCTTAGTTTCCTCATCTATCAAAAGGGGCTACTGAAAACTCCTGTCTTGTAGCGTTTTAGTGAGATTTACATGCATTAACTTATGTAAAGTACTTAGAAGAGCTCCTGGCACATAGTAGGCACTTAAATGTTAGCTGTTATGTTATCATTATTGCTCTTATATATAAGCAATATTCTGGTTTTGAAAAGATGCTTTCATAATATAGTTGATCCTCATTATTTGTGGATTCCGTGTTTGCACACTTGCCCACTAGCTAAAATGTACTGGCAGCCCCCAAATGAACACTCTCAGGGCTTTCATGTCCATTTGCAGATATGCACAAAGTGGTGAGAAATTTGATTCACTCGACGTGCACGTTCCCAGCTGAGGGGGAACAAGGTGCTGCTCTGCCCTCTTGTTTCAGCCCACATTGTAAACAAGTGTCCTTCTTGCAGTCTACTTAGTGCCTCGTTTCTTATCTTTTTGTGCATTATGTTGGTGACCTTGCCATTTAATATGTCCCCCATGTGTAGTGCTGCAATGCTGCCTGGTGTTCCTCAGGGCAAGAGGCTGTGACGTGCCTTTACTGAGAAAGTATGTGTGTTCGACAAGCTACTATCAGACACGAGTTACAGTGCTGTTGGTGTGAGTTCAATGTTAATATATCAACAATATATATTAAATAAGGTGACTTTAAAGAGAACACACAGAGAACAAGGTAATGTACTGATGAGTTGAAGAAAATGTGACTAAGGCTTACAGAAACCTAACACCGCATTTCCCGTAGGAGCAGTGGGTCATATTCACCGATTCAGTGTACACAATGACCTTATAGAATGTCACACTGTGCAGAAAGAGAACTGACTGTATCTTATGTAATCCTCACATACTCCTTTATAGCAGGCAGGGTACGGAACAGGGTGTCCACATTTTACTATTAAAGTAAGGCTATTAAAGACCTTGTGAACCAAGTGGAGAATTTAAAATGTCTTGTGTTCAGCATAAGAGTCATGAGTTTTTGAGCGAGGAAGATCTATGATGCACTGATGTTTAAGGAACAGTTACCTGGCAAGAGAATGTAGTATTGAGAGGAAGAGGGAGAACTGATCTGGAAAGGAGAACCAGCTGTTAAACTCTCCACGTATTCCCATTGCTAGGTGAGGAGGTTCGGAGCTAAGGTGCTGATGTGATAAAGGAAAAGTAGCAGCCAAAGGATAAAATAATGGATTTGGTAACCATACATAGGGTGTAAATCAGGCTGTGGTTCTCAAAGTGGAGTCCTTGGACCAGCAGCATCAGCATCACTTGGGAACTGGGCTGAAATGCAAATTGTCAGGTGCTGCTTCAGACCTGCTGAACTGGCAAGTCTGGGGTGGGGCCTGGCAATCTGGGTTTCAACAAGGCCTCCAGGTGCTTCTGGTGCCCATCAAGTTTAAGAACCAATGAATTAGGGGCCGGCCCCGTGGCTTGGCGGTTAAGTGCGCACGCTCTGCTGCTGGTGGATCAGGTTCGGATCCTGGGCGCGCACCAAGGTACCGCTTCTCCTGCCATGCTGTGGCCAAGTCCCACATACAGCAACTAGAAGGATGTGCAGCTACGACACACAACTATCTACTGGGGCATTGGGGGGAAAAATAAATACATAAAATCTTCAAAAAAAAAAGAACCAATGAATTAGAAAAACGATTCCAACACATCACTATGTCCAGGTAAGCTGCAAGGCAGGAGGTGGTATTTGTTTGGAGGATAAGATGCATTTTATTTTTATTTTTTTTTGTGAGGACGATCAGCCCTGAGCTAACATCCATGCTAATCCCCCTCATTTTGCTGTGGAAGACCAGCTCTGAGCTAACATCCACTGCCAATCCTCCTCCTTTTATTTTCCCCCAAAGCCCCAGTAGATAGTTGTATGTCATAGTTGCACATCCTTCTAGTTGCTGTATGTGGGATGCGGCCTCAGCGTGCTCGGAGAAGCCGTGCGTCGGTGCGCGCCCGGGATCCGAACCCGGGCCGCAGGTAGCGGAGCGTGTGCACTTAACTGATAAGCCACGGGGCCGGCCCAAGGTGCATTTTAAGTTTCAGGAAATAGTAGTTCAGCATCTATTTCATCGTAAGGATTCCAGAGATGCCATTTTAGCTCTCTGGTGTGAAGCTCTTTTGTCCACAATATGTTCTCCTTTAGAGAGCCCTTGATAAGTTATTTACCACTTCCCACATGTTCTGAGAGTCTCTTCCTTCTTGAAATCCCCTTTCAGACTTGAAAACGTACTTTATTTTTGTGCATAATCTCCTCTATTTAAAATCTGGATTTCTCTTCCTGTAGGATCCTGTGTGGCACATGTAGCCTTACTGTAAATTTGGAATGCCATTGATTTGTTCCAAAACCTTAGAATGTTTTAGAACTTAGAACCTGATGACTAGAGAATTTATATGCTTCTGTTTAGGATTCATATTTTTCAGATGTCTAGAGGTATCCCAACTTGCCAGTAATGTGGCTTTAGTTTGAGCAGAACTTGAAAATCTGAATATACTAGAAAACGAATTACATCTCTCATACTAACATTTACAAAATAAATGATCAGAATGTTAACTTACCAATAAGCACTTTCTATATTCTAGGCTCTATATTATGCTTATATAATAAACATGATAAAGTTTCAAAGAGGAGCCAATTAACTTTTGAGCAAAAGCTTGACTTGAGTGTATATTGGCTTCATTTTGACAGTTGTAGCCTTAATATTATAGTAATGTTTTCTTTTTCTGGGAATCAGATAATCTTGTTGTTGGGGGAAGAGGGAGAATCTCCCTCTGCCCTTTCCCTTAAGGTTCTTATGGCTGGCCAAATAATTAACAAGCCAAGTTAGCAGGAGAAAATAATAACAAGTTTAATAACATGTACACATGGGAGAAACCTCAGAAATGAGCAACTCATCCCTCTGTCTAAGCTGCCTGCTTAAGTATTGCAGTTAAAGGCGAGGAACGTGTTGGGGGTGGGTAGTGGTCTGGGACCTCAGAGGGCAAGAGGCAACTCACATGGAGATAGAAATGCAAATGTTTGCCTGACAACTCCTCTCAGGGTCATCTATAGATAATGTGGAGGGAGAGATAAAGTTTTTGATATAAGGGGCTTGGTGTCTTTCCTGTTCTAACCGCTATCCTACATTATCTTTACAGCCATCATGATAATAACTCCTTCCTGAAACAGATCTTTTGTTTTAAATTCTTTAGGTAGTCTGGGAGGGGAAACTCAAATATTCTTCCTGAGCTCTCTGAGTCCTTATTGTCTTCAGCTCGAAATAATCTGCATACCAGAGTTGTGCCTCCTGGGGTAACTTGCCCTGAGCACCATCAGTTCCCTCCTCTGAAACTTTCCTAGAAGTTTCACAGTCCTTTTGAAAATTAAAGACGTTTCATAGTCCAGAAGCTGAGTTGGTAGATTGTTTCATCTCACTGAGCACATTTCTTAGTCCTGATAATAGATAGTTCAATTAAGTACATTTTAGAAGGTGGTGATGCAGGTGGGCTCTCAAGGTTACACCTATATCGTGGAAGCAAGCAATCAAGTATTTAATGGAAGCATTTCTATGTAAACGAAAGAAAAACAAGGTTAATGGTTGGAGCAAGTTGTAAAGCAGTTTCTGAGTTTAGAGGACAGCCAGATAAGATTTTTAGATGTCAGCGTCAAAGCAGCTTTTGCAGTTTAAAATGTCTCTGATGATGTCATCGGGTAATCTCTTAAGTTTATAGCAAGTCCATCAGCTTCAGTTTGAAAGGCTTCAGGAAAAAGGGCAGGTTCAGTTTTCAGTGATTCCAAATGAAAATGATGGAAAAAATAAAAAACGTTAGTTTGGACATCTGTAGCCAGATATTTTAGGAGACTAGAAGAAATCAGGATCCAGTCAAGTCAACAATATAAAACAAAAACCTTAAAAGACAATTAACAAAACCAGGATCTAATATCCGCAAATCTACACTATAGTTTTTACAGAAATATAATTTTTCTTTCTAAAATCACCCTCATTTTTATCAAAGAAAGACAAATTAAAACTAAGTAGTTTGCAAAATAAGTCTAGTTCCAATAGAGTTGGCCCAATTATTTACATAAGTACAGCAAGAATGGCAATTGATCACATAGGCTCTTTTAAATCTGCTTTGCTGGAACTTTTTATAAGGAATCTCAGATTGAACTTTAAAGGCCTCTCCAGGCCAGGAAAGCCAAGCCAAAATTTTGTTATCAGACTTTGCCTGTAATACCTACCGATTTGGGTGAACTCCTCTCTTCCGAGGTTCCCCCAAAATATTTCGAGGTTCCTTGTGCTTGCCAGATAAGTGACATTCTTTACTTATCCTGGTAAGTGCTGCTTGGAACATAAGGTACCAGGCCAATGTTTCCACGTGGCTTTATTCTATAAAGTCCAATCTTCATTCCTCAAAAGCTGTATGGTTATATCGCAAATATGATGTTCCAGTCACAGCCTTGGTAATAGAACCAGTGTTTCCAATTGTGTCCTGTTATAAGGAGAAGAGATTCTTATTGAACTTATGCAAATAACTATATTGCCATGAAAACAACAATACTCACTAAGAGTTTCCAAATTCGAGGGATCAGATAGAGAGAAAGATAAATATTTCAATTTTACTTACAAAAATATTATTTACCAAATTGTTATAAGTCATAGCTAGCTCAGGAGAAAAGAGAAAAAGTTTTCCTTAAATCTAAAAAAACAAAACATTAAAAATTCAGCAATACTTCAAATGAAAAATAATAAAAATTATAATCATCCTTATCAGTTCATTCAGTCCTGTGTAATCCATTCTTGATCCCAATCTTTTTGTGAGCAGCTTCATGAAGTTATCAGTCTTTCCATCAGCTTTCTGTAATTTCTTACCAAGTTCAGTTTTATTATCAGAAAGTTTGTCAGAACCCTGTACTCCAGTGTAAATGTCAGAGTCTTTTCCATGAATTTTTCTGAAGTTGAAACATTTTGCAAGAGCATTAGAGCAAAGAAATAAGTCTGTAAACAAGACCTCAAAATGGCAATTGACAGAGAAATTTGGTTAATTTTGTGACATACAACACTTTAAAATAATAATAACCAGAATTATGACTGATAATCAGGACAGATCAGAATTTCAGTAATGTTATACAATTTTAAAACACCTATGTCAATAACATTTGCCCACATAACAGCACCTAAGCAGACTTACCATCACTTGTTTGACAATGCTTTCCATGTAATTTAACATACGGAATAAGCCTAATAAATTTAGTATCTTTCCCTTTGTAGGAAGAGAGGAAATTTCTTTGAGAAGTTCCAGGGCCCTTTGAAAATTCTCAAAGAGAAAAAGTAAAAAAAAAAAGACTTTATTTATATGAATTTTGGGGAGCTTGTCAAAAATAGAAAACGTTAAAGCAAAGAGAGCATTGACAGTCCAAAAACTTTAATAGAGAGACCTCAGTCTTTTGAACGCAGGAAATCATTTTAACAGATTTTTTTTTTTCCTGTCTTTCAGGTAGACTTACCCAAAGGTAAAGAAAAATCTTTTATAACTTCTTTATCAAGTTCATGAAAATTATCCTTTTAAGAGAAAGAAGACCAAATTATAATTTTGTACCAGCTTCCCTCTGATATTAAAACTCATTTACTTAATTAAATTCATTTCAATCTTAGCCAACTTGACCATACAAAAACTGCTTTTCTAGAATTCCTCTTCCACAAACCTATAACTTTCTTTTTACATTCAGAATTTGTCCCATGTCTTTCTTTTCCCTCCTAGTACTTGAAGACAAATTTATCTTTCTTAATCAATCAAATAAAATATCTCCATACTTTGTTCCTTCTTTATACATCTTACTTTCCTTGGACACAGACATAATTTTCTTAATATTTAGTAGCTTCAATCACATATACTAATTAGAAATTTTAACTCTTAGAAACCCCAATTTGTAAGTAAAAACTAAGTAAACAATTATAAACTTTCTTTTACATTAGGATCTTGTAGCTTGGAAAATTTATAAAGACTTCATAACTTCTAGAAATATGTTCCTTTATAGTACAATCTTTTAATAAAACACACGTTTACCAATAGACCCAAAACACCTTTTAGTTTTCCTGTAATGAAAAGCCAAAAGTAGACAAACGTAAGTTTAGCAATCAATGTCTAATATCTTATCTTATTTGGAAATGATAATACTCAGTGAATTTTTATCACAAAATTTAGCAAAACTCTAAAGTTTTATGTCACCAAAAAGAGTTTGGAAGCTGTAACCACCATAACACATAATTATTGTTTAAAGTTCACCCAACATTCATCTTTTTCACAACTATTTAGTTACTTGTTCCCAATAATTATTTAGATTGTCTATAAGACTTCATAAGACATTAGATAAAATTAGCCATCATTTAAATTACTGTTTTTGTTAACCAGTTCTGTAATAGAAATAACGTCAGTTTTTTGTACAAAACTTCATGTAAATTTCATCACCTCTTATACCTTTAACCATAGTTATCATTAAGATTTTTATTAATAGGTCTGGGTCTTCTGATTTTGGACAAGGGAAGAATTCCCAGTCAGACATTTTAAAATATACTCAGGCAAAGTTGATGTAACCTCTTTATATAAAATTAGCTCAAACATTCCAACCTTTATAATCTTATCAACACTTACACTTTTACATGTTCTCAATTCAATTGTAACCTGAGTCAAGCTCTTAAGGCTATTTAAATTTTTCCCTTCCTTTTTCTGGCCCTTTTTTAGGTACCAATTAAACAATTGTGTGAGAGCTCTCAAAACATATTTTTTTCCCCCAATTTAGAAGTTTTCCCAATTCAAAGAATCCGTCATCTGGCCATTGACGAGTAGGATCTTCATTTGTATATTTATTCCAATAGTGACTCGATCCAATAAGACTTTTTAAGAAAGACCCAGAGGTAACTTTCCACGCTTAGAATAAATCTTTACCGTGGACGCAAGAGGCGTCCCTGGTGAGGGCGCAGATGATGTAGCCCCCATGATCCACAGAATTCACTCCCAAAGATATTCAGAGAAAGTAAAGACCTTCGTTGCACAGGCGGTAAGGATGGTGTAGTGAAAACGGTGTCTCCGGTCTCCCACAATAGTGTGGGACGCCTCCAGTCACAGACCTGCTACGCTAATCTGTGACACCGGGCAGGTGATACTGGTATGGGATTTTTCCAGCACTAACAAGCAACGAAGGTTAAGACGACAAAAGCCCTTATGGACTGGGCCCTTTATGACAAACTCCCCCGAGAGCTTGGCACAGCCAGACAAAGAGACAGTTCAGAACCCCAGTCTACTCGACTGGCCACCAAGGGGCACCCCAGTAAATGCACCTTCCATATGGTGGAGACCAAGGAGGATAGTCTCACTTGGCACAAAGCCAAGTTGTCTCAGGACACAGAACAAGACAGAAGGAAAAACCTCATCCAGTTTTTTTCTTATGTGCACAATGACAGCTTTAGCCACGCCTTAGGTCTGCTGGAGCCAGAATAATACCTAGGTGGGGAGGTGTCACGGGGTTGGGGACTGTGTGCTTTACAGAGTACCTCGTCATTGCATGGACATTTTCTTGCAGTTGACGGGGGACCTGTGTCATCTACCCCGTTCCGTGACCCAACTTATCCTGTCACGGGAGTTTCCTGAAAGTGGCGACTGCCCTAATGGCTCTTAACCGCTCGACCCGTGCCCACCAAATTTGTGGCCTTTTTGGCTTCCAAGATGCCCTTGGCAATGGCCTTCACTTCATGTGCATATTAACCCACAGCAAAGTTTGTCTAAATAGACGCCAGTCTGGTGAGACCCGCAAACTCACCAGTCTGTGGGGCCGGCCCGGACATTGGGCTTATAGGGTCTATGCCTGCGTCCTACCCTATGGTATTTCCTTCTTATGACACACGATACAAAAGACAAAGACAAAAGAGAAAAACAGAGACTATCTCTGGGAGGAAAAGGGATCAAGATCAAAACCAAGAATACTCTACCAAATGTACCAGCGTCACTAAAAGCACAAGAAACTCGTTTCCCAAATATTTTCTTCTGCCAATCTAAATTTAGAAAGAGAAAAAAATTCTCACCACTTCCTTCCACCGGACTCCACAGGTAGAGATTCTGGGAGGCTGACGTGGTAAGAAGTCTTATATTTTGCCGACTTTCGTCAGGCGTTCCCATATCTCATCATCTGAAGTAATCCAGGGAGAAGGCAGTTCTTCCAGCCAGAGAACGCAACTTGCCAGCCGGTGTAGCCCCACGTTGGGCACAAAAACTGTTGGGGGAGAGAGAGAATCTGCCTCTGCCCTTTTCTTAAGGTTCTTATGGCTGGCCAAATAATTAACAAGACAGGTTAGCAGGAGAAAATAAAACCAAGTTTAATAACATGTATACATGGGAGAAACTCAGAAATGAGCAACTCGTCCCTCTGTCTAAGCTGCCTGCTTAAGTATTGTAGCTAAAGACGAGGAAGGTGTTGGGGATGGGTAGTGGTCTGGGACCTCAGAGGGCAAGAAGACAACTCACATGGAGATAGAAATGCAAATGTTTGCCTGACAACTCCTCTCAGGGTCATCTATAGATAATGTGGTCAGGGAGAGATAGAGTTTTTGATAAAAGGGGCTTGGTGCCTTTCCTGTTGTAACCTCTATCCTACATTATCTTTACAGCCATCATGATAATAACTCCTTCCTGAAACAGATCTTTTGTTTTAAATTCTTTAGGCAGTTTGGGAGGGGAAACTCAAATATTCTTCGTGAGTTCTCTGAGTCCTTATTGTCTTCAGCTCGAAATAATCTGCATACCAGAGTTGTGCCTCCTGGGGTAGCTTGCCCTGAGCACCATCACCTCCATTTATAAGGATGCACCCATTATATAGATTCTGTACAAAATTGCAAAGATCACTTTTTCCTTTTCAAAATTTACTTGTTTTAACTTTTAATAGTGGGAACCTTAGTGTTGGGTAAACTGCTGCACAATTACTGGAAATGCTGAGAGTCTTTTTGAAAAGTGTAGAAGTCTAAAGATAATGAAAAGTACATTTTTCGAATGTCAAGTCCCTTGATGATTTGATAAGCATCTGTCTAGTTGTACCCGGAAGAGATGGAAGATTAAACACCAGCACAGCACACAAGGAAACAGGCTGCAAACTTGAGGGCTTCCCATGGACCGCAGAGTGCCTGGCTGACTCTTGGAGATTAAATCTGGGCTTTGTCCATGGGTGGACCCTGAGAGGAAAATTTTGCTTAAATGACCAGAGAATAGACAACGTTTTATGTTGATAATAATACTTACCATGTAAATTTCTTTATAAATCTTTGAATAAAATAAAAATTTATAACCCGCATATAAATTAACTCTTACTGACAAGCCCCACAGCCTTCTCTAGAGAGCTCAACAGAAAATATCTCCGCTGACTGTGAATTGTTCTTCTCTGAAAGCCAGCCAGCACTTCACTGATAGCCCTGGATAAGGAAGGCCAGATACAATTCTTTGAAGATGTTTAACTGAATTCAGAACCAAAAATCCTACCTCCAGTTGGCTCCTCTGTGAGAATGGATGGCCGGCCTTGTTTCACAGCCTGAGCAATTGAGGTTTCAGATGAGATAAATTGCTTTGTTCCCTAGGGATGGAAAAGCTGGACTGTGACATCGATTCAATGCTGAGACTTTGCAGGTAAAGATAGGGTCATAGAGGGGAATAAAGATTTCAGCAAATTGGATTTTTGTTCTCAACAGTGGAAATAATTTAAGAAGCAGATAGTCTCTCACTCCAACTTCTCTTCCCTGTTCTCTGTCATATCACTGTAAAAATTCTCTCTATGAAAATTTCAATCTTTTTTCTTTGTAGTGTGTTTATTATCATCTTCACGAATTCTTTGACTTCACCACCTTTCTGGCACCACAACATTAGCCATTGAGATATTATTATAGATTCAGTTTTGCAATTTCATCCCCTTATCTCTATTTCCTCTGTCATTTCATAGTTTTAGTTCTTATTTTATCTTATGCTTGAAAGCATTTGAAGCTTACAGTGTGTAACAGTTCCTTATTTTCTCAAATTTTTATCTAAGTGCCCTCAACTATCACTTTTTTTTAGAAAAGAAGTGAAATACATAACAGAACAATACACTGTAATAAATTGACCACTCATAATATTAAGTTCAACCTGAAATCCCTCCTCACTTAACAGAGACCATCTTTTATAATTCACAATGCTTTAGTCTGGGCAGGGTCAGTTTATCAATGATTTTTGGATGTTTTAAACCACATGAGATGAATACAATATAAGGTAAAATTGTTAATCTTGCAGAAGTTGTAGAATTTCCTGATGCTTAGGGGAGTTGGTGGTGGAGAACCTGAATCATATGAAAAGTAGTTGATTAATTAGCACCTGAGTTTGTTAATTTGGTAAGGATGATGATGAGACATACATGTTGAAAAGATAACTTTGCATATCAGAGTATTGTCAGAGGCCACTGGGAAAATTCATAATATTTTCAAATACTACAAAAAAAGATCATTTTTTCATAAAAGATGTGATACATGACGGCATCATATACTTCTGTCAGAAAATTTGCAATGAAGAAAATTAACACTTCAGTCATTTTAATTCTAACAATTTGTTCATGCTTACTAGTAGGTTAAAAAACTTTTTAGAAATAAAGTGAGGGCCGGCCCGGTGGCTTAGCGGTTAAGTGCGCGCGCTCCGATGCTGGTGGCCCGGGTTCGGATCCCGGGCGTGCACCGACGCACCGCTTCTCTGGCCACACTGGGGCCGCGTCCCACATGCAGCAACTAGAAGGATGTGCAACTACGACATACAACTATCTACTGGGGTTTTGGGGGGAAAAATAAATAAATAAATAAATAAATCTTAAAAAAAAAAGAAAGAAAGTGATAAGTGATGTACTTGCTTAATTTTTAATTTTTTTTAGTAAGAAAACTTTTTCATATTTTTAAAAAATATTTATTTGTATTTATTTTATGCTGAATTTATTCCTGGGCCAAAGACTTTTTTTTTAATTAACTAACACCAATTCTTTTCAAACTCTTTCAAAAAGTTGAAGAGGAGAGAATACCCCTAAAGTCATCCTATGGGATTAACACTACCCTGATATCAAAGCCAAAGACACTGAGAGAAAAGAAAACTATAGGTCAATATCTTTGATGAATATTGATATAAAAATCCTCCATAAAACAGTAATAAACTAAATTAATCAACATATTAAAAGGATTATACAGCATTTTTCAGTGGGATTTACTCCTGGAATAAAGGATGTTTCAACATATGAAAATGAATCAATGTAATAAACCACATTAACAGAATGAAGGAAAAAAACACGTGATCATCTCAATGGATGCAGAAAAGGCGTTTGACAAAACTAAACATGCTTTCATGCTAAAACCACTAAAAAACCCCTCAGAGTAAAAGGAAACTACTTCAACATAATAAAAGCCATATATAGAAATCCACAGAGAACATCATATTCAAGGGTGAAGGAATGAAAGCTTTTTCTCTAAGATCAGGAACAAGGCAAGAAGGCCCATTTTCACCACTTCTATTCAACATGGTATTAGAAGTTCTAGCCAAGGCAAGTAGGCAAGAAAAAGAAAGAAATAGCATCCAAATTGGAAAGGAAGAAGTAATATTATATTTGTTTACAAATAATATCTTATATGCTGAAACCCCTAAAAATTCCACCAAAAATTTGTTAGAACTAGAAAATTCTGCAGAGCAGTGGGACACAAAATCAACATGCAAAAACCAGTTGTTCTTCTATACATTAATAATAAGTAATCTGAAAAAGAAATTTAAAAACTTTACATTTTTATTTACAATAGCATCAAAAAGAGTAAAATACTTAAGAATCAACTTACTCAAAGAGGTAAAAATTCCAGTGATGGTTTTGCAAAATTAGAAAAATCTATCCTAAAATTCATATGGACTCTCAAGGGACCCTGAATAACCAAAACAATCTAGAAAAAGAAGAACAAAGTTAGAGAACTCACACTTCCTGATTTCAAAACTTACTATAAAGTAATCAAAACAGTGTGGTATTGGCGTAAATACACACACTATACTAATGAAATAGCACAGAGACCCCAGAAATAAAACTTTGCGTATATGGTCCAATGATTTTTGACAAAGGTACAAAGATCATTCAAAGGAGAAAAGATCAGTTTTTCAACAAATGTTGTTGGGAAAACTGGATACCCACATGCAAAAGAATGAGGTTGGACCCTTACTTTACACCATATACAAAAATTAACTCAAAATGGATCAAAGATATAAATGTTAGAGTTGAAGCTATAAAATCCTTAGAAGAAAACACATGGTAAAAGCTGTGTGTCATTGGGTCCAAATGCCATTGTAACAATGATTTCTTTATGACACCAAAGACATAAGTAACAAAAAAAATAACAAATTTTACTTCATCAAAATGAAAAAGATTTCTGTATCACAAGATACTATCAACAGAGTAAAAAGGCAAACCATAGAAAGATTGAAAATATTTGCAAATCACAAATCTGATAAGGGATTAATATCTAGAATAAATAAAGAACATCTACAACTCAACAATAAAAAAACAACTCAATTTAAAAATGCACAAAGTACTTGAATAGACATTTCTCCAAAGAAGATATAAAATGAACAGGAAACACATGAAAAGATGCTCAACATCACTAAGTATCAGGAAAATGTGAAATAAAACCACAATGAGATACCTTTTCACACCCATTAGGATAGTTACTATCACAAAATCAGAACATAACAAGTGTTGGCAAGGATGTTGAGAAATTGGAACCCTTGTGCTCTGAGTGTGAGAATATAAAACTGTGGAAAACTGTGTGGCAGTTCCTTCAAAAATTAAAAATAGAATTACTATATGATCTAGAAATTCCACTTATGGGTTCTGAAATAATAAAAATCATATTTATCAGCCTCTGTGTCCAGTTCTTGGCACAGAGCTCCTAAAACCTTTGTAATTTCCCCAGTGATAAGAACACTAGGAGAATCTTTTGTTCTATTGAGGCAACTCTGGGTGGGCTCCTGGATGGCTCCTGGATGGGGGCTGGTCACCAGAAAGACCAAGCCCTGATTAGAAGCTTGGAATTTTTAGCCCTACCCCTTATCCTCCAAAGAGAGGAGAGGAGCTGGAAATTGAGTTAATAATTGATCATGCCTATGTGAGAGAGCCTCCATAAAAATCCCAAGAGAAGGCGGTTCAGAGAGCTTCCAGGTTGGCAATGACAAGGACTGCTTGGAGACTGGTGTACCTGGAGATGGCATGAAAGCTCTGTGTACCGTCTCCATACCTTTCCCTATGCACCACTTCCAACAGTCTGTTCTTGAATTATATCCTCTTATAATAAACTGGTGACCTAGTAAATGTTTCTCTGAGTTTTGTGAGCCACTCTAGCAAATTAATCAAACCCAAGGAGAAGGTTGTGGGAACCTCTGGTTTTTAGCCAGTAAGTCAGAAGTATAGGTAACAGCCTGGGCTTGTAACTGGCATCTGAAGTTGAGGTGAGGTTGGGTGGGTGTGCAGACTTATAGGACGGAGCCATCAACCTGTGGAATCTGATGTATCTCTGGGTTGTCAGCATCAAATTGAGTTGAATTATCTGGCGACCAGCTGGCATTCCAAGAATTGCTTGTTGGAGGTGTGGGGAAGCCTCCTACATGTGAAAAAGTGAATCTGAGAACACCATTTATGGGTATACACGCAAAAGAACTGAACGCAGAGGTATAAAGACATATATGTACACCCGTGTTCTTAACAGCATTATTCAAAATAGCCAGAAGCTGGAATCAAGCCAGGTGTCCATCAATGGACGAACTGACAAAAAAATGTGGTGTATACACATAGTGGAATACTCTTCATCCTTAAAAAGGAAGGAATTCTGACACATGCTATGACATGGATGAACTTTGAGGACTTTATGCTAAGTGAAATAAAGCCAGTCACAAAAGGAAAAATACTGTATGATTCCACTCATATAAGGTACTTAGAGTAGTCAAATTTATAGGAATAGAAAGGAGAATGGTGGTTCCCAGGGGCAAGAGGGAGGGATAACAGGGAATTGTTGCTTAATGGGCATAAAGTTTCAGTGCAATGTGAAACCAGTTCTGTGGAAGGTTGGAGGTTATGGCTACACAACTATGTGAATGTATTGAATGACACTGAACTGTACACTTAAAAATGGTGAAAATTTTATGTTATGCATATTTTATGACCATTAAAAAATTAATTATTATCAACAAATGAACAAACACTAGCTACATGCGATAGCATGGATGAATATCACAACCATAATGCTGCATAAAAGAAATTATATTCAAAAGACTATATATTTTATAATTCCATTTATATAAAATCCAAGAAAGAAACAAAACCGAGGTCTGGCTTCTAGTAATGGTGGAGTAGCCTGTTGAATTAACACTCTCACAGATAACAATGATAAAATCTGCACAAAATATTATATATATTTATACAGACTCGTGTGGCTATATGTAATACACATAAAATAAATGTGTATTTGTGTGTATGTATAAATCACTTCCAAAAGCAAGCAGAACTGAGAGGGACTCTTCCTTTAAATGATGGGAATTGCACCAGGAGATATTTGCAAGCTTGAGTCTTTTGCCTCAAAGCATTCCAAAATCTGCACATGGCCTAGACAGGGGAAAAACTACAGTCTTACTTGTAATGTTAGAGGATGTATTTTTGGGCTGGCAGAGTAGCTGGAAAGTTAGGGGAGAAATTCTGGAAGGGAGGGAGACACAAAGAGGAAAATCGCAAAATATATATGTAAGTCTCTCCCCCACACACTCCAAATTGGCAGATCTTTGAACAACACACATGCAGGGTAGGCCCCAGAAGGCCTAGTGTAAAAATAGCAGTTGGAAGATGAAAGAACTAAACTAGGATTTCAGTTATGCCCACTGTAAATGAGATAGGATTGGAATTTCAGTCTAGCCAAGTTGATTCCCTGCTAGAAAAATAACAAAACTCTTCCAAGGAATACAATAGAATCCGGAGCCTCTATACCTATCTTTCATAATTTCCAGTACACAATTTAAAAGAAGCACGAGATTTGACAAAATAGGAAAATGTAATCCATATGTGACCAAAAGCAGGCAGTAGAAACTCTCCCCAATGTGTTCTAATTAGCAGTCAAGAATACGAAAGCAGTTATTATAAAGATGATCATGATGGTAAAGAAAAATATTCCCATAGTGAATGAACAGATGTGGGAACTCAGCAGAGAAGTGGAAATTACACAAAAGAACCAAATAGGAAGATGAAATAAAAAAAAATACTTTTGAGTTTACCGGTAGATTAGAAATAGTAGAAAAAACATGAAGATGCAGCAATAGAAATTATCCAGTCTGAAGAAAAGAATGTAAAAATTTTGAAGAAAAATGAAGAGAGCCTTATGACCTGTGAGATGATTGAGTCCCAAGCAGAGAGGGGAGAGACAGAAAAATGAAATGAGGCAGAAAGGCAAATCAATAAGTAATAGCATAAAACTTCCAAAATTTGTTGGAAAATCTAAAATTTTAGATCCCAGAAATTCAGCAAACCCACAAAATAAAATATAAAAGAAAAGCATACTTAGGTACACGATGGTCAAGCTACTAAAATCCAAAGATAAATAGAAATTCTTAAAAGCATCAGGGAAATACACACATACAGTGGAAGACATTACATACAGGGAGAAATATTGTGAATGATGGATGATGTACTATCAAAAACAAAAGAGACAACTCAACAACAAAATGACGTCATTCAAGTGCAGAAAGAAAACCCAAAAGTCAACACAAAATTCTATATTTAGCAGAACTCACTTTCAAAAAGGAAGTAGAAGCCATAATAAGATACTGCACGCCTATTAAATGGCTGAAATAAAAAATAAAATTGCAAATACGACGTGCTGGTGAGGACTAGGAGCAATTAGAACTGGGAATGCAACATGATAGTTGCATTCAGAAAACAGTTGAGCAGGTTCTTATAAAGCTAAACATACACTTATTATATGACTCAGATATCCCACTCCTAGGTATTTACTGAAGAAAATTGAAAACTAATGTTTAAACAAAAATCTTTGTGGGAATCATTATAGCCATTTTATTCATAATTGCCAAAAGCTGGAAATAAACTAAATGTCCTTCATCAGGTGACTGGAGAAAGAAACTGTGTTGCATTGGTACATTATAATACTACTTGGCAATAAAAAGGATAAACTCTTTTTTTTGTGTGTGACGAAGATAAGCCCTGAGCTAACATCCAGTGCCAATCCTCCTCCTTTTTCCCCCCAAAGCCCCAGTAGATAGTTGTATGTCATATTTGCACACCCTTCTAGTTGATGTATGTGGAACACGACCTCAGCATGGCCTGAGAAGCGATGTGTCAGTGCGCACCATGGATCTGAACCTGGGCCGCCAGTAGGGGAGCACACGCACTCAACTGCTAAGCCATGGGTCGGTCCCAGGATAAACTCTTGATTCACACAACAACATGGATGAATCTTGGCTGCATTTCTCTAAGTGAAGGAAGCCAGATTCAAAAGGCTATATAGAATATGATTCCATTTATATGACTTTCTAGAAAAGGCAGAATTACAGGGATGGAAAATGATCAGTGGTTGCCAAGGGATGGAGTAGGGGAAGGGGTTGAATACAAAGGGATAGCATGAGAGAACTTTGGGAGTGAAAAACACAGCTCTGTATGGTACTGTGGACATGTATGCATGACCATAAAGTCAAAACCCATAGAACTGTACACAGCAAAGAGTGAATTTTACTCTGCAAATTTTAAAAATCAATCAGGATGCTGGGGAACCCAGATGGAATGCAGTGACAAATGAATCTCACTGTATTACAAGCATGTGACATAACCATACAGAAGGAGTGGGGATGAAAGGTCCTGACCTAAGTTACTTTGGAAGACAGTGTTTTGACGGGATACTGTAAAACTAAAGTACTGGACATAAACACTGTACTCTAGGTGGTCAATTTGTTTTTCATAAGAGTATGGATTAGCAATTCTGAAACTAGTTGACACAGTAAACATATTGTAGCTAACTGGAGTTAGGTTTCTCACTGTTGGTGAAAGAAGTTACAAATAAACAAAAGGAGAATGCTAGAATAAACCCAGTGGTGCTGGCTTGGAGTTGGAAGTATCAGTATGAATCCATGTCTCTTTTAATATATCTATCAAAAAAGATAGATAGATTGATAGATCGATAGACAGATGCGTATACTTGAGTTTATATTCATAGATATATTTCCAAGCTCTGCTGAGAGGGACTAGAAGCAGTGACACTCTAATATTAATGAGCACATCTAGCTCCCAGATCTTGTTTTCTAAATATCATTCTCCAATAAAAAGAACCAGGTTTTCTTGGAGAAATGGCTAATTCTAGGGCTGGAGATAGAAAATACAAAATGAGCCTGGATCATCTTGTAGTGCCAGAAAGTAGGAAAGTGCTTTAAAACACACACAAACACACACACACACACACACACACACACACACAGAAAATGATGGGACGTGTCAAAATGAATCAGTCTAAAAGACTTCCCAATGACTCAAGCTGGAAAACTGTGAGCAACAAAATAAATAATGGTAGCATTGGATTATTACCCAGAGACTAAAATAAATATCCACGAGGCTATACTGATATAAAAAAGATTAAATAAGAAAGGAAGGGAAGGAAGAAAGAAAAAAGGGAAAAAAAAGAATGAGAGAAAGAGAGAAAGAAAGGAAGAAGGAAAGGAGAGGGAGGGTGGGGAATCTTCCTCACAGAGTTCCAAATAATAAATGCGCTAGACAGCATGAAATTGAAAATCGCCACTAGAACGCTACAGTAATAATTACTGTTGGAAAGATTGACTGATGAATGCAAAAACGGGAGGAAACTTAAAGAAGAAACAGTACAATTGCAGAGTCTCAAAGCATTTCCTTCCAAACACTTAACTTATTTCTCTTATTTCTTTAAAATACCTATGACTATTTAAAGCAAAAATTATAACACTGTATTGTGGGATTTATAACATGGGTGGATGTAAAATTTATGACAACAATAGCACAAAGGACAGACAGACGTAGATGGAACCGTTCTGTAGCAAGTCTTCCATATTTTACATTGATTAAACTGGTGAACTATTAAGTCTAGGTAGGCTGTGATATGTTAAAGATGCATATTGTAATCTGGACCAACCAGTAAAAATCCAAAGGTGTGTCACTTAAATGCTAATAAAGGAATTAAACAGCATACCAAAAAACGTTTGTACAAGACTGTTCACAGGAGATGACCTGCACGTCCCCAGGAGCAAGATGAGCGCACTTTGGGGCATCCACAGAGCAGAACGTCCTCAGCCGTGCCAAGGAGCAAACGCTGACACACACATGCTGAGAGAGACTCATCAACGTCGTGCTGAGGGAGGCAAGCTGGACAGAAACCAACACACATGGGATGATTTCAGCCAAGATGAACCTATGCTGAAAAAACCAGAACAGGGGTTGCATCGGGGGAAGGAAAAAATTGTCTGGGAAGGAACAGGAAGGAGTTTTCTGGGGGTGATGGAACTATCCTATTCTTAAAGGGATGAAAGTTATATGGGCATGTTTATTTGCCAAAACTGTACGGTTGAGATTTGTGCCTTTCAGTGTGCACACATCTTACTCACCACACACGCACAAAGGCTTAAAAGAATAATAAAGTGAGGTGAGAATGGGATGGAGTGTGGATGAAACAAAAATAGCAGATGATTAGTAGTTGTTGAAGCTGGGTGATGGGCCTACTATGCTATTTTGCTTATTTTGTATATTGTTTAAATTGTTCTGTAATAAAACACTTGTATAAGAAGACAAACTCGATATACAGTGTTCACTGGTAAGATATCAGTTACCTTTGGGGAGGAAATAGGGAGAAAGGGATTGTCGGGGCCTGAGTAAAGCTGGTGTTAGTTCTTGGTCACACAAGTGTGTTCACTTTGTAATAATTCTTTGAGATTTACGTGGATGACTTCTGCATATATTTCTGTACGCATGTTATACATCAATAAACATTTTAAATCCTGCATATTTGCACAAAGATACTAAGTCAATATCTTAGAATAACAGCAGTGTTTTGTTTTAAAGTGGAACACATTCACTCATGACACCATTAGATGGATTTTAATACTCCCAAGTATCTATTAATGCCCTCATCCCTGCGTGGCTCCTGGGTCTTTCCATTTTTGCCTCAGTTTTGTAAGTGGCATGGATTTGAGTTTTTATGATGCCATCTTTCTCCAGCAAGGTCCACCCCCACCACGATGCTCACCAAGGCCTCGACACCTAGCACAGTGCCGTGTTCACAGCATGCACTGAAGACCTGTGAGACTGGGTTGGATGAGGAACAAAATGAGGAGCTCATGATGTTCGTAACTTATGTCTAGGTGCCATATTGTGACTTAGGAAATTGGTAGAGTTTTTCGATAGCTTTGCTATGCCTTCTAATTTTTCCTATTTAAAACAATGGGAAATAGGGTCTCAGAGTTCTTTCTCAGAGAAAGTCTGACATTTCAGGCACAGATTACTGACAATTATTAATGGCATATGACTTTCCCACCTCATCTTAGTGTTAAGTTTTTAATTCCTTACCTTGGAAATGACCTAACATTTCTTCTTCCAAATCTTGTAGTAATACCGATGCTCCAGAAAGTCAGGCCACAGATATTCTGCTGTTGTGCGTCCTCCCTGCAAAGAAGTGGAGCTGTGCATCCACCAGTCTAAGAAGTGTGTGGTGCTGTAGTATTTGGAGTCAATCAGAAAAGCTAAATGGAAAAACGACTTCAGAGAATTATCACCATAACCCCCCACAGCAACAAATTATTTTGTGATTCTGAGGGTATATTTAAACAAGGATATTAAAACTAGTTCCCAAGGAGCCAGCCCTATAGTAGAGCAGAAATTGCATATTACCTTCCTGCACAAACTTGCCTAACATTGTGGGAAGGACCAAAGGGAAGTTTCGGTGTTGTTGCCTATGTTAACGAGGCCAAGAGGTCCACACTGGGATAAGGAAGTCCAGTGAACCAGCCTGTGTGCAGCGTGGGAAAAGGGACATGTGTGTGGTCCCCTGAAGTGGCTTAGGGGTCACTTACCAGTGCACCTGAGTTTCCTGTCTGTATAATGCAGGAATTGGGGCTGTCCAATGTGATATTTTCTCCTTTTTATGACATGGCTCAGGGCAGTCCTTCTAAGACTCCTGACCAAGGTATGGGCCCTTCAGGCAGATTGGGTCCAAAGGGAGGATCTCTGCAGCGACCCTGACCACGGGTCCAGAGCGAGGATCATGGCAGCCTGGAGGGATGGGGGGATGGTAGGACAGTGGCCTTGAAAAGGCAAATTCCAGGATCCCAGGCACCTGGTAGTTCCATTTTAGATATTGAATTCACATTTCAAATACTGGCCAGGGAGCTTCCACCAGGGCTGCAAGCAACCTCAGCAATAGCCAGGCTGGTGAGCCCCACCCCTACCTGAGTACTGGCCTCAAGGGATGCAGCCCAACCACACTGCGCATACTCTGGGGGGTGGTCAGGGCATGGAGAATGGGCGTGGTATAGAGAAGAGGGTTGGATGGAGAATCAGAGGCGTGGAGCCCAGGGCCCGAGAGACAAGGCACGAGTTGGGGCCACGAGCTGTGCATGCTGGGAGCTTTTCTCTCTTAACCGCTCCCAGCTGGCAACCCGTAGGGCTGCAGGACTAGAACTCCCAGGAGGCTCTGGGCACGAGGCCGTGCCTAGCTCTGGGGGGAGGAACAGGGCAATGTGAGCTTGGCCGAGGGCCAAACCCCCTTTGAATCAGGACTCTGGCCCTGCACCCGCTCCAACAGGACTGAGTCCCGGAGGGAATGTGACAGGACGAGAGGGACCAGGGAGTTAGGAGGGTGTGGCGGCTGCATGGGCAGCCGCGGGCCTGCAACGTGCAACTGCTTTTGTCCAAAATTGAAGCTGGACTGGCGCCTCTTCCCCACCACCTCCCTCCGTTGCTTGATTCCTCCTCCCACCTGCATGCCTGTGGGTCTTTCCACAGCCTCCTACCTAGTCCAAGGCCAGGTGCTTCTCTAAAGTGCTTATGGGAACTGGTTTGACATCCCAGAAACTTTCCAGTTTGCCTGCTGCCCTCTGCCATCTCCAGCCAAAGTGCCATCATTTCATCAGCTTTGGGGAGACATTCGCCCTTGTGGCCCCTCTTGCAAGCACAACTTAAGAGTTTGCAGGGTGGTAGCATTGGCTGTTGCTTGCCTTTTTCACAGGTGTGGAAGTTGAGGCATCCTCGGGGTTAATCATTGGTTTCCCCAGGATCTGCTAAGAGCAAAGGGGAACAACACAATTCCCAGGCAAGTATCTAGTAAGCCGTTTTCACTAACCCATTCCAGTGCAGAGGCCTCCAAAACAGCATCCTTAAGATGAGAATAGCTTAAGCATTTTGCCCTTTAGATTGATCACCTAATCTCAGCTCAGGCCTGAGTGGCCAGTCTCTCAGGGACATGAGTGATGACTCTGATCCTTCAGGAAGAGACCGGTGGTCCAGCTTTGGGAGAGGCGTGTTCATGGTAGACAGCACCTGGGCAGCATTTGAAACCCGTCAGCTTTAACATCTCTGCTTGGGATTCTGGCAAGTTTCCAGGATAAACATGCCCAGGAATAGTCAAATGTACCGTATTCTTTAAAAATTGATTAGAGTAGTGAAAGGAACAGAGCATAAAATATCCTGATTATTTGCAAAAGATGAAATGCAAGCAAGACCTTCTTGTTAATTTTTTTCTCCTCATTCTCTTGGCTGTACTATACGCTTGAATGCAGAAACAAAAAATTTGAACTGCCAAGTTATCTTTTCCTGAGATTGGTAAATTAACTTAAAAGTCTTATTGAAACCTGTGGAGGAATGGTTAGCAGCTTTCATGATTCATGTCCTCCCTAAAAACCTGGGTGCTGATCTACATGAAAAAAAGTCCTTGTTTATATTACACACCCCAATAGGTTACATTTCCGATTCCTGAATGTGGGATGTCATCAAAACAACTGAAAAAGCTGGTCATGGAAACTGGACCCTGTCACTATGTGAAGAATTTACCTCTTTATGAATTAATGACTCGAATTCTTTAACATTTTTGTAAAGAACAGACGAGAAACTCTGCAGTGTCTCTGAGTGTGGCAAGACGGGGAATTCTCCTTAGACCACATCCTCGAGTTCTTCTCTCATGTTCAATAGACCCGGGTGATAGTCCGTGTGGTCAGGTGCAGCGCCGCTCCCCCAGCCCCCAGTGTTCCATCCTACTCTGGCCTGTGACCTCTTCAGGGGGTTCTGATGACACTCATCCACAAGGGTTGGAAGGAGACATTGTAACATGAGGATATTCATCATCTTAAAACAACGATTAATGGAGAAGAAAGTCTCGGGTTCTGTGTGCTCCGATGCAACTGCTGTTGGGGTGTGGCTTCAGTGACCACTGTGCTCCCAGCAGTCCCCACAATGGCTGTCTCAGACATTTGATCTCCTGGTGCAACCACAGCAGCTGTTGACAGAGCTGAGCGCTCGTGGTTCAGTGTCTTCCATCAGATTTTGTGGCTCTGACCCTTCTATGCTCACCCCCTTCCCATTCCTATCTGCTGAGTTGATTGCTTTGTAGTTGTTTCCTAGGAGCCACTGTGTGTAACTGGATTTCACAGTGTCTTTAGAGACCCATCTTCACTACACGAGTCACTGTACAACAGTGACTTATCCTGGTGTAGCCTGTGTTCATCATCTCCAGTGGAGCTGTGAAGAACCCTGCTTACTAGTACCCTGTCTCATTCTCATGCTGCTGGGGCTGCTTATGAAGTTGAGCATCCCGTCTTTGGTCTCATTGCCATTATTCTTTTCATCGATTATTTTGAAGTCGGATATGACTTTGTTAATAATGTGGACACTTGCTGTCACAGGAACTTTTATGTAACTTCCCCAACAGCTCTGTGAAGTAGTCCTGTGATCCCCATTTTACAGGGGGGGACACTGAAGCTCAGAGAGATGGAGTAGCTTCCTTCACGTCACACAATTTCTCGGTATATTTTGTGTCTCCACCTGGAGCTCCGCTTCTCAGGTGAGTGCACTTAGGTGGTGTTCCACTTTATGCCTCTCTGCCAGTCTCCCCAAAGGCACACGCCCCATCCTGAGTCCATTGTCTGCTTGATGGCAGTCACCCTGCACAAACAGTCTCCGGGCAGGGATTGGACTAGCGGGGCGTGGTCCTCCGGCTTACTCTGGGCAGGTACTAGGTTCATGGCGAGAGCTGGAGCAGTGGAAGATACTGACCGTCACTCACCTGGAAGGTTTGTTATGTAGAAATACTCCACTGACTTTTTGCAGGTGTCATGTCTTCTTTGTCTTCATTGCTCCTCTGGGCATTCTCCTACAGTCCATGCTGTGCAGTAACATAGAGTACAGAGACTGGTGAACATAATACTGTTGCCATGCACCAAATGGTCACATCACTCATTTTTCTAATTATGAAACAAATACACACTGTAAAAAAGTCAAATTGCACTGATCTATGTAGAGTAAAGTGAAACATTCCCCTTTCATCCCCTTCCCTGCAAACTCACTCTCCTACTCAGAAGAAACTATTGTTAAGAGGTTGTGGCTTATTCTTCTGGAAATTTCTTATGAATTTATAAATACACAAAATTTTTTTTAAACATAAATTACATAACTACATCGTTTGCAATTTGCTGTTTCCTAAACCATATATCATAGACCTCTCTCCTTATCAGTGCACATCACTCTAACTTACCTTTTTAGAAGTTTTAGAGGTATTCCAAAGAATAGGAATACCATGATCTGTTTATATCTTCTTTGATAGCAAAGGGATTACATCCAGTTTCACTATTATACATAATGCTGCTATAAGATCCTTGTATGGAATTTATTACACTGCTTTCAACTGCTCAATATGCTTTGTTTCCTTTTAGTCAGAGACTATGATATATTTTTAACACTTTTACGGGAATTATTTTATAGGGAAATTAATTTTATCACTGAATAACGACATTTATGCGGAAGCTGGACTTCAAGGTCATCCATCTCAGTATTCTGGAGAAAAATAATGAAACTTAGAAGGTATTATGCTTGCTCCATCACATTCTAACAAGTCATGTTAACAATGTGAGTTGAATCTTTGAATAGCCTCTACTTTCTCTGTTCAGATGAACGATGACTTTTTCTTGTCTAGAAAACTTCTGACTCCAAGAGCTCTCAGTTGGGTTTCAGAGAGGGTAAGATATTGGTGTTGTATCCATTTCTCTTCAGCTGTAGGCTGCGTCTTCTAAAGATCATAGAATTGATCATGGTCCAATCGATATATGTGATTTGGTTCAAAAATTCAAAGTAATGAACTCAACATAGGACTCTATATCTTTTGTTCTTAATAAAGAATTTCCTTTGATATCCTTAAGTCTCTGTGATTACTAGTAAAAACTCACCTATGGGTGAAGAGATGTGGTTCTGCTGACAATGTCTGGCTTGAACATCCATAGTTAAGCCTGCCACATCTGTAGGTAGGTTAGACTTGACCTCTTGATGACCTCTGCCCTTGGTCTTTGACCTGGGAAAAATAAGAATTTAAAAAAGCTGCTGTTATTAGCACTCAATGCTAGAAACGCCCATTAAAGAGTGAGTTTGGTTTGGTAAACCAAAGGGAGTATAAGCAGAACAAAGTCACTAATATCTATAAAATTTCAAAAAATTCTAATTTTTAAAAATATAACTCTGTTTTTGCCACACTGCAAACTGTGTATATATGAATGACGTATCCCTCTGTCCATTTCTTAAGTTATTTCCATTGATTTGATGGATTTATCTTCAAACCCGGATTCCAAGTGTGAAAGGACATCTTGGTCCTTCAAAAAAAAGAAACCATTGAGATTTAATTTTCCTGTAGCTCGGCATCCCAAAGGTTTGAGGAATAAATGATCGTGTAATGATACAATGATTTTGAAATCTAATTGTTAATTAGAGGGGTGTAAGAGATGATCGAATGGTGGTTCATCACCATGGTCAAGGGTATTGTACACATGGACATGTAAACACGATTCAGGAAGCTGCTTCAGCACCGTGACATCACTGAGAACCACAGTGCAGGGGGATCTAGGCACAAAGCCGTCTGCCTCGATCTCCTGGGTTACATGTAGATGCAGGTGTCTTGACAGTGGCTTCAGAGAAGCTAACTTTTATCTATTTCTCCCCTTCCTTATCTCCAGTTTACCTCAAACACTCCTGACTACCATATTTTAAAGTAAGACCAATTATAGTTATCTATGTGAGATTCTTGTTTATTATTAGAGAGTGATAATCAAGGATACCATCAAATATCATTTAATTGACCTAATTAAATTTGTTGTACCTTATAATTGATTAGAACACTACGTTTAGTTGAGCGTTTGATATTCACCAAGTGTGTTAATCTGCTTACAACTGCTATGTGCCTGACTCCTCGTAGAAGTGTATCTTTGGCCCATCACAAGATTTTAATGACTCAAATCATCATAAATTAAGATAATGTACTGTCTTTTGGATGATAGGGAGACATATGGGTCCATTTTGGAAATATGCCCATCTGTCTTTGCTGCCCATGGGAAGTTGCTGGTTACTAGGTCTCCAGGTGGTTTGCACAAGCCCTAGGTCTGTAATAGCTTGGTGCCTCTCCTTCTACTTGGGGTAGAAATAAAAGAGATCAGAGAGACTTATTAAAGTTTTGGTTGCATGAAGCCTTCTATGAAGACCATCCATGCATATTGTTCTGGATAGCTCTCTGTTCCTAAGACTGCTAGTTACTTAAAGGGCTTGTCGGGAACTGTGAAAGGTCTGATATTTTACCTTTCCTGCAAGCTAATAAGTTAGCCTACAATGGTTTTACAGATGCTGGCAAAAGACAGGAGACCCATGGGTCAGAGACAAAGGACTTAATGACACAGCAACAGCAGTGGCCAGAGTATCAGCATTGGCACTGGTTCACTAAATCCCACTTCCTACAGGGTGATACACAGTGGGCCAGGTGACATGCAGAGGGTTGCAAGATCTCAGAGCCTAAGGAATTCAAATCTTTGATAACGGGCAGGATGTCTGCTAACCTTTGCCCTGGGGGGGTGTTATTTTTATTATACTGGGCAGTAAGCAAGCCTACCCTTTGCTCCAAAGGAGGCCACTATTTCTATCTTCCAAGCCTCCCAGCTCTACACACATCCTTGAAAAGATAACCTGGTCTTACTGGCTTTCAAAGATAAACTTGAATGAGACTTGATCATCATTCAGTTCTTCTGTTTCCTTTATTGAGATTGTGCAAATATGCTCTTTTCTCTGTAAAGTTCATTAACTTTATTCATAAATAAGGGATGTTTTTGGTTTTATTTATTAAGTTGAAATTGTCTTATTAGAGGAAATGATGATACTGTTATGGGTTGGATCTGAAAGTATGCTTTTCCAGGAAAAATGGGAAAGAAGATCAGTGCTCACAGAACTTTGCCACAAGGAGCTGACAGCAACTTAAATTATTTTAATTTGAATAGTGTTTTGTACATCTTTCTTCCATTTACTTCATCCTCTCTGCTTCCTGTAACTCTCATATGGGAATGGGGCACTTTCAGGGATTCACTGAACTCATTTACAATATTCAAATGGTTTTGTTTTTTGTGTTTTTTTTATTGAGGTAAAGTTGACATACAATATTATATCAGTTTAGGGGTACAACGTAATGATTCAATGTTTGAGTATATATTGAAACGATCACCACAATAAGTCCAGTTAACATCCGTCCCCATACATAGTTACAAATGTTTTTGTCTTGTGATGAGGACATGGCATATTTCAAGGTGCAGAAGACTCAACGATGGTGTCATACTTTTCTATATACAGCTTGATGAATTTGGACATAAGTATACACCCTTGAGACTGTCACCACCATCAAGGCCACAAACATATCCATCACCTTCCAAAGTTTTCTCTCACCTCCTTTATTACTATCATTCTGTGGTAAGAACTCTTAGTATCTACTCTGGTAGCAAATGTGACGTATGCAATAGAGTTTTGTTAGCTGAAGGCACTACGCCACATCCTACATCTCCAGAACTTATTTATCTTGATAACTGAAACTTTGTATCCTTTGACAATCAGCTCCCCATTTCTCCATCTCCCCAGCCCCTGTCAACCACCATTCTAACCTCTGCTTGTATGAATTTCACAATTTTAGATTCCACATATAAGTATTTGTCTTTCTCTGTCTACCTTATTTCACTTAGCATAATATCTTCTAGGTCCCTCATGTTGTCAAAAATGGCAGTAATTCCTTCTTTTTTCAAGGTTGAAGAATATTCCATTTCTTTATCCATTCATCATCAGCGACGTTTAGGTTACTTCCATATCTTCGCTATTGTGAATTAGCTGCAAGGAACATTAGAGTACAGGTATCTTTTTGAGACCCTGATTTCAATTCCTGTGTGTATATACCAGAAGTGGGATTGCTGGATCATATGCTAGTTTTCTTTTTTGGAGGAACCTCCATACTGTTTTTCATAATGGCTGTACTAGTTTACATTCCCATAAGGGTTCCTTTTATTTACATCTTCACCAATATTCGTCATTTTTAGTTTTTCTGATAATCGCCATCTTAACAGGTGTGAAGTGATAGCTCATTGTGGTTTTGATTCGTATTCCCTGATGATTAGCGATGCCAAACACCTTTTCATAGACCTATTGGCCACTTGTATGTCTTCATTGGAAAAAGTCTATTGTGGTCCCTTGCCCATTTTATAAATTGATTTGTCTTTTTGTTATTGAGCCAACACAAAAAAAGGAGAACTAAATTTCCAGGCATTATGGATGCTTCCCAGTTGATGCAGATGGTTTTGTGTTTACAGTGGTACCAAAAGATCATGTTTCGTGTTTTTTCTTCGGCTTGTTATAAGACCCACAGTAGCTGCAGCATGGCAGATAATCGGGATCTTCTGGGTTTGGAGGTTTACAAAATAAATGGGTGGTAAGGATTTTTTTATTTTTCCAAGGAAGTTATTGTGATCATTGTCCATGGAATCCAGGATTAGATAGGTGGAGGAGAAAATTAAGGTCAGGAATGGTGATCTGGCATTACTTCTGATCTTGAGGGACAGGTATTTACTGCATGAGTGTTTGAATAAAAATATTAGAGATCAGGAATTTGTGGTGGGTGACTATGTTTTCTGAATTATTTACTTTTGAACACAACCACTTGGATTATGTGAACATCTGGGATATGGGAGTAAGTCGTTAGCAGGGGGTGGTTGATAATATCACTATTGATTTAACCTCTATGAACACCAAGTGGTCAATGGATTAAGCAAATGAGTAGACAGAAAACACAGAAATGGTAAAAATTGGGATTTAGTAAAGGACTGGGGACTGACTGTCCTGAGGGGGAGTGCCAGGACTTGTGCGGTTGAGAGTGACAAGGACAAGAAGAGAATAGAATCACACTCAAACAAGGAGGGGGTGTTAACAGGATGGAGGGGGAGAAATTATCTGGAGCAGCTTTGAGTTTTGACCTTGAGCTTTCTGTTCTTGATGCAAATCTGCCTGATGACATCCTGGGATACAGGTCAGATCTATCCCCAGGGGATCGAGGGAGGGTAGAAGTACAAAACAGCCAAGATAATTGTCCTAAAAAGGCAGGCTTCCTTTATCATTTGACCCACTTTCATGATTGGTTTATCTAGGGTAAGAGGAAAAGAAAGATGATAAGAAGGATGATAGTCACGTCTTCGCAGACGTGGTGAACACAGAAGGAGCAGCAGGGGCCTGGCTTCCTGAGGACAGGTTTAGGCTGAGGGCTAAACCCACCGCAACAGCCTGGAAGAAGCTACATCCAGCAGGATAGACGAGCACGGAAGCCAGAGACCTGCTGATGGCACCAGCTCGGCAACTCCTCCTGGAACAGCCCAGCCAACACCACTGTGTCCCATGACCAGGGCCTCCTGCCCAAAAATGGCACCCTGTTGCCCATGGGCTGAACAGATCCCTCTGCTTGTTAACCTGGACAAGATAGATGGGAATGTTTCAGAGAAAGTTCAAGTGAGAAACTATCAAAACCACAGCCCACTCAGTCCCCCTGCCACGCACTCCTCTCCTCTCTTTCCAGACCCACAGCCTCCACTCTATCTTGGTCATCAGTTCTCTGCTCAAGGACTCGTCTTGGCTATAGAGCTCCTTAAGTTTTTCAGAGCTTTACCTGAGGGGAGGGGAAAGAGGGAAGGATAAATTTAGGGATAATGTGAGGAGTCTGAGTGCAAATCCCTTTTCTTTGACAACCCAAGAGATTCAACCTGCCTGGAGGAGTGTTCTCACTGGGCTCCTCTGAGCGCTAAGGTCTCATGGGACTGAGAGGGGACTCTCCTGTTGGTCACTGGGGTCTCCACTCCCCAGCTCTACAGAGCAGCTCTGTTTTGACCACTATGAGTTTCAACTGACCATAGAGTTCTGTTGCTATAAACACTTGAAAATCTCCAATGTGGCTCAACCCAGTACCTGACATTTAGGGAAACTGAGTCCTGAAGCAGAACTGGTTCACTAAGGACACCAGGAGACTTAGAGACCAACTGCCGATGCCCAGGCCCTGTCCCCAGCATTTGCTGCCTCCCAGGAGTTCCCAGCTGACTGAGGTGCCAATGGCAGTCATACAGGAGATCCCCCATCCATCCTGGTCCTCCTATGGAGAGAGGCTTACCCACGGGGAATCTTCCCCCGATGTGTTCTTCAGGTGGCTTGTGGAAGTTTTCTGCAGAGCAGAGATGACAGTGCAGGGCGAGGAGAAGTTCTTCCAGATCTCGCACTCTTGGGGAAGGGAAAAGAATGAGGTGTGAGGTTGGGCACTGGAGCCCCGCTTGCTCTAGTTTCAGTCCCTTCTATTTAAATCTCCCCTCCTGGATGAGACAGATGCTCAGGGAGCCCCAGAAGGACATTTAGGACTCAGAGAGTAACACTCACAAGGAGGAGGAGTTTAGCTCAACCCAGGGAATTAGACAGGTAGGAAGTGAGCATCCTCCCACTGGGACCTGGAGTCAAGGTCAGTGGGCCCCTGGCAGGAAGGGCCTGGGGACTTGCAGGAGCTTAGACCACACACTGCAATCCTGGGAGCTGATAAAGGTGGAGAGGCAGTTCCCAAGTCTCCAGAGAGGGGCTCCACTGGGCCTCCCACGGCGCGCCTGGGCCACCTGGACCCAGTGCTCTACCACCCTCGCCCTGTCCTGGGCTGTCATGCTCACGTCCCTGAGGCAGGTGGTGATGACGAGGCTGGCCACCCTTCTGAACTGGTCGATGGTGGCCTGGATGGTGGGTGTCTAGTGCTCACTGCCAGGCTTGTTCTTCTTGTGCCAGGTGGATCCCAGGCACTGAGAGGGCACCACCTTCCAGAAGAGCTCCTGGGGAACAGGGGGAATGTCATCCAGCCCTGCCACAGGCCACCTCTGTGTCCACAGCCCCTAAAGTCCGACACAGGTGTCACAGTTTAGAGCTGGAGCTCAGGAAGCTCAGGATGTGGCCTGAGCCTTGTGAGAGTCCCTGGGTTTTCTTCTCTGTCCACCGAGGGTGCCCAGCACAGGATGACCCAGGACCCAATCCCGGCAGGGAAGGGAGAGGGGCATTTGCACCCAGCCCATCCTGGCTAACTCCAAGCTCCAGATGGTGGCTCAACTCTGCTCATGTCAAGGAGGCATCTTCCACCACCTTGATCTCCTCTCTAATCCCACTCCCCATTCTGATGCACATTCCCCCATGGCAGCTACAACCACTGGCCTTGTCTGTCTCCCTTGTAGTGAAGCACACATCAGGTGTCAAGTCCTGAGGCTGTTGAGCCTCCTGAGGAGACGGCAGGGCCACCGTAGACCTGGCTGCACACAGTGAGTTCCCCTCCACCACTGATGGGCCAGGCCCTGTCCAGCTTTCCATCTCTTCTACCTCATGGAGCTGGCACAGCCACTCTGTGCAGCAGGTCCTGTTAGTGTCCACCTCTACGATCTGCAGGTGGACAGCAAAGGCTTGGGGGTTCCGGAAGTTGCCCAGGTCATATGGTTGGAAAGGGGTGGAGCTGGGATTTGGGCCCAGATCATGGGAGTCTGGATCAGGTCTGGGACAACGATGGCAGAGGGAAGGCCTGTTCCACCCCGCCCTGAGAGCCCAGCTGCTCACCGCATCCATCACGGTCAACCGCTCTACCACCTGCTTAGGAGAGAAGGCCGTGAGGTTGGGCTTCTTCTCACGCTCCTTAACAGCCACAGGTGGAGACAGACTTCCCACTAGAAATGATGGTCCAGGTGACTCCAGCTCAGCAGCTCCCACTCCTGCTGGAGCCGATGTTGGCCCTTGCTCCAGCTCCAACACTGCTGATGGAGGGGACGCTGGCTCCAACGCTAGAAGGGGTGATGTCAACGGAGCTGTAGCCAGCTCTACCTCCACCACTGCCCACTGCTCTGCTTCTGCCACTGGCTAGAGCTCTGCAGCTGGCGCTACAGTGGGATAAAGAGAAAGATTCACCCACATAGCTGACTGTCCATGTGTCCCTCTAAACACAGGAAAGATCCCACTTCCCTTCCAGGAATATGCAGCCTGCAGTCCCCCTTACCCTCTGCCTCTGCCTCAGTGACCTCCAGAAGCTCACACCAGGCAAAGGTAAGAGGGTCATGGTAGCTCAGCTCCGAACCAGGCAAGGTTACCTGCATGTACATCCCCTTTAGCTTGAAAAAGGGACAGCCCCAGTCTGGTCATGCCCTAGTTCTGCTCCAACCTGGTTATCTCAAGGTCCTGAGTGTGGAGACCCTCTGGTCCTGCTCTCATCTCAGAGCAGCACTGGATGGTGTTTGTGGCCTCAGGCACCTTCCCCTTGCCTAGTGAGTTGGTGAAATTGAAACCATTGGGCAGCTCCTCGATGACCTTCTGATTGGAGTTCTGCAATGACTGCTCTGGAGCTGGGCCAGAAGGAATCAGGGGCTGCCTGCACACTGCCACTGGGGTCAACCCCCAAGAGAAAGTCTGCTCCTCAGTTCAGGCACAGAGGGACATCCCTGCAAAGAACTGTGGTCAGGCAGGAAAAGAGATGAAACCTCTATGGCTCAGTAACTTAAGAGTAGAGGAGCTCACCTTCTCATGCTGCCAGCCATGACCTGGGCTATGAACATGACAGGCCCACCATGCTTCCGACACCTAACAACCAGCTCCTGCCCAAGAATGGCCTACCCCTCATACCCTGCCTTCTCCCCTCCACACAAACACACACAGACACACACACACACGATGAAGTGTAAGGGGTGTGGGGCTGATCAGGTGGGATCACAGTTGTGTCCTGGCCTGCACTAGCCTTTCCTGGGCTGCCCCGTGTTACCCTTCACTGCCTCCTGCCAGATGTCCAGAGGCGTCGGGGATGAGGGCTGAGCCAACGTCGGCAACGACCAAAAAGTTTCTCTTTCTGGGTTTTTTTTGAGCCTAGATCCTCCAAAAGTTGGGATACAACAACAAAATATTTTTGCCTGTTGACTGTCTCCAGTCAAGTGAGCTGGATGGGGGGCTGTGAGTGCCTGGTTACCAGAGTTCTAAGATCTGTTGAGGTTTATGACCAAGGAAGTGAGGTCATTTTTCAAGATTCCTTTACCTGGGCCCCTTCCCTCAATCAGACTTGTCCAGAGCTGCCCCCTGTGCCCTGGCTGCTAACCCTCCTCCCCCATGTCATCTCCTGAACTGTACACAAGGAGCCTACACAGCCCTAGCCACAGCTCCCTGGAAACCTAAGTCGGGTCTTAGCTTTGAGGAGACAGAGACGAATGCAGACCTCCTTTTTCTTACCAGTTCTTCATCCTGAGAAAGTCCCTGTACCTCTCAGGTCCTCCTCAGTCTCTAAACCTGCACCATGGGGATCAGGCTAGAATCTACTTCCTAGGGATGTCACCCGGTGTATATGACATAATATCTATTACCCCTGTGGGCTGGTGTCACATGTACGTAAGGCACAAACTTAGAGATGGAAGAATAACAAGAAGGGGTGACAGGTAGCACAGAACACCACTCAAAACAGGCCTGGGTTCTAGCAATGTGATATTGGAACAGTCGCTTCCAACTTGGCCTCATTTCCAGGTCAGCATCATGAGGGGGTTGAAACTAATGGAAATTTAGATACTGCCATCCTGTGGCATAAAACCATTCAATTGTTTCCTGTTTAATGGAGAATGTGACCCAAGTGCCTCATCTTCGCCTACGAGGTGGGCAATCTCCACAGTGGTACCCAGTAAGCCCCACCCATGGTATAGCCATCCCAGTGGAACCACTAAGTAGTTAGTAACTGGCTTCTTAACATAATAACAGCCAAAGTGATGGGATGTCTTGTCTAAATTTTAACTAAAAAAGTCTCTCACTTCCTCTTACTCCCTCTTTCATGTTCCATCTCTGCCTCTCTCTCTCTCTCTCTCACTCTGTCGAATCCCTGTAACTGAGGAATCAAATACCAGTGTTTTTGGGCTGCCCAATGTGGACTCCTAGAGAGGAGAGAAGCACGAGATTGCCCAGGCCAACAGACAGAAAGAAACTCAGGCTCTCAGTCCAAACTGAACCCTGAAAGCTGAGAGTGAACTTGGGGGCCAGTCCTCCCCAAGTTGAGCCTCAGTTGCAGGCCACACAGGGGGGTGATTAGGTAAGAGGGAAGAAAGGACTGTGGGAGCTTTCTGCCTGATCCACCTGGAAAGGTGAGGGCGAGAACAGTGTCATGTGACACTGAGTCCTCAGGAGAACCTGTGAGGTAGCTGGAATTCTCACACCTTCCAGATGAGGAAACAGGCTCGGGGAGGCCTGGCCCAAAGCCCAAGCTCACACCCAGAGTGAGAGTTGGAGCTTGGCTTGTTCTAGGATCACAACACCTTGGAGGATGGAGTGCTATTGGTACCAGATGCCTGGAGTCAGATGTCCACGGTCAGAGGACAGTGGTGTTGGAGAGAAATGGGGTGAGGGGACTATGGCCTTACTGACACTCACATTGACCCTGGCAGCAGAGGCCCTCCACGTTTGCCCCCCCACAGATCAGCCCCCAGAGAGTGCAGGAGAAGCAGCAGCAGCAGCATGTGAGTGTGCCTGTGGGGGAGGGGCTCTACCCTCCCAGCTGGAGGCCCTCAAATCAAGAGAGGAGGCCCCTTCCTCTTGGTGCCACAGTGCCTGAATCCCCCAGTAGAAGTGACCGGGAGGAGGGCCTGGAAGAGCTGGTGCAGGATGGGTTTGTTGTGGGGAGGGCCAGGGACCGCACACCCTGTGATTTGCCAGAAGCCGGCCCTGGGAAGTGAGGAGGAGGAGTGTGGTTTTCTTGGGCTGTGAAAGGAGGAGGAGTTGAGGGGAGGCTGCTAAGGGTCTTGGCTGCCTCCCGTGGGAACCCTGAGGTGGGCCAGGAGGCTGAGGGTGAGGACTTTTCAGGGGAGGGTCTGCAGGGGGCCGACTTGAGAGCAAGGACTCATCCCACCCACACCCCGATGTCACAAAGTGTCGTCCCATATCTTGGCACTTTCCTTGGTCACCTGCTGATGCTGCACCTGTTGATGGGTGATAATCTCGAGATGGGCGCACCTGAGGACCAGGCAGGGAGGACCAGGATCCTGAGCCTTGGGATGGGGAGCCCCCGAACTGAGCTCTGAGCTCTCAGCACTTGGCACATCTCCTGTCATAAGAGCCTCTCAGCCACCCCTGGGAGCTGGGGCATGAGGCCCATCTTAGGGATGAGTGAACAGAGGCTCCACCTGAGACACCCATTCCGGTTCCTCAGGCTGGGGAAGCTCAGAGCTGCCTGACGGCACAGCTGCTTGAGGTTTTATCTGAGCTGAACGCAGCCTCTCCCTCCCACGCTGCCCATGGAGGGAGAGAGATGTCAGACCCCTCCAAGTCAGGCAGCACATAGGTGGCTGAGCAGTCCCCTCTGCCTGAGGCCTCAGCCTCCAAGTCTGTCATCAGAGAGGGTTGTGCTGCCAGGTCCCTTAGCCTCTCCCCCATGTCCTGCTTCTCTGGAGCCCAGATCCCAGCCTAGGTCCAAGTCCTGTTTTCTGTGCATGCCCGGCCCCCTCTGGGGACCTGGCAATAGTGCAACATGAGAAGGGGTGGGCCTAGGGCTCTAGTCAGGCTAGAGGGCTCTGTCTGATGGACTCTGGCTCTCTGCCTTCCAGGGGAATGAGATCAACCTGAGAAGAGGACTGAAGTGAACAGCTGCCGCACTCCCTGCAGGGGAGGGGAAGGAGGAGGAAATCAGAGACCCTCTGGGCAGAACAGTCCCTGGCTCCACCCCCTGTATCTTACATTTAGTGGAAGAGTTTGATAACAGAGAAGTGGGAGACCCAACCAATTGGCGGGTGGGTTGAGGGGAGGATGGCATCAAGGAAAACTTCCTGGAGGAGGGGCTGATTATTCCCATTCTGTGAACAGGTAGAGCCTGGATGGAACTGGAGGGAAGGAGGGCTCCCAGGATTGTCCCCTGCCCCACTCCTCACCACCCACAAGGTCCATGAAGCATCCCCCACCCAGGCCCTATCTGCATCCTCTCCTTCCCTCTGGTCCCAGGAATACCCAGTCATGAGGGCGATCCTTCTGCTCCAGGTGGCCGCAAAGAATTACAACCTAGAGCCCGAGGAGCGATTTGGGGCCTGCTTCTAGGACATGGAGCTGCTCAACGAGAATGATAGGTGAGGCCGGGCAGGAGTTGGGTGAGGGCAGGGGTGGACGCTCCCTGTTGGCCAGTCCAGAGAGCCTGTCTCCGTGGCCCCCCACTCAGCCCCAGGTCTTATTGCATGGCGACCTCTGGGACTCCTAGACTCCAGCTGCTGGGCAGGCAGTGGGGAGACACCTGAGGTGTGTCTCCTGGTAGGCTTACAGGTGCCTTTCTGTCCTGGAGCTACAGCCTGTCCTGCCAGCTGGACCCCCCAGACCTAGTTGGCCAGCAGAATACTCAAGGATAAGAAGAACCCGCCATCATTAAGGTCAGGGGTGAGTGAGTGTCTGGGCCGTGGTGACTGACTCCCAGGGGTTCAGTAAAGCTTCGGGCTAAACGTGCCCTTGGGGAGTTGGACAGCTGGCACTGGGATCCCAGTTCCACTACTGAGCAGTCCTGTGACTGGGGTGACTCTCTTCAGCTTCCTGAGACTCCATTTCCTCCTCTGTGAAATAGGTGATACCAAATGGTCTCTTGCGTGGCAGGGACAAATGGGGTACTGGTGGCTGACAGCACTGAGCACAGAGTCTGGAGCACTCAGTGCAGTGGGGACAGGGTGGGGGCCATGATTCTGAGGGAGGCCCCCCAGGGTAACCCGACTCTTCTACTCAGTCCCCAGGTCCCAACACCGAGCCCTGTACCAGTGGCCGATCACAGCCCCATCCTCAGCAGCGGGGACACAGCTGAGAGGCTTTCGATGCACTGGGCCAGCTCCTCCCACCTGACGGGAAGGGGAGCATTGTAAGCTGATCTCTGAGGTCCCCTGAAACCCAAGAGAGAGGGGACGACCCCACCCCAGCTCCCTGATGTCTCTACCCCACCACCTATTCACCCATTGGGGAGGGACAGTAGTTATTTGTTGTAAATAATAAATGCCATATTTGAATATTATATTAAAGTCCTGTTCCCTTTAAAGCTGGGAGTTGTGGTGTGGTTCTGTCGCTTTCTGTAGGCATGTAAGTGAGACACTGAATCTCACATTTCTCCTTGAATCACGAACTCTTCTGGCTCGTCAGCTTATTGTCTGTGGGCGAAGGGAGAAGGGCCAGCCCCTTCCCTGCTTAGTGGGGACACTCCCAAGTCCCCATAATTCCAAAGATCAGTTCATTTCAGTATCATTCAGCTCCTCCAGGAGCAGACATGGCCCCCGCCCTTTCTCTTGGGATTTTAAGGTTGAAGGTACTTTCACAGGCAGAGCAACAACCACTGAAATGTGGGTGTCTTTAAAACAGCACTACCCAGGACAACGTCGTGCCACAGGCAGGGGCTGCCTTTCTCCATTCTTGAGGAACAGGGAACTTTTTCTGCTTCTCTTTTTGAGATTTCTTTTGACTAAATTTTAGGAACTTGTAGTTTTCTAGTTCAATCTCTGGAATTGCATCAGCTCTAAGTGATGAAAACAATGTAAAAAGATCAAAACGTGCACGTTGAGAGGACAAGGCCCAAGGAAGCTCATTTGCAAATGGACTAAAGGCAGGCAGGACCTCGCTCCTGAGGCCCCTCTAGGGGCTCCCTGTTCACCCCTGACGTGGATTTGAATCCTGCTGGGATCCTTGTCCAGGACTCTGAATTCCTTCTCCTGCTTGTTTTGTATCCAGGCGGAAAGATTTGTGACGCAGCTTTTAAGGCTACTGCTGGGTCTCGTTCCATAAACATGACTGCTCCCTGTGAACTAGGATTTTCAGCACCCCTGCCTTCCTTAAGCAATTCCCTTTAGGGCAGAAATTCCCCAGAAGGCCCCAAGCCTCCTTCCTCGATGGATCCCGGGTGAGCTCTACTTTGCCAGTATAAGGGACCATAATCCTTGTCAGTGAGTGACCTCACACTGTCCCTTGCTGTCCAAGGTGACTTCTGAGCCCGTGTCATTCTGAGGTCCATGGTCTTGGACAATCCTCCAGTTTACACACTAAGTGTTGGTGTTACCAACTCGTCCAAATGGGGCAATTGGGCCTGAGCCCATAAACTGTGTTGCCCCTGGGTTTTTGTGTTTTTGTCCCCAGTCCTGTGCTGTGGTTACATTACCACCACCTGCTGGGGTGTGAACACTGTTTGGAGCTTTCAAAGATGACGCACGACAGAGGTGTGGGGGGCTACAGCAGGGAATGCCACTGAACTGATGGTCCATGGACGTGCATGAACACAGCCTTACCAATTAAAATACTGAAATGCTTCCCATCTGGTGGTGAACAGACACTGCTCTGAGCTCGCACCGAGAACCCACCCCATGACTAGGAGCTTTCAAATGGTTACCAAGTGGCATTTTGAACCTCATCCCTTGGGAACACCCTGTAAGACAAGGACCAGATGAATCGCTTGGCATTTGTGAGTTATCCCCTCATTTCTGATGGCTGCAAGTGTCACCCAGACACACAGGCTGCACTCTGCCAGGGAAGCCTTCTCAGGACAACCAGAAGCTGAAAATGAATCCTGGTTCCCAGCATCCCAAGCCCTTCCTGACATGGCACAGCCACCCAGGAAAGTGATTTTGTAACGGAAAGACTGGGAAGGCTGTACTTTCCCTCCAAAGAGAAAGAGAAGAGCCAACAGTGAAAGCTTGATCCCTCAAATAGACAATTAAATCCCAACAAGCAGTGGGTTCTTTCCGCATTATTGATGCTGAAAAGATCTCTTTTGATAATCGCACGATCCCCCAACTGCCATGTTCATCTCCATGAATCAAATTTCCAACACATATGGATCTAAAAAACTGAGGGAAATCTGGTATTTCCTTAGATGCAACTCTGAATTGGCATGCAACAGAGAACAGAAAAATGGAGACCAAGAAGTAAATATCTAATTTGAGAACATAGACACAAAAGTGCGTTTGAAATAATATTTTGGAGTCTATTGGAATATTATACAAAAAGAATAATCCATTTTTAGTAGGTTTTACTGTGACTGTGAGGGGAAAAACTGAATCATCCCGTGACATTGATAATTCGCTGCTGACTTTAAAGTACAAATAAATAATATACATAGTAAAGGAAAATGAGAGAACAGCATGAAAAAGGAAGATCTTTCTCTCCTCCCCTGAAACTCAACCTCTCACCTCAGAAAGAAACTGTTGTCTATATTTTCTATGTCTCGAAGCAGAGTTTAATAAAAGAAAAGTATCAATATATTTTAAAGTTTCAAGAGCTCAAAGCAAGGAAACATTAGGGACGCTGCCAAGAGACCACACTGAGGTGCCTGCTCCATTTCATCTGCTGTCAGGATGGCCTTCTTAGACCCTCACTTTCTCTGCCTTGCTAGCAAGTGTGTCCGCCATCAGTGCTATCACCAGTCTCGCTCCTGTGCTCTTCACTGCCCTTTCCTCCTTCCTGATACCTCCACAGTGGAGCTGTGGAATGCACAGATCAGTTCCTGGAATCATCTCTGCCAAATCTGAAGACCAGCAGGAGTGGGAATGGGACCTGGAATGCAGACCACCTGCGAGCACACCTGGCAGGGATTCACCTGTGTGACTAGGTGCAAGTTTTTACAACGTTTTGGCAAGATTGAAAGGACTTACGCGTTGTCATGCACTGCTGCAGGCCTGGAGTCCTTGCGGTCTCTCGGGCCAGCAGATCTGGTGGGGCTGGTCCAAGTTGTCCTCTCAGAGACCAGAAATTGCCAGGATGGGATGGGATTCTAGTAACTGGCCTCTTGAATATGTCACTGGACAACCTCAAAAGAATGGAAATGCTTAAACCAGGCTTTGGTTTGGACTGGTTCCCACAGTTACGCTGCTTCTTCTGTGAAGACGTGACTTATCATCCTTCTTTTCCTCTTACCCTATAAAAACAAACCATGAAACTGGGTCAAATGATAAAAGAGGCCTGCCTTTTTAGGACAATTATCCTGGCTGTTTTGTACTTCCACCCTCCCTCTACGCACTCGGGATAGATCTGACCTGTGTCCTGGGATGTCATCAGGCAGACTTGCATCAAGAACAGAAAGCTCAAGGTCAAAACTCAAGGCTCCTCCAGATCATTTCCCCCTCCATCCTGTTAACACGCCCTCCTTGTTTGAGTGTTAGTCTATTCTCTTCTTTTCCTTGTCACTCTCAACCGCACAGGTCCTGGCATTCCCTCTCAGGACAGTCGGCCCCCAGTCCTTTACTAAATCCCAAATCTTACCATTTCTGTGTTTTCTGTCTACTCATTTGCTTAATCCATTGACCACTTTGTGTTCATAGAGGTTAAATCAATAGTGATGTTATCAACCACCCCGTTAACAACTTACTCCCATATCCTAGATGTTCACATAATCCAAATGGTTATGTTCAAAAGTAAATAACTCAGAAAACATATTCACCCATCACAGATGCCTGATCTCTAATATTTTTATTCAAACATTCATACAGTAGGTACCTGTCCCTCAAGATCAGTAGTAATGCCAGATCAACGATTCTCACCTTAATTTCCTCCTACACCTATCAATCCTGGATTCCATGGACTATGATCACAATAATTTCCTTGGAAAAATAAAAAATTCCTTACCACTCATTTATTTTGTAAACCTCCAAACCCAGAAGATCCCGATTATCTGCCGTGCCGCAGCTACTGCTGGTCTTATGACAAGCTGAAGAAAAAGCACGAAACACGATCTTTTTGTACCACTGTAAATACAAAGCCATCTGCATCAACTGGGAAGCACCCATAATGCCTGGAAATTTTGTTCTCTTTTTTTGTTTGGCTCAAAAACAAAAAGACAAATCAATTTAAAGAATGGGCAAGGGACCAGAGTAAAATTTTTCCAGTGAAGACATACAGGTGGCCAGAAGGTGTATGAAAAGTTGTTCAGCATCACAAATCAGGGAATGCAAATCAAAACCACAATGAGCTATCATTTCACACCTGTTATGATGGCGATTATCAAAAAAACTAAAGATGACAAATGTTGGTGAGGATGTGGAGAAAAGGAACCCTCGTGGGAATGTAAACTAGTACAGCCATTATGGAAAACAGTATGGAATTTCCTCCAAAAGTGAAAACTAGCTTATGATCCAGCAATCCCACTTCTGGTAGACACCCACAGGAATTGAAATCAGGGTCTCAAAGAGATATCTGCCCTCTAATGTTCATTGCAGCAAATTCACAATAGCCAAGATATGGAAGTAACCTAAACGTCACTGATGGATGAAGGGATAAAGAAATGGCATATTCTTCAACATTGAAAAAAGAAGGAATTGTTGCTATATTTGATAACATGAATGCACCTAAAAGACATTGTGCTAAGTGAAATAAGGCAGACAGAGAAAGGCAAATATTCCCTTATTTGTGGAAGCTAAAATAGTCAAACTCACACAAGCAGAGGTTAGAATGGTGGTTGCCAGGGGCTGGGGAGATGGAGAAATGGGGAGCTGATGTTCAAAGATACAAAGTTTCAGTTATCAAGATAAATAAGTTCTGGAAATCTAGGATACGACATAGTGCCTACAGCTAACAAAACTGTATTGTATACGTTACATTTGCTAATAGAGTAGATATTAAGAGTTCTTACAACAGAATAATAGTAATAAAGGAGGTGAGAGAAAACTTTGGGAGATGATGGATATGTTTGTGGCCTTGATGGTGGTGACAGTCTCAAGGGTGTATGCTTAAGTCCAAATTCATCAAGCTGTATATGGAAAAGTATGACATCATCGTTGATTCTTCTGCACCTTGAAATATGCCATGTCCTCATCACAAGAGAAAAAATTTGTAACTCTATATGGGGACGGATGTTAACTGGACTTATTGTGGTGATCATTTCAACATATATACAAACATTGAATCATTATGTCGTACCGCTGAAACTAATTTAATGTTGTATGTCAACTTTATCTCAATTAAAAAACCACGACAGACAAAACCATTTGAATACTGTATATGAGTTCAGTGAATCCCTGAAACTGCCCCATTCCAATATGGGAATTACAGGAAGCTGAGAGGATGATGTAAGATGGAAGAAAGTTGTACAAAACAGTATTCAAATTAAAATCATTTAAGTTGCTATCAGCTCCTTGTGGCAAAGTTCTGCGAGCACCGATCTACTTTCACATTTTTCCTGAAAAAACATACTTTCACATCCAACCCATAATAGTTTCATCATTTTCTCTAATAAGAAAATTTCAACTTAATAAGTAGAACCAAAAGCATCTCTTATGTATGAATAAAGTTAGTGAACTTTACAGAGAAAAGAACATATTTGCACAATCTCAATACAGGAAACAGAAGAACTGAATGATGATCAAGTCTCATTCAAGCTTATCTTTGAAAGCCAGTAAAACCAGGCTGTCTTTTCAAGGATGTGCGTAGAGCTGTCAGCCTTGGAAGATAGAAATAGTGGCCTCCTCTGGAGCAAAGGGCAGCCTTGCTTACTGCCCAGTATAATAAAAACAACACCCCCCGCCCCCAGGGCAAAGGTTAGCAGACATCCTGCCCGTTATCAAAGATTTGAGTTCCTTAGGCTCTGAGATCTTGCATCTCTCTGCATGTCACCTGGCCCACTGTGTATCACCCTGTAGGAAGTGAGATTTATTGAACTGGTGCAAATGCTGATACTCTGGCCACCGCTATTGTTGTGTCATTAAGTCCTTTGTCTCTGACGCATGGGTCTCTTGACTTTTGCCAGCACCTGTAAGACCATTGTAGGCTAACTTATTGGTTTGCAGGTAAGGTAAAACATCAGATCTTTCACGGTTTCTGACAAGCCCTTAAAATAACTAGTAGTCTTAGGAACAGAGAGCTATCCAGAACAATATGTATGGATGGTCTTCATAGAAGACTTCATGCAACCAAAACTTTAATAAGTCTCTCTGACCTCTTTTATTTCTACCCCAAGTAGAAGGAGAGGCACCAAGCTATTACAGACCTAGGGCTTGTGCAAGCCACCTGGAGACCTAGTGACAAGAAACTTCCCATGGGGAGAAAAGACAGATGGGCATATTTCCAAAATGGACCCATGTGCTTCCCGGTCATCAAAAAGAGAGTGCATTATCTTAATTTACGATGATTTGAGTCATTAAAATCTTGTGATGGGCCAATGATACACTTCTAAGAGGAGTGAGGCACATGGCAGTTGTAAGCAGATTAACGCACTTGGTGAATATCAAACTCTGAACCAACTTTAGTGTTCTAATCAATTAAAAGGTACAACAAATTTATTTAGGTAGATTAAATGATATTTAATGTTATGCCTGATTATTACTCTTCAATAATGAACAAGAAGCTCATGTAAATAACTATAATTGGCCTTACTTTAAAACATGGTAGTCAGGACTGTTTGAGATAAGCTGGAGAGAAGGAAAGGGAGAAATAGACAAAAGTTAGCTGCTCTGAAGCCACTGTCAAGACCTCTGGATCTACATGTAACCCAGGAGATCGAGGCAAAGGGCTGTGCCCCTAGATCCTCCTGCACTGTGGTTCTCAGCGATGTCACGGGGCTGAAGCAGCTTCCTGATTCGTGTTTACATGTCCATGTGTACAATACCCCTGACCATGGGGATGAACCACCATTCAATCATCCCTTACACTCCTCTAATTAACAATTAGATTTCAGAATCATTGTATCATTACATGATAATTTATTCTTCAAACCTGTAGGAAGCCGAGCTAAAAGCAAATCAAATATCAATGGCTTCTTTTCTTTGCAAGACCAAGATGTTCTTTCACACTTGGAATCCTGATTAGAGGATAAATCCATCAAATCAATGGAAACAAGTTAAGAAATGGACAGAGGGATATTTCATTCATATATATACATTTTGCATTGTTGCAAAAATAGAGTTACATTTAAAAAATTTAGAACTTCTTGAAATTTCATAGATATTAAAGATTTTCTTCTGCTTATACTCCCTTTGGTTTACCAAATCAAACTCACTCTTTAATGGGCATTTCTAGCATTCAGTGCTAGTAACAACAGTTTTTTTAAATTCTTATTTTTCCCACGTCAAAGAACAAGGGCAGAGGTCATGGAGAGGTCAAGTCTAATCTACCTAGGGATGTGGCAGCCTTAACTATAGATGTTCAAGCCAGACATTGCCAGCAGAACCACATCTCTTCATCCACAGGTGAGTTTTTACTAGTAATCACAGAGACTTGAGGATATCAAAGGAAATTCTTCATTAAGAACCAAAGTTATAGGGCCGGCCCAGTTGCTTAGCAGTTAAGTGCGAGCACTCCACTGCTGGCAGCCCGGATTCGGATCCCGGGTGTGCACCGACGCACCGCTTCTCCGGCCGTGCTGAGGTCGCGTCCCACATACAGCAACTAGAAGGATGTGCAGCTATAACATACAACTATCTACTGGGGATTTTGGGGAAAAAATAAATAAATAAAAAAAAACTTTAAAAATGAACCAAAGTTATAGATTCCTATCTTGGGTTCATTACTTTGAATTTTTGACCCAAATCATATATACAGATTGGACCATGTTCAATTCTATGATCTTTAGAAGATGCAGCCTACAGCTGAAAAGAAACAGATACAACACCAACATCTTATCCTCTCTGAAGCCCAACTGAGAGCCCCTGGAGTCAGAAGTTTTCAAGACAAGAAAATGTCATCCTTCTTCTGAACAAAGACTGTAGAGGCTATACTAACATTCAATTTTATTTATTTTGTTTTTTATTTTTGCTTTGTGAGGAAGATCGGCCCTGAGCTAACATCTGCCAATCCTCCTCTTTTTGCCGAGGAAGACTGGCCGTGGGCTAACATCCATGCCCATCTTCCTCCAATTTATATGGGACGTCGCCACAGCATGGCTTGACAAGCAGTGCGTCGGTGAGTGCCCGGGATCCGAACCCGCGAACCTGGGGCCGCCGCGAACCCCGGGCCGCCGCAGCGGAGCACGCGCACTTAACCGCTTGCGCCACCGGGCCAGCCCAAACATTCAACTTTAAATTGTTAACGTGACTTGTTAGAATGTGATGCAGCTAGCATAATATCTTCTAAGTTTCATGATTTTTCTCCACAATACTGAGATGGATGACCTTGAAGTCCAGTTTCCCCATAAATGTCTTGATTCAGAGATAAAATTAATTTCCCTATAAAATAATTCCCATAAAATTGTTAAAAATATATCATAGTCTCTGACTAAAAGGGAACAAAGCAAATTGAGCAGTTGAATAGCAGTGTAATAAATTCCATACAAGGATCTTACTGCAGCATTATGTATAATAGTGAAACTGGAAATAACCCCATCTCTATCAAAGAAGAAATAAACAGATCGTGGTATTCCTGTTCTTTGGAGTAGCTCTAAAACTTCTAAAAAGCTAAGTTAGAGGGACGTGCACTGATAAGGAGAGACGTCTATGATATATGTTTTGGGAAACAGCAAGCTGCAAAACGATGTAGTTATGTAATTTATTTATGTTAAAAAAATCTTTATGTGTATTTATAAATTCATAGGAAATGTCCAGAAGAATAAGCTGCCACCTCTTAACAATAGTTCCTTCTGAGTAGAGGAGTGAGTGTGCAGGGAAGGGGATGGAAGGGGAAGGTTTCACTTTACTCTACATAGATCTGTGTAATTTGCCTTTTTTTACAAAGTATGTAATTCTTTCATAATTAGAAAAATGAATGATGTGACCGTTTGGTGCAGGGCAACAGTATGATGTTCACCAGTCTCTGTACTGTATGTTACTGCACAGCATGGACTGTAGGAGAAAGCCCAGAGGAGCAATGAAGACAAAAAGACATGACATCTCTAAAAAGTCAGTGGAGTATTTCTACATAAGAAACCTTGCAGGTGAGTGATGGTCAGTATTTTCCACTGCTCCAGCTCTTGCAATAAACCTAGAATCTGCCCAGGGTAGGCCGGACGACCACGCCCTGCTAGTCCACTCCCCATCCAGGGCCTGTTTGTGCAGGGTGACTGCCAACTAGCAGACAATGGACTCAGGATGGACCGTGTGCCTTTGGTGAGGCTGGCAGAGAGGGACAAAGTGGAACACCAGCTAAGTGCACACACCTGAGAGGCGGAGTTCCAGGCGGAGACTCAAAATGCACCAAGAAACTGTGTGAAGGAAGCTACTCGACCTCTCTGAGCCTCAGTGTCCCCCCTGTAAAATGGGAATCACAGGCATACTTCACAGAGCTGTTGGGGAAGATACATAGAAGTGCCTGTGACAGCCAGTGTCACATTATTAACAAAGTCGTATCCGACTTCAGAATAATCGATGAAAAGTATAATGTGATGAGACCAAAGACGAGATGCCCAGCTTCATAAGCAGCCCCAGCAGCATGAGAATGAGAGGAGCTCCGAGTAAGCAGGGTTCTTCACAGCTCCACTTTAGAGGACGAACATGGGCTACACCAGGATAAGTGGCTGTTGTACAGTGACTCGTGTAGTGAAGGTGGGTCCCTAAAGACACTGTGAAATCCAGTTACACACAGTGGCTCCTAGGAAACAACTACAAAGCAATCAATGCAGCAGTTAGGAATGGGAAGGGGCTGATCAGAGGAGGGTCAGAGTCACAAAATTGATGGAAGACACTTAACCATGGTGAGCGCCCAGCTCTGTCAACAGCTGCTGTGGTTGCACCAGGAGATCAAATGTCTGAGGCAGCCATTGTGGGGACTGCTGGGAGCACAGTGGTCACTGCAGCCACACCCCAACAGCAGTGCATCGGAGCACACAGACCCAGAGACTTTCCTCTCAATTAATTCTTGTTTCAAGATGAGGAATATCCTCACGTTACAATGTCTCCTTCCAACACTTGTGGACGAGTGTCATCAGAACCCCCTGAAGAGGTCACAGGCCAGAGTAGGATGGAACACTGGGGGCTGGGGAGCGGTGCTGCACCTGACCACACGGACTACCACCCGGGCCTGTTGAACACGAGAGAAGAACCCGAGGTTGCGGTCTAACGAGAATTCCCCGTCTTGCCACATTCAGAGACACTGCAGAGATTCTCATCCTTTCTTTACAAAAATGTTGAAGAATTCATGTGTCATTAATTCATAAAGAGGCAAATTCTTGACAAAGTGACAGGGTCTAGTTTCGATGACCAGCTTTTCCAGTTGTTTTGATAATATTACACATTCAGGAATCGGAAATGTAACCTATTGGGGTGTTTGATATAAACAAGGACTTGTTTTCATTTAAATCAACGCCCAGACTTGTAAGGATGACATAAATCAGAAAAACCGCTAATCATTCCTCCACAGGTTTCCATAAGACTTTTAAGTTAATTTACTAATCTCAGGAAAAGAGAATACGGCAATTCAAGTTTTTTGTTTCTGCATTCAAGCGTACAGTACAGCCAAGAGAATGAGCAGAAAAAAATTAACAAGAAAGTCTTGCTTGCATTTTATCTTTTGCAAATGAGCAGGATATTTTATGTTCTGTTCTTTTCACTGATGTAATCAATTTTTAAAGAATACGGTACATCTGACTATCCCAAGGTGTGTTTATCTGGGAAACTTGCCTGAATCCAAAACAGAGATGTTAAAGCTGATGGGTTTCAAATGCTGCCCAGGTGCTGTCTACCACGAACATCCCTCTCGCAAAGCTGGACCACCGGTCTCTTCCTGAGGGACCAGAATCACCACCCATGTCCCTGAGAGACTGGCCACTCAGGCCTGAGCTGAGATTAGGTGGTCAATCTAAAGGGCAAAATACTTAAGCTATTCTCATCTTAAGGATGTTGTTTCGGAGGCCTCTGCACTGGAATGGGTTGGTGAAAACGGTCTACTAGATACTTGCCTGGGAATTGATTTGTTCTCCTCTGCTCTTAGTGGATTGTGGGGAAACCAGTGAGTAACCCCACAGATGCCTCAACTTCCACATCTGCAAAAAAGGCAAGCAACAGCCAATGTTACCACCCTGCAAACTCTTCAGTTGGGCTTGCAAGAGGGGCCACAAGGGCGAATGTCTCCCAAAAGCTGATGAAATGATGGCACTTTGGCTGGAGAAGGCAGAGGGCAGCAGGCAAAGTGGAAAGTTTCTGGGATGTCAAACCAGTTCCCATAAGCACTTTAGAGAAGCACCTGGCCTTGGACTAGGTAGGAGGCTGTGGAAAGACCCACAGGCACACAGGGGGGAGGAGGAATCAAGCAACGGAGGGAGGCGATGGGGAAGAGGCATGAGTTCAGCTTCAATTTTGGACAAAAGCAGTTGCACACTGCAGGCCCGCAGCTGCCCATGCAGCTGCCACACCCTCCTAACTCCTTGGTCCCTCTCGTCCCGTCACATCCCTCCGGGACTCAGTCCAGTTGGAGCGGGTGCAGGACCAGAGTCCTGAGTCAATGGCGGTTTGGCCCTGAGGCAAGCCTTCACAGCCCTGCTCCTCCCCCCAGGGCTAGACACCGCCCCGTGCCCAGAGCATCTTGGGAGTTGTAGTCCTGCTGTCCTGCAAGCTCCCAGCAGGGAATGGTTAAGAGACAAAAGCACCAAGCATACACAGCTAGGGGACCCCACTCCCACCTGTCCCTCCACCCCTGGCCCACGCCCCTCTGCTTCTACACCCCACCTTCTACTCCGCCTCTTCTCTATACAATGTCATCTCTCCATGCCTTGCCAATCCCCCAGAGTTGTGCAGTGTGGTTGGGCTGCATCCTTTGAGGCCAGTACTCAGGTAGGGGTGGGGCTCACCAGCCTGGCTATTGCTGAGGTTGCTTGCAGCCCTGGTGGAAGCTCCCTGGCCAGTATTTGAAATGTAAATTCAATATCTAAAATGGAAATACCAGGTGCATGGGATCCTGGAATTTGCCTTTTCAAGGCCATCTGTCCTACCATCCCTTCCATCCATCCAGCCTGCCATGTTCCTCCCTCTGGACCTCGTGATCAGGGTCGCTGCAGAGATCCTCCCCTTGGAACCCACCCACCTTAAGGGCCCATACCCATCATAAAAACTCAAAGCCATGCCACTTGCCAAATTGAGGCAAAAATGGAACCACCCAGGGGGGCCACTCAAGGGTGAGGGCATTACTAGATACTTGGGAGTATTTAAATCCATCTGATGATATCATGAGTGAATGTGTTCCACTTTAAAACAAAACACTGCTGTTATTCTGAGATATTGAGTTAGGATCTTTTTGCAAATATGCCAGATTTAAAATGTTTATTGATGTATAACATGCGTATAGAAATATACGCAGATGTCATCCATGTGAACCTCAAAGAATTATTACAAAGTGAACACACTTGTGTGACCAAGAACTAGCACCAGCTTCACTCAGGCCCCGACAATCCCTTTCTCCCTCCTTCCTCCCCAAAGGTAGCTGACATCTTACCAGCGAACACTATATATCGAGTTTGTCTTCTTATACAAGTGTTTTATTACAGAACAATTTAAACAATATACACAATATACAAAACAGCATAGTAGCCTCGTCACCCAGCTTCAACAACTACTAATCATCTGCCATTTTTGTTTCTTCCACACTCCATCCCACTCCCACATCACTTTATTATTCTTTTAGTCCTTTGTGTGTGTGGGGGGGGTAAGAAGTACGCACACTGAAAGGCACAAATCTCAACCTTACATTTTTGGCAAATAAACATGCCCATATAACCTTCACCCCTTTAAGAACAGGATATTTCCATCACCCCCAGAAAACCCCTTCCTGTTCCTTTCTAGGCAATTTCATCCTTCCCCCGAGGCAACCGCTGTTCTGGTTTTTTCAGCATAGGGTCATCTTGGCTGAAATCATCCCACGTGTCTTGTTTTCTGTCCAGCTTGCTTCCCTCGGCACGAGGTTGATGAGTCTCTCCCAGCATGTGTGTGTCAGCGTTTGCTCCTCGGCACGGCTGAGGGCGTTCTGCTCTGTGGATGCGCCGCAGTGGGCTCATCTCCTCCTGGGGACGTGCAGGTCATCTCCTGTGAACAGTCTTGTACAAACGTTTTTTGGTATGCTGTTTAATTCCTTTATTAGCATTTAAGTGACACACCTTTGCATTTTTTAGTGGTTGGTCCAGATTACAATATGCATCTTTAACATATCACAGCCTACCTAGACTTAATAGTTCACCAGTTTAATCAATGTAAAATATGGAAGACTTGCTACAGAACAGTTCCATTTACCTCTGTCTGTCCTTTGTGCTATTGTTATCATAAATTTTACATCTTCTCATGTTATAAATCCCACAATACAGTGTTATAATTTTTGCTTTCAATAGTCCTAGGTCTTTTAAAGTAATTAACATTAAAAATTATATATTTTGAGGCAGATGATTTGAGGCTCTGCAAATGTATTCTTTTTTTTTAATTTCACCCACAGTTTTTGCATTCATCAGTCAGCCTTACCCACAATAATTATTACTGTGGTGTTCTAGTGGTGATTCTCTATTTCATGCTATCCAGCCACATTTATTATTTGGAATTCTGTGAGGAAGATTCCCTCCCTCCTTCTCCCGTCCTTCTTCCTTTCTTTCTCTTATTCTTTTTTATGCCTCTTTCTTTCTTCCTTTCTTATTTAATCTATTTTATGTCAGTATAGACTCATGGATATTTATTTTATTCTCTGTGTAATAATCCAATGTTACCATTATTTATTATGTTGCTCACAGTTTTCCAGCTTGAGCCATTGAGAAGTCTTTCAGATTGATTCCTTTTGACACATCTCATCATTTGCTGTGTTTTATTTAAAGCACTTTTCTACTTTCTGGCACTACAAGATGGTCCAGGCTCATATTGTATTTTCCATCTCCACCCTAGAATTAGCCATTTCTCCAAGAAAACATGGTTCTTTTTATTGGAGAATGATATTTAGAAACCAAGATCTGGGAGCTAAGTGTGCTCATTGATACTAGGGTGTCAGTGCTTCTGGACCCTCTCAGCAGAGCCTGGAAATGTATGTAGGAATATAAACACAGCTATACACATCTATCTATTCATCTATCAATCTATCCATCTATCTGGATAGATATATTAGAAGTGACATGGATTCATACTGATACTTCCAACTCCTATCCAGCACCACAGAGTTTATTCTAGCATTCTCCTTTTGTTTATTTTTAACTTCTTTGACCAACAGTGAGAAATTTAACTCCAGTTAGCTACAATATATTTCCTAATGTGTCAACTAGTTTCAGAATTGCTAATCCATACCCTTATGAAAAACAAACTTAACACCTAGAGTAGAGTGTTTGTGTACATTACTTTAGTTTTACAGTATCCCATCAAAACACTGTCTTCCAATGTAACTTAGGTCAGGACCTTTCATCCCCACCCATTATGTGTGGCTATGTCACATGCTTGTAATACAGTGAGATTCATTTGTCACTGCATTTCATCTGAGTTCCCCAGCATCCTGATTGATTTTTAAAATTTGCAGAGTAAAATTCACTCTTTGTAGTGTACAGTTCTGTGGGTTTTGACAACTTTATGGTCATGTATCCACCTCCACAGTAGCATACAGAGCTGTTTTTTTCACTCCCCAAAATTCTCTCATACTGTCCCTCTGTAATCAACCCCTTCCCCCATTCCATCCCTTGGCAACCACTGATCATTTTTCATCTCTGTAATGCTGACTTTTCTAGAAAGTCATACAAATGAAACCACATACTGTACAGCCTTTTGAATCGGGCTTCCTTCACTTAGAGAAATGCAGCCAAGATTCATCCATGTTGTTGTGTGAATCAAGAGTTTATCCTTTTTATTGCCAAGTAGTATTCTAATGTCCCAATTCACCACAATTTCTTTCTCCATTCACCTGATGAAGGACATTTAGTTTGTTTTCAGCTTGTGGCAATTATGAATAACATGGTTATGGATATTCACCCAAAGATTTTGTTTAAACATTAGTTTTCAATTTGCTTGAGTAAATCCCTAGGAGTGGGATATCTGAGTCATATAATAAGTGTATGTTTAACTTTATAAGAACCTGCTAAATCGTTATCCGAATGCAACTATCATGTTGCATTCCCAGTTCTAGTTGCTCCTTGTCCTCACCAGGACTTGATATTTGCAATTTTATTTTTTATTTCAGCCACCTAATGGGTGTGCGGAATATTATTGTGGCTTCTGCCTCCTTTTTGAAAGTGAGATCTGCTAAATATAGAATCTCGTGTTGACTTTTGGGTTTTGTTTCTGCACTTGAATGATGTCATTTTGTTGTTGATTTGTCTCTTTTGTTTTTGATAATATATCATCCATCAATGACATTATTCCTCCCTGTATGTAATGTCTTCCCCTGTATATATGTATTTCTCTGACTGCTTTCAAGATTTTGTTTTCATCTTTGGATTTTAGCAGCTTGACTATCATGTGCCCAGGTATGGTTTTATTTTGTATTTTATTTTCTGGGTTTGCTGACTTCCTTGGATCTAAAATTTTAGATTTTCTACCAAATTTTGGAAGTTTTATGCTATTACTTATTGATTTGTCTTTCTGCCTCATTTAATTTTTCTGTCTCTCCCCTCTCTGCTGGGGACTCACTCATCTCACAGGTAAGGCTCTCTTCATTTTTCTTCAAAATTATTACATTCTTTTGTTCAGACTGGATAATTTCTATTGCTCTATCTTCATGTTTCTTCTACTGTTCCTTTTTATTTTTAATTTTATTTACTTATTTATTTTTTGCCCCAAAGCCCCAGTAGATAGTTCTGTGTCATAGCTGCACATCCTTCTATTTGCTGTATGTGGAACGCAGCCTCAGTATGGCCAGAGAAGCAGTGCATCCGTGCGAGCCCAAGATCCGAACCCGGGGCCGCCAGCAGTGGAGCCCGCACACTTAACTGCTAAGCCTCAAGGCCTGCCCTCTTCTACTGTTTCTAATGTACATGTAAACTCAAAAGTATTTTTTTTATTTAATCTTCCTATTTGGTTCTTTTTTGTAATTTCCACTTCTCTGCTGAGTTTCCAGATATGTTCATTCATTATGAGAATATTTTTCATACCACCATGATCATCTTTATAATAGCTGCTGTCTTATCCTTGTCAGCTAATTGCAACACCATGGGGAGAGTTTCTCCTCCCTGCTTTTGGTCATATATGGATTACATTTTCCCATCTCTTCAAATCTCATGATTTTTTAAACTGTGTACTGGAGGGCCGGCCCCATGGCTTAGCAGTTAAGTGTGCATGCTCTGCTACTGGTGGCCTGGGTTCAGATCCCGGGTGCACACCGAGTCACTGCTTCTCCGGCCATGCTGAGGCCACGTCCCACATACAGCAACTAGAAGGACGTGCAGCTATAACACACAACTATCTACTGGGGCTTTGGGGGAAAAATAAATTAAAAAAAAATTAAACTGTGTACTGGAAACCATGAATGATAGTTATAGAGACTCTGGATTCTATTGTATTCCTTTGAAGAGTGTTGTTATTTTTCTAGCAGGGAGTTAACTTGGCTGGACTGAAACTCCAATCTTCTCTCCTTTACCGTGAGCATAGCTGAAATCCTCATTCAGTTCTTTCATCTACCAATTGCTGTTTTTACACTAAGCCCTCTGGGGTCTACCCTGCATGTGTGTTGTTCAAAGATCTGCCAATTTGGTGTGTGTGGGGGGGAGACTTACGTACATATTTTGAGATTTTCCTCTGTGTGTCTCCCTCCCTTCCAGAATTTCTCCCTTAACTTTCCAGCTACTCTGTCAGCCCCAAAATACATCCTCTAACTTTACAAGTAAGACTGTAGTTTTTCCCCTGTCTCGGCCATGTACAGATTTTGGAATGCTTTGAGGCAAAAGACTCAAGCTTGCAAATACCTCCTGGTACAATTCCCATCATTTAAGGGAAGGCTCCCTGTCAGTTCTGCTTGCTTTCGGAAGACATTTATACATACACACATATACACATTTATTATATGTATATTACATATAAATACATGATTCTATATAAATACATATAATATGTATTCAGATTTTATCATTGTTATATGTGAGAGTGTTAGTTCAACAAGCCACTCCACCATTACTGGAAGCCAGACCTTGGTTTTGTTTCTTTTTTAGATTTTATATAAATGGAATTAAAAAATCTATAGCCTTTTGAATATAATTTCTTTTATGCAACATTTTGGTTGTGATATTCATCTATGTTATTGCATGTAGTTAGTGTTTGTTCATTTGTTGAAAATAATTAATTTTTTTAAATGGTCATAAAATATGCATAACCTAAAATTGACGATTTTAACCATTTTTAAGTGTACAGTTCAGTGACATGCAGTACATTCACATTGTTGTGTAGCCATAACCTCCAACCATCCACAGAACTATTTTCACCTTGCACTGAAACTCTGTGCTCATTAAGCAACAACTCCCTGTTATCCTTCCCTCTTGCCCTTGGGAAACACCATTCTCCTTTCTATTCCTATTAATTTGAGTACTTTAAGTGCCTTATATGAGTGGAATCATACAGTATTTTTCCTTTTGTGGATGGCTTTATTTCACTTAGCATAAAGTCCTCAAGATTCCTCCTTGTCATAAAATGTGTCAGAATTTCTTCCTTTTTAAGGGTGAATGGTATTCCACTCTGTGTATACACCACATTTTTTTTGTTATTTCATCTGTTGATGGACACCTGGTTTGCTTCCAGCTTCTGGCTATTTTGAATAATGCTGTTAAGAACACGGGTGTTTATTTATGTCTTTATACCTCTGCATTCAATCACTTTGGGTGTATGCCCATAAATGGTTTTCTGAGATTCATTTTTTCACACGTGGGAGGGTTCCCCACACCTCCAACAAGCAATTCTTGGAATGCCAGCTAGTCGTCAGATAATTCAACTCAATTTGATGCTGTCAACCCAGAGATACATCAGACTCCACAGGTTGAGGGCTTAGTCCTATAAGACTGCACACCCACCCTACCTCACCTCAACTTCAGATGCCAGTTACAAGCCCAGGCTGTTACCTGTACTTCTGACTGACTGGCTATAAACCAGAGGTTCCCACAACCTCCTCATTGGGTTTGATTAATTTACTAGAGTGGCTCACAAAACTCAGAGAAACATTTACTACATCACCAGTTTATTATAAGAGGATATGACTCAAGAACAGCCAATGGAAGTGGTGCATAGGGAAAGGTATGTGAGAAGGGGCACAGAGCTTTCATGCCATATCCAAGTGCACCACTCTCCAAGCACTCCTTGTCATTGCCAACCTGGAAGCTCTCTGAACCTCCTTCTATTGGGATTTTAATGGAGACTCTGTCACGTAAGCATGATTAATTATTAACTCAGTTTCCAGCCCCCCTCCCCTCTCTGCAAGATAAGGGGTAGGGCTAAAAATTCGAATCTTCTAATCAGGGCTTGGTCTTCCTGGTGACCAGCCCCCATCCAGGAGCCATCCAGAAGCCCATCCAGAGTTGCCTCAATAGAACAAAAGCTTCTCCTAGTGTTCTTATCAATTAGAAAATTACAAGGAGGTCAGCCCCGTGGCTTAGCAGTTAAGTGCACATGCTCCGCTACTGGCGGCCCAGGTTCGGATCCCGGGCGTGCAATGATGCACCGCTTCTCCGGCCATGCTAAGGCCACGTCCCACATACAGCAACTAGAATGATCTGCAAGTATGACATACAACTATCTACTGTGGCTTTGGGGAGAAAAAAGGAGGAGGATTGGCAATAGATGTTAGCTCAGAGCCGGTCTTCCTCAGCAAAAAGAGGAGGATTATCACGGATGTTAGCTCAGGGCTGATCTTCCTAAAAAAAAAAAAAAGGAAATTACAAGGGTTTTAGGGTCTCTGTGTCAGGGATGGTGTCAAAGACAAATATTAGAATAAGAGTTGCTCCTAGTGTTCTTATCATTTAGGAAATTACAAAGTTTTAGGAGCTTTGTGCCAGGAACTGGAGGCAGAGACTGATAAATGTATTTTCTATTATTTCAGAACCCATAAGTGGAATTGCTAGATCATGTGGTGAATTCTAGTTTTAATTTTTGAAGGAACTGCCATACTGTTTTCCAATTTTATGTTCGCACCTTCATTGCACAAGCGGTCTAATTTCTCAACATCCTTGCCAACACTTGTTATTTTCTGATTTTGTGATAGTAACTATGCTAATGGGTGTGAACATGTATCTCATTGTGGTTTTATTTTGCATTTTCCTGATAGTTAGTGATGTTGAACATCTTTTCATGTGTTTACTGGCCATTTTATATTTTGTTTGGAGAAATGTCTATTCAAGTCCTTTGTGCATTTTTAAATTGGGTTGTTTTTTTATTGTTGAGTTGTAGAAGTTCTTTATATATGCTAGATATTAACCCTTTATCAGATATGTGATTTGCAAATCTTTTCAACCATTGCCTTTTTACTCTGTTGCTAGTATCTTGTGATACAGAAAACGTTTCATTTTGATGAAGTGCAATTTGTTATTTTTTTTGTTGCTTATGTCTTTGGTGTCATAGTAAAGAAATCATTGTTGGCAATGGCATTTGGACCCAATGACATGCAGCTTTTACCTTGTGTTTTCTTCTAAGGATTTTATAGCTTCAACTCTAACATTTATATCTTGGATCCATTTTGAGTTAATTTTTGTATATGGTGTAAGGTAAGGGTCCAACATCATTCTATTGTATGTGGGTATCCAGTTTTCCAGCACCGTTTGTTGAAAAACTTATCCTTTCTCCAATGAATGATCTTTGCACCCTTGTCAAAAATCATTTGACCATATATGCAAAGGTTTATTTCAGGGCTCTCTATAATATTTCATAAGTATATTGTGTGTATTTATGCCAGTACCACACTGTTTTGATTACTTTGTAGTAAGTTTTGAAATCAGGAAGTGTGTGTTCTCTAACTTTGTTCTTCTTTTTCTATATTGTTATGGCTATTCAGGGTCCCTTGGGAGTCCATAGGAATTTTAGGATAGATTTTTCTATTTTTGCAAAAAAATCATTGGAATTTTTACCTCCATGAGTAAGTTGATTCTTAAGTATTTTACTCTTTTTGATGCTATTGTAAATAAAAATGTAAAGTTTTTAAATTTCTTTTTCAGATTACTTGTTATTAATGTATAGGAGAACAACTAATTTTTGCAGGTTAATTTTGTGTCCCACTACTTAGCATAATTTATTAGTTCTAAAATTTTTTTGTGGAATTTTTAGGGGTTTCAACATATAAAATATTATGTGTAAACTAATATAATATTACTTCTTCCTTTCCAATTTGAATGCTATTTCTTTCTTTTTCTTATCTAATTGCTTTGGCTAGAACTTCTAATACCATGTTGAATAGAAGTGGTGAAAGTTGGCCTTCTTACCTTTCTCCTGATCTTAGATAAAAAGATTTCAGTCTTTCATCCTTGAATACGATGTTCTCTGTGGATTTCTGTATATGGCTTTTACTATGTTGAAGTAGCTTCCCTTTACTCTGAGGGTTTTTTAGTGTTTTTAACATGAAAGCATGTTTAGTTTTGTCAAACGCCTTTTCTGCATCCATTGAGATGATCACTTTTTTTCCTTCATTCTGTTAGTGTGGTTAATTACATTGATTCCTTTTCATATATTGAAACATCCTTGTATTCCAGGAATAAATCCCACTTAAAAATGATGTATAATCCTTTTAATATGCTGCTGAATTTGCTTTGTTACGATTTTATTGAGGATTTTTGTATCAATATTCATGAAAGGTATTCACCTGTAGTTTTCCTTTCTCTTAGTGTCTTTGGCTTTGATATCAGGGTAGTACTAACCCCATAGGATGACTTTAGAAGTATTCTATCCTCTTCAACTTTTTTAAAGAGTTTGAAAAGAATTGGTGTTAGTTAATTTAAAAAAAGTCTTTGGACCTAGGAATAAATTCAGCATAAAATAAATACAAATAAACATTTTTTTAAATGTGGAAAAGTCTTTTCCTAAAATAATTAAAAATTAAGCAAGTACATCATTTATCACTTTATTTCTAAAAATTGTTTTTAACCTAATAGTAAGCATGAACAAATTGTTAGAATTAAAATGACTCAAATGTTAATTTTCTTCATTGCAAATTTTCTGACATAAGTATTCGATGCCATCACGTATGACATCTTTCATGAAAAAATGGTCATTTTTTGTAGTATTTGAGAACATTATGAATTTTCCCAGTGGTCTCTGACAATGTTCTGATATGCAAAGTTATCTTTTCAACATGTATGTCTTATCATCATCTTTAACAAATTAACAAACTCTGTCAGGTGCTAATTAATCAACTACTTTTCATATGATTCAGGTTCTCCACCATCAACTTCTCTAACCATCAGGAAATTCTACAACTTCTGCAAGATTAACAATTTTACCATATTGTATTCATCTCGTGTGGTTTAAAACATCCAAAAATCATTGATAAACTGACCCTGCCCAAACTAAAGCATGATGAATTATGAAAAATGGTCTCTGTTAAGTGGGGAGGGATTTCAGGTTGAACTTAATTTTATAATTGGTCAATTTATTACAGTGTATTGTTCTGTTATGTATTTCACTTCTTTTTTTAAGAAAGCGATAGTTGAGGGCACTTAGATAATAAAAAGTTGAGAAAATAAGAACTGATACACACTATAAGCTTCAAATATTTTCAAGCATAAGATGCAATAAGAACTAAAACTGAGAAATGGCAGAGGAAATAGAGATAAGATGATAAAATTTCAAAACTGAATCTATAATAACATCTCAATGGCTACCGTTGTGGTGCCAAGAAGATGGTGAAATCAAAGCACTCATAAAGATGATAAAAAACAGACTGCAAAGAAAAAAGACTGAAATTTGTGTGTGCGTGTGTGTGTCAGGAAGATCAGCCTTGAGCTAACATCTGTGCTAATCCTCCTCTTTTTGCTGAGGAAGACTGGCTCTGAGTTAAGATCTATTGCCAATCTTCTTCCTTTTTTTCCTCAAAGCCCCAATAGATAGTTGTATGTCATATTTGCACATCCTTCTAGTTGCTGCATGTGGGACGCGGCCTCAGCATGGCCGGAGAAGCAGTGCATCCGTGTGCACCTGGGATCCGAACCCGGGCCGTCAATAGCGGACCGCACGCACTTAACCACTAAGCCACGGGACTGGCCCAAGACTGAAATCTTTAAAGAAAGAATTTTTACAGCGATATTACAGATAGATAACAGGGAAGAGAAGTTGGAGTGAGAGACTATCTGTTTCTTAAATTACTTCCACTGTAGAGAACAAAAAACCAATTTGCTGAAATCTTTATTCCCTTCTCTGACCCTATCTTTACCTGCAAAATCTGAGCACTGAATCAATGTCACATTCCTCCTTTTCCATCCCTGTGTAACAGAGCAATTAAGCTCATCTGAAACCTTAACTGCCCAGCCTGTGAAATAAGGCCGGCCATCCATTCTCACAGAGGAGCCAACTGGAGGTAGGATTTTTGGTTCTGATTTCAGCTCAACATCTTCAAAGAGTTGTATCTGGCCTTCCTTATCCAGGGCTATCAATGAAGGGCTGGCTGGCTTTCAGAGAAGACCAATTCACAGTCAGCGGAGACATTTTCTGTTGAGCTCTCTAAAGAAGGCTGTGGGGCATGTCAGTAAGAGTTCATTTCTATACTGGTTATAATTTTATTTTATTCAGAGATTTATAAAGAAATTTACATGGTAAATATTACTTATTAACAAGAAAAAAGGTGGTCTATTCTCTGATCATTTAAGCAAAATCCTCCTCTCAGGGCCCAGCCATGGAGGAAGCCCAGATTCAACCTCCATGTGTCTGCCAGGCACTCTGTTGTCCATGGGAAACCCTCAAGTTGGCAGCCTGTTCCCTTGTGTCTTGTGCTGGTACTTAATCTTCCATCTCTTCAGAGTACAACTAGACAGAAGCTCAAAGGACTTGACATTGTAGAAATGTACTTTTCATTATCTTTAGACTTCTAGACTTTTTCAAAAGACTCTCAGCATTTCCAGTAATTGTGCAGCAATTTACCCAACACTAAAGTTCTCACTATTAAAAATTAAAATAAATAAATTTTGAAAAGGAAAAAAGTGATCTTTGCAGATTTGTACAGAATCCATATAATGGGTGCATCCTTATAAAGGGAGGAAAGATAACAAATTTAACTATTTTGGTTAGTTAACACTGTAAGTAATATACTTTACATATTAGCATTTTTGAGATTATTTGTATTTAAAGATACTGCTTCAAACCCCTAAATCATTGTATGTGGTAGAGTCTACCATCTGCTTTGGCTGAACAATTATATACAGTAAGTCAGCCAAAACTCTTCCATTCCTGTATAATCTTATATGTGGGTGGTAATGGTTAGTTCTTATAGATTATTTGAACACGTGCATATCACAAAATACAGGTGACCATTAAAAATTAAAGTGTTCACCAAATAGAAGATTATCTGATTCCCAGAAAAAGAAAACATTACTGTGACTTTAAGGCTAAAACTGTCAAAAAGGAAGCCAAGATACACTCAAGCAAAGCTTTTGCTGAAAAGTTAATTGGATCATCTTTGAAACTTTATCAGGTTTACTGTGTAAGCAAGATACTTTCAGAGCCTAGAATATAGAAAGTGTTTATTGCTACGTTAACAATGTGATCATTTATTTTGTAAATGTTAACATTACAGATGGAATTCATTTTCTACTATATTCAGATTTTCAAGTTCTGCTAAATCTTAAGGCCACATTACTGGCAAGTTGGGATACCTCTGGACATCTGAAAAATATGAAACCTACACAGAAGCATATAAATTCTCTATTCATCAGGTTCTAAATTCTAAAACATTCTAAGCTTTTGGAAGAAACCAATGGCATTCCAAATTGACAGTAAGGCTGCATGTGCGATACATGATCCTATAGGAAGAGAATTCCAGATTTTAAATAGAGGAGATTGTGCACAAAAATAAAGTATATTTTGACGTCTGAAAGGGGATTTCAAGAAATAAGGGACTCTCAGAACATGCGGTAATTGGTAAATAACTTACCAAGGGCTCTCTAAAGGAGAACATATTGTGGAAAAAAGAGCTTCACATGCAGAGAGATAAAATGGCATCTCTGGAATCCTCATGATGAAACAGACACTGAATTACTTTTTCCTAAAATTTAAAATGTGTCTTATCCTCCAAACAAATACCACCTCCCTGCCCTGTGGCTTACCTGAGCATGGTGACGTGTTGGGATCATTTTTCTATTTCATTGGCTCTTAAACTTGATGGGCACCAGAAGCACCTGGAGGCCTTGTTGAAACCCAGATTGCCAGGCCCCACTCCAGAATTTCCAGTTCTGCAGGTCTGCAGCAGCACCTGACAATTTGCGTTTCTTCCCACTTTCCAGGTGATGCTGATGCTGCTGGTCCAGGGACCCCACTTTGAGAACCACAGCCTAACTTACACCCTATATATGGTTACCAAATCCATTATTTTATCCCTTGGCTGCTACTTTTCCTTTATCACATCAGCACCTTAGTTCCGAATCTCCTCACCAAGCAATGGGAATACTTGGAGAGTTTAAGAACTGGTCCTTCTTTCTGGCTCAGTTCTCCCTCTTCCTCTCAAAACTACAGTCTCTTGCCAGGTAATTTTTCCTTAAACATCAGTTTATCATAGATCTTCTTTGCTCAAAATCTCATGGCTCTTATGCTGAACACACGACTTTTTAAATTCTCTACTTGGCTCATAAGGTCTGTAATAGCCCGTAGAATGTGGACACCCTGTTCCCTACCCTACCTGTTATAAAGGAGTATGTGAAGATTACATAAGATACAGTCAGTTCTCGTTATGCACAGTGTGACATTCTACAAAGTCACTGTGAACAATGAATCAGTGAATATGACCCACTGTCCCTACAGGAAATGCAGGGTTAGGTTCCTGCAAACCTTAGTCACATTTTCTTCAACTGATCAATACATAACCTTTTTCTCTGTGTGTTTCTCTTTAAAGTCACCTTATTTAATATATATTGTTGATATATTAACATTGAACTTAGACTAACAGCACTGTACCTCGTGTCTGAAAGAAGCTTGTCAAACACACATACTTTCTCTGTAAAGGCACGTCACAGCCTCTTGCCCTGAGGAACACCAGGCAGCACTGCAGCACTACACATGGGGGACATATTAAACAGCCCAGTCACCAACACAAGGCACAAAAAGATAATAAATGAGGCACTAAATAGACTGCAAGAAGGACACTTGTTTACAGCATGGGCTGAAACAACAGGGCAGAGCGTCACCTTGTTCCCCTCAGCTGGGAACGTGCACTTCGAGTGAATCAAAATTTTCACCACTTTGCGCTTATCTGCAAATGGACATGAAAGCCCTGTGAGTGTTGACTTGGGGGCTGCCAGTACATTTTAGCTAGTAGGCAAGTGTGCAGACACGGAATCCACAAATAATGAGGATCAACTATATTATGAAAGCATCTTTTCAAAACCAGAGTATCGTTTAGATATAAGAGCAATAATGATAACCCCACAGCTAACATGTTAATGCCTACTATGCGCCAGGAGCTCTTCTAAACACTTTACATAAGTTAATGCATTTAAATCTCACTAAAACCCTATGAGACAGGAGTTCTCAGTAGCCCCATTTTATAGATGAGGAAACTAAGGCACAGAGACTAAATACTTTGCACAGGTTCTCCAGTTAAAAGCGGGATAACTGGGATTGGTGCCGAGACAAACTGGTCCAAAGCCCACAGCTTCAACCACTATGGTAGGAACGTGAGTGAATTTTCTACCACTCCCCAAAACGCCCCTTCTGCTCCAGCCAGTGTGGTCTCCCACATACTTATTCACTCATCAAACATTTTCTGAGTGCCCCCAAGGTGTCAGGTACTGTGTTCAGACACTGGAGGGACAAATAGAATGTCGACACAAATAATCCATAAAAAATCTATAAAATCAACTTGGGATGAGTTTACTATGAGCCAACCTTTGAGGACCATATGGTCCGGGAGAGTCCTTTCACAAAGAAATGGAGCACTCCAAAGAAGTGGGGTGTACAGCGTGGTTATATACCATCAAAGAGCATGTACCACATGTGATTGCAATGTCCCTTTTACAATAGTCGCAACCTTGACCTGTCAGCACCTCCATTGATGGACACAGTGGGTATCAGGTCTGCTGTCTCCATGGGCGTGGCTGTTGTCTGGAGTTGGGTGGTCACAGGATGAGTGCAGCAATCAAATTCTAGCCTAGGGAGAAATGATTATACTTAAGGAAATGCCAATGTGGGGGAAGTTGCATTTACAACTTAAGGGCATTGCTTTTGTCTTTGGGACATGTTAATTGCTTAGGGCAGATATACAATGGATGAACAGAGGCTACAGGCCCCTTTTGGGGAAAAAAAAACAATTTCAGGCCCACTTAGTTTTACACCAAATGGCTTCCTCATATGCTCCAATGTATCCTATTGCTGGTCATTTATTTATCAAGAAGAAGGATAGTCTCAGCTTTAAGGAGCTCGCTGTCTATGAGACATGAATAAAACAACAGTTATGGAAAAGTAGATAAGTATATGGTCCCAGGGTGGGGACATCAAAATGGGTCTCTAGGTGGAGACCTCTCAGGAAAAGTCTCCAAGAGAAAGGAACATTTGACATGAGTTTAGATTAAGAAATAGGAATTAAGTTGATTAACAAACTGGGTAGGAGGACAGAAGAAGCACATATAAAAAGACAGATATAAAGGATGCTAAATCTTTCCGAAAATGGGTGGTATTTTTAAGGCTGGAACAAAGCAAACATGTAGGACAGAGTGGGTGATGAGGGTAAAGATGAGGACAACAAGGGAAAGCCTGCGTGTCCAGCTCAGGAGTCTGAATGTTCTCTAGGCTACTCTGAACAGTCATTGATGGAGTCGAAGCAGATATCAGATTTAAGCAAATTTGGATTCTAGAATGTAACTCTGCAGGCAAGGTGGAGGAAAGATTAGAAGAAATTAAGACTGAAAGTAAAGGGATCTGTTGGGAGACTAGGCAGCGATCCAGATAAGATAGGCCTTGGCTCGGGCGTGGGGTCTGCAGGTGGAGGAGGCCAGGAGGTGGCAAGCAGTGCTGGGCTCCTGCAGGAGGAAACTGAGCTGCCTCTCAGTCACGGGAAGACTGTGCCTGTTATGGCCTCCCCACCCCCATGCCCAAATGCCATGTTTCTTTCCACTTCTGTACCTGTCCTCCCTTCCCCCATCTGAAATCCTCACTCTTTCTTCCCTCCACCTGTCCAAAAGTGGTCCCTTTGAGGACTTGATCTAGTCCATCTCTCCTAAGAAGCTGTCTTTAATTACAATTTCTCAATAACATTGCCATTTTTTTTAGGTTCTGTAATGCAACATACACTAAATACCTTGGCAGAGTCAAATTACATCTTGCAAACCATGTCATGTATGTGGAGGAGCTTGGAACCCTATAATTCTTTGTATTTCCTTCAATACCTACCACAAATACCTTACACATATAGGTCAATGGATGTCCAGTAAAGTTGAGCAAAGTAGAAGCAACCTTTATAAGCTAAGAACTTTTATGAGCTCAGTTATTCCTTTAGATCAGCTGCTTAAACCATTTGTTTTTCTCCACAGGTCAACAGTGTTGCCCAGCACAAATGAATTTTACACCTTCTCAAACTCAATAGAGCAAAGATGGAATTTCATTCCCCCTGCAACCCTTACTGCCTCAGAGAAAAGGAAAAACAACATGTGACATCTAATTCTTTCTTCACATTCTCATCTCAAATTGCAACCGATTTCCAAATGCTAACTGGTTTTCATTGTAAAACTGACAGAAAAAATTTCCCATTCTGGCTTTGTTTCTTTCTTTTTTTGTGTGAGGAAGATCAGCCCTGAGGTAACTTTTGATGCCAATCCTCCTTTTTCGCTGAGGAAGATTAGCCCTGGGCTAACAACTGTGCCCATCTTCCTCTACTTTATATGGGATGCCACCACAACATGGCTTGACAAGCGGTGTGTCTGTGCGTGCCCGGGATCCGAACCTGTGAACCTGAGGCCACCACACCGGAGTGTGTTCACTTAACTGCTGCACCACGGGGATGGCCCCTCTCTTTATTTCTAAAGCTGAAATGTCTAAATCTTTCACTGGGCTTGTTGGAGTTTCCATAAAATGAAAACGTACATTCCAGAAAAATCCTTATCTTTCCAGAATAATCCTTAATATATTATGGTAAACACCTTTGCAAAATGTAACTGATTTTCAATGTCAGTGCCTCCACAAGGGTATCTTTGCATTATCTCCCCTCCCAACCACGTGTCACTTTGCTCTTCCCCAGGCTCATGGGGTCAAAGTGTTTACTGAGCACTAGGAATGATCAGAGTCTGAGGGAGACCTCAAGGATGACTAAGCCATATTTTCTGACCCCAACCATCTCTTTCCATCTCTCCTTTAACCTCTATTTTTCTCACTCTGGTTTCTACTTTAGTTGTTTACTTGTCTTGTGAATTGTTGTTTTGTGGTTTATAATTACCATGTAAATTCATGTTACTTTTTGCCTTAGAGTTTAGAAAGAACTTACATTGAACAATGTTTTTTCCCAGCTCTTTGATGTGTCTAATACCTTCCAACACAATTCAAGGGGTTTCTTGTTTTTACGTCTCCATCATTATTCCTTCAGAATTATGTTCACCCCACACTTTTTACCTGACAAATGCTGCTTTACCCTTTGAACGTTTCTATGCCAAGACTCACATGAGGAATCCCTAGAACACCATCAGCTAGGCGACCCCACATCCCTCACATTTGTTTTCTTGATTTGTTCCTAAATAAGCATGTTTCTGAAACTAATAATAAATTGTACCAAGTGGTCGTTGCATAAAAAGCACTATCACAGATACCTTAAAGAGAACAAATGAAAAAGAATATTCAATTCCTCAGATAAGTTTACAATCAAATGAGGCATTGAGGGGACCTGGGGGCACTGATCAGAGCAAAATCCTAAGAGAAGAGTTTTCAGTCCATTTCAAATGAGGTTAAAACTGGAATGAGATAGTATTTTAACAGTTATCTGAAATCATAAACATTTTTCTGACCTTTGAGAATTTATTTGCATATAAACTGTACAACATGTGGGGAAAGAGAGTGTTGATATTGTTCAATTTCTTTTTATTTTTCAGCGCTTTGTAATAGATGTGGCTATTCACAATTAATAAATATCATAATGTGGAGAGACCCAACTTTCAGCTGCCTGATATTATAAATTCTTACACAAAGCTCGAGTTTTAAAGATCAAATTTCATTTTAGTTACCTTCCATCTAGTCGATTTATATCAGAAAGTTGTTGAGTTTTAGGAAAATACTTCAAAACACAAATTTTATATGTAATTTCAAAAGCAAAAAATGAGTTAAAAACTAGATGGTAACCAGTTTTACTACCATATATTAATCTTTAACATGGGAGCAAACCATTTTAGAGAATATAATTGATATTTGCCTATTTGTATATTGTAGAATGTTAAAGGATTTACAGTCTTAATAATAATTTCAAATACCAGAGAATGAAAAACAGAAGGTTAAGCTTTATGAAATGGTTTTTTATTTTTTTATTGATTTTTTTAAAGATATTTATTTATTTTTCCCCCAAAGCCCCAGTAGATAGTTGTCTGTCATAGGTCCACATCCTTCTAGTTGCTGTACATGGGACGCGGCCTCAGCATGGCCGGAGAAGTGGTGCGTCAGTGTGATCCCGGGATCTGAACCCGGGCCGCCAGCAGCAGAGCGCGTGCACTTAACCGCTAAGCCATGGGGCAGGCCTGAAATGGTTTTTTAGACATAGCAGATTTCAGAGCATATTACTTGAAAATAAAACAATCAGTTAGTGAGGTTTAAGCAATGTGGTTTTACTTTAAACTTGCTCATTCCATGGGAGCATCAATAAAAGCCCTCCGGGAGTGGCTGACGCTCTTTCCCTTCACATGAGCCCCAGCTGTATTTTCTTTAAGCATCAGACTCTCGGGCAACACCATAGCTCTCAACTCCGTTTAGTTGAGAAAAGGCTTTATGTGTCATATGTTTTTTCTAGGGGTATGGAGCTCCCAGACTTATTAACTACAGGGAGAGAGTAAGAGTCAGAACACAGTCAATAAACTCCAGTGTGCTCAGGAGAGAGGACAGACGCCTGAACTCACATCTGAAGAAGAATTTAGAGGATGCTTTCTGACTCTGCTTCGTGCCTCTGACTAAGCAGTCCTGGACATCCCCGTTACAGCCACGGAATAACACAGGCAGCCTTGATGGAGCAGAAGTCCTCCTATGTCCATCATTTGTGCAGAGCAAACTGGCTTAAGACCTCTCGTTTCCTGCTGCAGTGGTAATTTACAGAGATACAGAACTGTCATCTAGTGAATAAGAAGAAAACAGCAAGGTGTTTGACACGAAAAGTGACATTCTGAGTTTTTTCAAAAAGAACAGTGAAGCACTAAAGTTGGTAAAGTTGACACAAAGTTGACACGATGTGGCACACGAAAGTTATAGTAAACACTAATAATGTGTAGGTGAACTAATCAGTTGCTCTCTATGCCTCTAAAACATGTCTTGACATCTGACTCATAAATAGTACAGTTTAAATATAATAGACTATCTTTGGAAATAACTTCTCATCTCATCTCATCCAATGTTGTTTGCAGGATCCGGTATTAAATAGCCAGATGGTGAGTACCCATGTTGAAGCACCATTTTTATCACAGTGGAGAGAATATGAGGCATAAGCCCAACAGACTTATGTTCAGATCTTCCCTCTTACCCTTGATCAATTTTGTAAACATGGTTTTCTTTATCAAATATGAATTATAACAGTTACTTTAAAGGATTACTGTAAGAATTGCATAAGGGAATACAGTAAAGGAACTGGCGCACAGTAGATTGATAGTTAATTCTCCTTCCCTGTCTCTCTTCTAAGAAACATACAGAAATAATCTAAGAAGAGAACCCGTGTATAAAGTAAACGTATGACAAAAAGTCAATGGCTCCTGAAGTAAGGGACATCATTGTTGAGTGCTTAACCTCAACTGCCTCCAAATACTGTTAACTCTCAATTAATTTTATGTGTTTTCTGTCTTCCAGACAAATCACTGGCTACGAGGAAAGGAGAAGGTGTGAAATTTAAATTGATTTCACCCTTGGATGGTCCAGCTGTAATATTAGGTGTTTTAAATCACCTGGTTTTTCAGGTCTCCTGCTTATTCCTGTATATTTTACCACGGTTCACAGCCCGAGAAAATTAGAAAATCATTATAATTTTACACACATGAATATATATCTTGACTATTACAGCTCGACTCTTAATATATAGAGCAATGTTGTACATGTTTTGTCCTTGTGGATAGTACAGAATACTTTTGTCCAGGTTTTCTTTGGCATTATCATTTATAACGAAGAACTCAGTAATATATGCCCTGGAGATAAGGGTTTAGAAAAATCTAACATACTATCCTAGTCATGCCTCAAAAAAAAAAGTAAAATAAATAAAAAGCTATAAAAATAATGAGAGGATATTTTGAAGGCACTATTTTTCTTAATTATTTCCAACTTTATTTCCCTTCACCTCTTTTTAATCTTTCTCCGTCTTATTTGTTATTGGCTAATCATCTCACAGTAATTAAACCACCCCCAGCTGAGTCCCCCATGCCTCTTCAAGTGCCCCAGCCTGATGTAGGTCTCAGCTCTGACAAAAAGAAGCTGGAAAACCTGTTTTGTGGCACTATTCTTAAGAATATCTTTACTCTTACAATAATAGCTATATTTTTGAAAGGCGCCAGTGGATTACAAAATGAAGTACTCGACCAATGTTGTATCCTCATTTTCCTTCCAGAGGGAGCACAATTTTCATGTGTAATACAGGGCTGTTGGTTTATTGTTTTTTCCTTTCAAGACATTTTATTACTTGTAAAACATAATAGGGTTAATGGTGATATATGAGTAACAATATAAACTTACAGACAGCAAAAAGATACTATTTTACAGTCATAATTTTGTATACTGTAACAAATAGTAATAGTTTCATAATGTACTATCTTGATTGATCAGGAATTATTCCTGGCTCATTTTTATGCTAATTCATTTATTAGATTACCAAATATATACTTTTATGATCTTTATTTTCAATCAATACAATTGAAGGGACATCAGTTGTTCTTGGTAAGTGAAAGGTCACAAAAAATTTTTGATAATTTATAAGTTTGAGAAGGATCTTTCTACTTTTTAAAAGAGAAGTCATTTAATATTTGGGAAAGTTCTCAAAAATCATCAAATTCTTTAATTTTACAGAAATGAATACTACATTCCAGAGAGCCTAAGTACGTTGTCACACACTAACCAGAAACAGACCTGGGCCTAGAACTCAGGTCTGAGTCACCTGACTTCTACTGGACCACACTCAAGGGCGCACACCCTCTTCTTACTGGTAATTTCTAATACTAAGGTATTTTCAAAAGCGCAGTTGGGAGAAAGTGTAAATAAATAAAACAGATGATTTTGTATAAAAAAGTAGCAATTGCTACCCACAATTTCTATTCCATATGAGTGTTTCCTTTCTTGAAGATTTCTTGTTTTTAATAGTAAGTCCACTTTGGTAACAAGAAAAAAAACATGAAATTTGGCTTCTTTAGTAACCCAAAAAAAAGCTTCTGTTGAAATTAAAAAGACACTAACTAATGTTTCATCTACTACAGCAACTTAAGAATATTATTGGATTTTGGAAAAGCTCTGAGAGATTTTTTTAAAACTCATATCCATGTGACTATTAGTCCAGCCAGGCACATCTCCACATGACATCTCCTAGAGTGTCCAGTTTTCTACTGGATCCAGCTGTTGTCAGGCCCAATGTTCTGGCTGGGTAGAGAATGATGCAGCTTCTGAAAAGCATGTCCTCAGTTCCACTTCAAGGCTGATTTTCTCTGCAAAGTGTAAGTGGAAGAAAACATCCCCTTCCACCTGACTGGATTCCCCTGCAGGCTTAGAGAAACAAGGTGGCCTAGTCAGATGGGCAGACAGGAAGGTAAATGAGAGTCTGTCACAATTTTATGATAAATAAGAGAGAAAAGGATTTGACATCCTAACAAGATTTTCTTACCTGTTGAACAGCATCTGAACATATTTTTCAGAGTTTCCAAAATAGCAGATTGAGATTCTAAGTTGGAAAGGAAGAAGATAGTCAATATATTAAAAAAATAAATTTTCTCATTTCCTCAATCGGAAAACAAAATTAAATAAAATATATCTTTAACCATAAGTACCAAAAACATCCAGTTTATCTTCCAGTTATAATTCTGTGTTATGAGAACATGAATACTTTTCAATATATTTAATATGTACAGTGACTAACACTCATGCCTTTAATTACTTTTGAATTAGACTAGCCCTATGCCCTTATTGACAGACATCAATCATAATTACTTTTCTCAATTCCTAGTTTCTATTTTGTGTCAGAGACTACCTGCTGAGACATTCACTTTTTATATTATTCACTTAGAATAAGTCTGTAAAATGATGGACGACAACTCAGCCATCTTGAAGGATGGGGTCTCAAATGCTATATCTCACTATTGACAAATCACCTTCTGGTTTGAATGAGAGACAATGAGCACTGTCACAAGAGACACTCGGAAAAAAGGGATCTTGCTCCTTTTGTCTGTCCTTTGGGAGTCTGTGAGACAGCAAATTCTTCATATTGGAAAACCTAAGTGAGGACCAAGTCCAGGAATCTTTTTAAAGCTAGGGGACACTCTCTTCTACGTGAAGCTTGCATCGAAGTTTATAAACATAAGAAAAAAAACAAAGAGCCTTCAGGGCCAGCTGGGTGGGGCAAGCGGTTAAGTGCGCGCGCTCTGCTGCAGCGGCCCAGGGTTCACCGGTTCGGATCCTGGGCGCGCACCGACGCACCGCTTGTCAGGCCATGGTGTGGTGACATCCCATATAAAGTGGAGGAAGATGTGCATGGATGTTAACCCAGGGCCAGTCTTTCTCAGCAAAAAGAGGAGGAGTGATAGATGTTAGCTCAGGACCGATCTTCCTCACAAAAACAAACAAACAAAAACCAAGAGCCTTCAGGAATATCCAGCGCTCCATGGATCGGAGTCTGAAAACCACTCATCTTTTCCGTCCTCCGCATTTTACAGATGAAACATAACACAAACAGTTGGCGACAACCTGAAGACTAGAGTTCGTCTCCTGACTGTCACATCACTCCCACCCGACTGCTGTGCAGACCAGACGCCTGACAAGATACAGCAGTCACTCCTGGGGATAATTTAGACATTCCCATTTTAGCAGCATTTTAGTTTATGTACTTGACAAGACTATAGAAAAACAAAAGGTATTTACTACTTAAATTGTATAACGTATAGTTAAATGACATTGAAAGTTTTCATTTCACTTACAGCACAGTTTTGATGGGCCCAGGGGCCTTCTTTCATCTGCTCACCCTCCCTGGCATCTCAAACCTTCTCTGCCTTTCCCCTCTTGCTCACTGTGCTCCAGCCACACTGGCTTCTTGCTGCCCAACAACATCCGAGTCACAATTCCTCCACAGCATCTCTGCAGCCCTGGGATATCTGCATGTCCTCCTGCTCTGTCCCTTCCCTCTGGGCCTTGCTCCAGCCTCCCTGGCCTCTCTAATTAAAGTAGCAACCCACTCACTCTCTAGCTCTCCCCATTGCCTGTCACTTACCTTCTTCTTGACACAGATCATCACACGATAGACTATGTAATTCACTTGTCTGCCTACTTATCCATTATCTCACTTAACCAACAAAAACAAGTTCTGTGAAGACAGAGATTTTGTAGAAAATTTTTTCCTTAGTGTATCCCAAGCCTGGCATACAGTAGGTGTTTAAATATTTGTTGAGTAATTGTAAGAGGGAATGAAAGGAGTGATCAGAAGAATGATGACACCATGGAAGTAGGTGCCACCATGAAGAGTGGGTATCCTGGGAAGGGAAAGAGGGAGGAAAGATTTTATGTCAGGCAACACGGGTACCACTGTGCCTTTACTACTTCCTGCACATCAGCTTGTCGACGTAAATAATCCATAATCAATCTATAAATCAAAATTGGGGTGAGTTTATTATGAGCCAACTTTTGAGAACCATGACCTGTGGCATTCCTTCCCTAAGGAAGGAAGAGCACCGAAGAATTGGGGTGTACAGAGCAGTTATATACCGTCAAAGAGCATTTATTGCAAGTGATTGCAATGTCCCTTTTACAATAGCCATGAGATCAGCCCTGCCAGATTGCCCTGCCAGAACAGCTATTGATGGACACAGCGGGGGAGCAGATCTGCTGTCTCGATGGTCACGGCTGGTGTCACGTCTGTTGTCTGGAGCTGGGTGGTCACAGAATGACTGCAGCAATCAAATCCTAGCCTAGGGAGAAATGCTTATCCTTAAGGAAATGCCAATGAGGGGGAAGATACATTCTTATCTTAAGGGCATTTACTCTTCTCTTTGGGACGTGGCAAAGCAGATACACAGTGCAGGCGACAGACCCTTTTGGAAAAACAAATTCAGGCTGAATTAGCTTTACCCCAAATGGCTTCCTCATGTGTTCCAATATATCCTATTGCTTGCCATTTATTTATCAAGCTCAGTATGTCTTTCAAACAGAAATCATCGAGAATAGCATGAAGTAGTCACTTACCAACAGATGTCACTGTGGCAACAGAATAGGAACAAGTGACCTTCAAATATAACCATTCTCCCAAATACTGTATTTCAGTGACTTAATCAAAAAGGGATTCTTCTGACAAATCTCCACTATGAACTTAGCATTAGAGGTAGTCAATTTTGAATAAAGACCTTTAACATCAAAGCCAGCCAATAGTTCTTGTTAAAGCAAATCCAAACTCGGGAACACTTTTGTTTTCAGTCACCTCCAATCCTCTCAAACTCAAGATAAGGTCTTGGTTTTGTGCAGATGGAGAAAACCTTCTCTTCCTCTTTTTGTAGTCAGATAGTTCAGGGAAGAGCCCAAGGTGTCTCCTGGTGGAACACTAACAGATGTTCACATTAGATATGCATGCAATGTTTCCTAGCTTCTTTTCTATAGGCCGAGGTCTGATGAGTTGCCCCAAGGAGCAAACATCTGGGCTCCAGCAGTAAATAAGACTCTGTGCAGTTTACCACAACAATGAACTACAAATATGTATCAGGAAATATTTTGAACACCTAGACCTAAGCTCTCAGTTTCCCTCTGTCTAATTCCATGGCTACCTGAACTGAATTCACTCTTCATCCCCATCCCATTTGTGATAGTTTTTATTTCCTTGAATCAGCATGTTATAACATCTAAGAGAAATTTATCAAAATACTCTCTTCAAAATAGCTAGCTGAGGGCCGGCACTGTGGCTTAGCGGTTAAGTGCACACGCTCCGCTGCTGTCGGCCCGGGTTCGGATCCCGGGCACGCACCGACGCACTGCTTCACTGGTCATGCTGGGGCAGCGTCCGAAGTGCAGCAACTGGAAGGATGTGCAGCTGTGACATACAACTATCTACTGGGGCTTTGGGGGAAAAAAATAAAAAATAGATAAAATCTTTAAAAAACATAGCTAGCTGAAGTATAGGAGTTGTAGAGGGTCAAGATTTTAAGATGACAATGATGTACAAAGTAACTGTACTACAAAATAAAAAGAAAATGAATGAGAACAATAAGAGACAGAAAAAATGATAAGGAGAAGGAATATAATAGAGAGTAAAACTAAGAAAAAGAGAAAAAAGAAGAAAGAAGGTGTAGGAAAGAGAGAGAGTCAGGAGAAGCATGAGAAATGGCAGAAAGGGGCACGAGCAGAGGGAGGACACCAGGCTCAGAGCGAATGACAAGTCAACTGGCTTCTGAGCAGGGCTCAGGTCTAGAGTCACTGGGCTGCATCTGAGAACTCCACTCAGTTCTAACATCCTGAGAAAGACCATGCCTCATCTAAACTCGGACGGCACTGGTTACCAACGCTCTCCTCTCCAAGGACCTGCTGGAGCTTTGAGAACTGCCTCTGTCAGCTCTGGGACTGACAGAGTCCCCATTAAATATTCATCAACTGGATGGTTGTTTTGAAAGAGTAACCCAGAGAGAGCTCTATCAAAGTGTACATTTAAACCTGCCAACTCCTTCACTCATCCTTCCAAAGAATTAACAAACTAAACTGTTTAAAAAAGATAAAAACTACTGTTAAGCAAAGTAGCAGAAAACTTTCCTGGTAAACTTTAAATGTTCCATCTTTTTTGAAGTTACCTCACAACATTCTGAGCATAGTCTAAAATTCTGGGCTCCCTACAGTTCCAAATATGTTTCAGAAATGATCTGTTTTTCATCACAAAGTAAGCCTATACCTTATGAAGCAAAATAAACTTGGATGAGTTTTATCTTGTAGAGAGAGGACAGCAAGAAAAAGAGTAGGATGTGCCTCTCTGCTATGAAGGATAATAAATAAAATCACACCAAAATATACAAAATATGCCTCTAAAACTGAATGAAGCAGACTCTAAAGCGTTTTACATTTTAAGTAAAAATGCACTTATATAAAATTATACATCAGTTTGACTAAAATATAATCAATTTTATAGAAGAAGAATTCATTAAGTTTCATTTAAATAGCATGACATGATTAGCTGCATAATAAATGGTAGATATTTTAATTTGGGTATGCCATGTCCTCCCACCAATGAAGGTGGGCTTAAACCTGTAATTTTCCTAAAAGACACCAACCGTATGTTCTGCTTATTTGATTATTTAATAGTATGGATCTGCTCCTCATTGCCAATGAAGGATGTCTACACACACGCTTTAGCTTGCATATGTAAGGGGAAATGCAGGATGAGTTTATAAAAAGAAAAATTGAAAATGAGCATTGTCTTTAGGAGACGTGGTCAATCTGTTCAAGAACATTTTCTCCCTTGGTCAAGTGAGAAGCTGAAAGAGAGAATACTATCAGCCTCTTCCTTGGCCCCTAATAGAATTCTGCATTACCTCAATTAAACGTGTGCTAAAGTGTTTGTAATAAACTTGGAAATGAGTTGATGATACTGTATTTGCATTACATGACACAGACTCTCTTTCATTAGGCACGATTCAAAACACTTTTTTGGACATTAGAGTCCATACAAGTTTTGCTTCTCTGACAGACTGTAGCTTTAATCTCATGGACATGAAATGATAGAGAATTGTTCCCCTTTCCCTTTCTACTTTAAACCTGAGTGATAAATGTCCAACTACCTTTAAAAACTGCAGGTCCTTCTGAAACACATTTTAGTGTGCTGGTTTACTTTAGCTTCATTTCTTTGTTCTATCCTAAACTCCTTTCAGTTTGATCTATGTTCCTTTGTATTCCTTTTGTATACCTAGATATTTAAAATCTGCTCTAACCTATATTGGAGAAATGTTGGGTTACATATCTTTCAGCCAGCATGTTAACTCAAGTTTTAGTGTTTCTACGCAAAAAGTTTCTGCCATGTTTCTACCAGCTCTCCTTCCATATATTTTCCTCCAGGATTTCCTGTGACAAAATTGCCTTTCTAAAAACCAGTCCTCTGTTCAACCTCTTGGCCTGTCACATTTTCATAGAAAAATAAAGGACTGGATTTTACAAAGATGCAACAAGAATGATCAAGTGCTGCTTCATACCTAGATATCCTGCTCCAGTTCTCCATGAATTTTAAAAATAAAGTTAATTATCTCTTTCATTTTGTCTCAAACTATTGAGTAACCTTGGCACTGAACCCCTAAATTGGTCCACAGCCTGCTTCAGCAGACACAAAACTCTCTCTCAAATGCTTGAATTCATGTGCTGAGTAGGTATTGTATTTATTTAGATTTTATTCAACAAGAGATCGTCATTGATTCACTCAAATACTTAAGTATATATTATGTGCCCAAAGGTCTTGAAATTTTGGGAGTCTGCAAGGAAGACAGATATGTATAAACAGATAAATTACTCTATAGAAATAATTTGATTGAAAGAGATATGAATAAAATGCCATGGGACTCCAGGAAAAAGAACCACCATAGGTTGACCTACAACTAAGATATATAGCAATGTACTGGGGCTTTGAGGAAAAAAGAAAAACACTATGGGGGGTGGATAGGGTTTATACCATATAAGTAAAGGAAAATGAAGAGAGAGAAGATAAAGAGAAAACAAGATAAATGGAAAGGTTTTTTCCTTATTAATGTTTCTGTCAACAACTTTTGGAGTACACTGCTTGCTGATGTCCTTTCTAGCCAGTCTTATCCTTCAGCCGGCTTCTAAAGACTTCAAAAATTCACTTGTAACAAGCTGGGGTTCTCCGCGCAGACAATGCCAAGTATGTAGGGAGCCAGGAGGTGAGCAAAAGATTCACAGGACTCTGCAGCCATTCTGCAGCTCAATGGTGGGGAAGGACACCGTGGCATCACCTTGGCCTTTCTTTCCAAGTTCACATAAAGGAGGGTCGGTTCCTTCCTCAATATATGAAGGTGGAGATAAACCTCTTTCACAGAATGGATTATGGAAAAATTAATGTGAGAGCCATGAAAAAGGCAGAGGAGATAGCACCATGAATCTGAAGTAACTGGACATGTGAATTAGTAATCAATATAAAGAAGAGCTGAAGACAAGAAAAAGGGCTAAAAACAAGTTCATAATTTTCTAAGATGGAAATGCAAGTCTTTCTTCTTCAAAAGAAAAATGTCATTGAACACTTTCCATTAAAATAAAATTGAAAGGGGCCCCATGTTGCAAATAATGGTTTTAACCATAATGTCCTTACACAATAATGTGTAGCAATCAGCTGTTAAGTGCACTGCAAATTGTTCATTCCTTAACAATCATGTTATCAAAGCTTGCAATTGATATATATATTTTAGTAAATTGTAGACTGTGTGCAAATTTGTCACCATATTATTGACAATGTGACTCTTACAACTGAAATCATGACTAGGAGAGAGAAGGTGGTGTGACCCTAGATTGCTAGAATCACAGCAAGAAAAGTTAAGAAAGTGCCATCAGGTCATTTGGACAAAAGAATGCTATATGCCTGTTGGGTTTATAACAGATTAATAGGAGAAAAACAAGTCACTACAGTAAATTATTGTCTACTTACCTCAGTCACCCTCTCCAAGAACACATATTTTAAAATGAGACAAGTTGTTAAATTTAAAATTACCGGTTCTGGCATTTTAGAAACTATATCAAATAATGAAGTAAAAATTAGCTTACAAACATCCTGGTATCAATTCCAGCTACCATCTTTTACCAAACTAAAACTCTAATTATCACTAATTCACTTGCAATCTAGTCCTCCTCCAATATACAAAATCAACAACTTCAAATGTTTCATAACTTTTTTTAACTTTCCCTAAAATTTGAGAAGATAATATAAATATATCTCTTGGAAAAGTTGAGAAAGATAGAGACACAAGGAAAAGTAAAGATGAAAATATTACCTTAATAAATGATGTAAAACACAAGATATGAACAACTGTTAAAAGAATTCTCTGTGAAATTGATAATTCTACTATCTATACACCTGCTTATTACCTATCAGTAATTTGATACATAAACAAATAGAATAGTGTATTTAATGGGATCAATTCTTTCAGTTGTGTGCTTTTCCTTTTAAAACTACAACTGCTTTTATGTGCTGGCTTTATTTTCAGGTGGTGTCACATTAGAACACCCTCATCTCTGAAGATTTTTGCAATAAGGAACTCTACCTTGGCCCTTGATCATCTGTACTCTGTGTTATGATAAAATCAGAGCCCTACATGGAACAATGTTTCCTAAATCCTATCTCCCGTGTGTTGTTCATGTCAGGGAGTATATTCCACCAAGTAAACACTAAACAGTATTTCAAAAGCATGGGATATTAAAAGGAGTACATGCAGGGTTGGGTGTGGGACCCCATTCAGTGCCTCAGTGCCAAGAAGAAAGAGTTCCAGAGACTGGGATAAAAATAAGAGGTTATGAGCGGGAGGATCCCTCTGCAGGCCATTAAGCAGGAGCCTGGAATAAAACTGTTGACACCATGGACCATGGTTGGTTTGACAGGGAACTCACGAGGAAGTGAAGGACATGAAATAATGATAATTATAATAACAGCAGCAAACACTTCTACTGAGCCAGGCACTACACTCTGAATGTTAATTCTGTGCTTGAAGATACATTAACACACATAATCCTCAAAATATCCCGACGTAGTAGATGTTGGTCTTTTCACAATTATATAGATGAAGAGACTGGGTGCAGTGGCTAGAAAACTCATCCAGGTTACACAGCTCATAAATGGCAGAGCCCAAGCTCAATGCTGTTATGTTATGCTCTTTTACTACAACTCCAAGTTAAGTCTCTAATGACTATTTCCACTTGGCAAGTGCCAAGACCTTAGTAGTCTCTCCATGGAGGTAGGAATGGGCATGGCGGGGACACAGCTGAGGGAGGCTAAAAGACCCGAGGTGTGGCACAGCAGTTGTCAAGTGGTTCCCTTCGCAGAAGGGGGCAAGAACACACCCCAAAAAATTGGCAGCAGGCACCAAGGCTCTTTCCACCGGACATGATCCCACAAGGAAAGGGGCCCGGCGCAGATGGATGAGCCAATAGGCAAGCCTTCTTTGGAAAGAGCACGCGATCTGCGCCAGCCTTCATGTCGCCCTGGGTGTGGCACATGCACCCTTAGTCAGAGGGCCTCATGCCACACTCTGGCGAGGATTTCTCCCTAGAGCCATGGCCAAGGACTAGGAAGGCCAGACCTTCCCGACTCCAGAGAGGAGGCTGGGAGCTGTTGTGGGAAGGGATTGCCCAGTAGGGCCAGTAGGGCCAGTAGGGCCCTGGCTCCCTAGCCCTGCAGTGCCATACGCCTGTCTCGGCACTTCTGACTTCAAGAGCCTTTCCTACACCTGGCCTGGCTGCAGTCGCAAAGTGGAGGTGTGGGGTGAAGCAATAGCTTTGTCTTTCCAGGAAGAAATGAGCCAGGGGACGAAGCAGCTGGCCAGGCAGAGCCTTGAGCTTGAAGCCCGGTACGCCTCTGGCCATCAGAGCCAGAGCAATGCTTTCAAGGCAGGGAAGCGGCCTTCAAGCTGAGTGGGAGTGGGGGAGGGGAGGGAGACAGCAGCTGAAGCCAAGTCCAGAAGGGCGGCGATGAAACCGCTGCAGCTGGGTGGCGCCAGCCGGTCAGAGCCTGGCGGGTGGGCGGGGCCTTCACTGCGGACCCCCGAGGCCAGCCCTAGGCCCCGCCGATCGCGCACACGCCCTTGGCCTGTACGGGGGTGTGGAGGGTTGAACCCAAGCCCGCAGGGCTCCTGGAGCGGTCAGAGAAAGAAGGGCCCATGGGAGAGGTAGGCGAGGTGGGCAGGGCGCAGCACCTTACTCTCCTCAGGTCCCCGAGGCGGGGAGAGAGAGAGAGAGGGAGAGAGAGAGAGACCCCTGACCTCTGAGTCGCTGCCTCCACCGCTGGCTGGTGCCAACTCACACGCCATCCCACTTCCACCCACCACCCCCATGCCTGCCCTGGGGCCAGCCACACCACAGACAGGCCTGTTCCTGGTCACCTCCGTGCTGGCCCTTCTGGACCTGACCCCAGTGCAGGGGAAAGGGTTCAGACAAGCCTTTCCATGTCCCTCTGCATGACAATGGCCTTCTCCCCCTCTCCCATCCCCCAGGCCCACCCAAGACATACACCTTTGTCATTAGCTCAGGAGAGGATGCAAGATGAGAATCTCTGCCCTGTGTGGAGAAACTCAGTTTCCCAGGTTTCTCCCATGGACACATGTTCTTCAGCTGGGTCTGATTTTCTCCAGCCAACCTGTCTTGTTAAGGATTTGGCCAGCCCTAAGATCCTGCAGGGAACGGTCAGAGGGGGATTCTCTCTCCCCCTTTCCTCCCCCTCTCTCTCCTCCTCCAGGTTTGGGGGAGGTGATTCCCCTCTCCCCCTCCCTTGCTGAGATATTTTCTCTCAGAACAGACAGTTTTCTTTTCTTCTTCCTTTCTCTCTCCTCTCTCTCCAGGGCTCCTTGCTACTCCTTCATTTATTTATTTATTTATTTTTAATTTTTGTTTATTGCAGTAACATTGGTTTATAACACTGTATAAATTTTAGGTTTATATCATTATGCTTCTATTTCTGCATAGATTACATCGTGTTCACCACTCAAATACCAACTACAAACCATCACCACTCCTTTCTAATCATTGGTTTGATTTCCTGTTTGACCAAACAGTTATGCATGAGAGTGTTTATTGGCTTATAAATTGTCTGATTTGTTTAAGATATGTTGGCAGTTAATGAGCATTTTTGCGTGCAAGTTGGTTAAGGAACTGGATTTCAATTCTGCCCGTTCCTCTGATGAGCTACTGAGTCAGAATATCTATGGTTGGCCATGTATCTCTCTTCTGGCGGCTTCAGGAATTGATTGCTATGTCGAAATTGCTTGCTGGACAAGGATAGACCTAATTTTATAATAATATGCTTTCTTTGTTTTGAAGTAGGATGTTTGATATTTATATGCAGGCACGTGTGTGTGTATGCTCCAAACATATTTAATGATAAATCAAGATTAACAATATATATGATTGCTATATTGACTTTTTTTGGACAAATACTGAGAAGTTAATTGAATACCCTTACTTTGGTTGTAGTTAGGTTCACTTTACTTCCTATTATTAAATCCTTTTTAAAATATATGATACTATAATTGAACATATACATTTTGACTGCTAACCACCTTTTAGCCCCTAAATATTTTGCCTTCAGATATATGTACCATTATACACATTCATATATAAAAGTTTCATATTAGTTGTGGCTTTACTTTTGTGAGCACGTGTATGGAATATCACTGACAATCCCCTTTCTTTCAGCATCTATGTTCAATGTTAGTTTCCTATGTCTTTGTGGAATGTAGAGTAACATTCAATATTGAAAAAGTGATTTAAGTAACTTCAGTATAGTATAACTGCTATATGTAGCATTATCTCTGTGGTTTTATTTTTAAATTTTGTACTTTGCTTTTTTTCTTTTTTCCTTGTTTTGCACCATTTAAAGTAATTTTCCTTATTAAACTTTTCTTCACCATGTTGGATATATACATCTTTTTCACATTCTATTTTAGAATTATTTTTTCTGCTGAGGAAAACTGGCCCTGGGCTAACATCCATGACCATCTTCCTCTACTTTATATGCGACACCACCACAGCATGGCTTGATGAGTGGTGCAGAGGTCCGCACCCGGGATCCGAACCCACGCACCCTAGACCACCAAAGCAGAGCGTGCAAACTTAACCACTATGCCACCAGGCTGGCCCCTATTTTACAATATTTTTAATTTGAGAAATAAGAAGAACCCAGAATCTGAAGTCTTGCCTCACTGCCTCCTCAATGTTAGGTGAAAAATTAATTAGTATTCTACTTCTTTTCTTTTTCTCCAAATCCAGTGTCTCTAGGTATAGATTAAGCTCTTGGTTCAGGATGGTTTTAAATTTTATGCACATTCTTTAAAGTAGTTTGTGTTTTGCATTTTTTAAAAATCACATTAACACAAAGTACTGAGACAATTGTTTTAATTTTTCAGTGTTCACTTCTTTGGTACGGTGCTTTTTTTTGAAACCAGTCAACCTCAAACTTGATTATGGATCTGAATTATCTGGAAAGCTTGTTAAAACACAGGTTTGCTGTACCCCACCCCAAACATTCTGATTCAGTAGGTCTCGGGTGGAGACTAGCATCTCCACATTGTGATTCAAAGCTCCTCTGCCTAACATTCCTTATTTTTTTTCATTTCAGAGGGAGTAAAATCCGTATCTGAGTGTGCGGGCTGTTCCTACCCAAGCCTTTGATTCTTCACAGGTGTTATGCCACAATAATCTTCTTGTACTCCTAACTCCACCTCAGCATTTTGAGGCCCCAACTGACACAAAAACGTTCTTCATTTTTCCTCTGAAAGGTGTGCTTTATTTTCAGAAATGTGGCACAATCAGCAATAAGTTTAATGTGGATGTTGTTCTCTGTTCTTTAGACATTGTAATATATTTATACAACACCTGCACCATTCTTCCTTGTTCTCAGTATTTAATGCTCTAACATTGGAAACACATGGGGCTTCTGGACATTCTGGACACTCTCCCTTCTTCAAGTTTAATTGATCACATCACACCTGAACTAAGTTGAACTAAAGTTGGCCATATCATGGCTTGTCACATGACGATCAGGTATATGTGTAGTATGTGTGCACCTCACAGAAACAGAATGTTCCTGGAGTGTGCATCTCAATGATTCTTCTCCTAAAACTTGATTAAATATGTTCCAAATAGAGGTTCTTAGTGTCACTTAAATGTACCTAATCCATACATATATTACTGGAAAATTATCTATATCTTAAACTTATTTTGTTGAATAGCGTGTAAATTATTTCTATACTCCCAAGCTCACACATTTGATTTTAAAATTTATTTTCTTTTCAAGTTAAAGAAAGAATTTTTATTAAAAGAAAGAAATGCAAAGAAGTATCCAAAAGAATGAAATACTAGGAGTATGGAGGACTAGATACCTCAAAGGAGTTTCCCTCCACATAACGCTATCTTCCATAAAATATAATGTTATTGCATTCTTGAGTTCACAAGATGTAAGCCAAGTCTCAAAGGACAGAAGAAGGAAATTGTAAGCACTAGACAAATTTGGATTCACCCAGTGGTCAAAGGCCAGTATGATCCTCTCATGAAAGGATTTGTCTTTGAGTCACCAGTGATTTGAGGGAATGAATCTGGGACTCACAGATTAGTTGTGAGTCACACAAAAAAGGCACTTAGCTTGGTGTCATCCCACATGACTGTGAGCAGAAACCAGTGACATTCTTCTCTGGAGGAAAGAATCTAAACTAAAGCCTTACATTCTGTACACATTAAAATCAGACAAATATGAGCTCATAATCAAAGTTCTCCAAACAAATAAGGAATACATGCCATTGTCGATAAGAGTCATAAGACATAAGAAAATTAAAAATAAAACAATAGATTTAAACACCAAAACCTTCACTATTAGACTTACCAACTTCAAGATATAAAATAACTGTGTATAAAAAATGGAACGACAAAAAATGGAATAACAAAATCAAGCAGGAGACTCTAGAAATGATATGACATATTTGGCAAAGGGCCTTATAGAACTTTAAGAGATGAAAAATACATAACTGTTGAGTTTTAAAACTTCATAGATGGGTTCTACAACAGAAGAGAGAATATAAAACCAAATTTGAATTCTGAAGGAAATAGAATGCAGCATAGAAAGACAAGGAACTAAAAAACATGAAAGATAATTTAGATATGGAGATGATGAGAGAGAGTAAAGAAAAAGGAGAAATAAAGTACTGTACAACAAAAACAAGTGAGTCATGAGGGTAAAACTGAAAGTTAAAGGGTCTATAAATTTCTCAGGAGATGAGAAACTATATCCACTTCAGGCAATGTGGGCTGGTGGTAAAATAGAAGTAGAGACTATAACTCTCACCCAAATAGAGGAGATACAATAGAATATGGAAAACAAGTATAAATCAATAAATTTTAAAGGGAAATAACATAATAAAACTTGTGGAAAAAATAGGAAAACATATAGATAGTGGGAGCAAAAGAAGGATATAAATAAAACAAATGTAAATGCAATAAATTCTCCAGTTAAATACAGATTGTTAAATTTGATGCGACAATGATAAATTTAGCTATATCTTGTTTACAAGACTTGTGAAAACTAAAAAACATGGAAAACTAGAAATTCAAAACAGAATAGAAGATATAAAGATATGCTAGGACAAAATCAATCAAAAATCAACCCAGGGTAGCTATAATAATATGAGATAAAACAGATGCGGAACAAAGCATCATTAGGAATTAAGTGGTTAATCCCCAATGGTATATAAGTTCAACTTATCATGAAGATATAGTTGTTATACTACACACGATGTCCTGTGAAGATAATATAGCCTCAACTAGGAAAGGAAGGAGGAGAAGGAAGTGGAGGAGAAGGAGAAGAAGGAGAAGACAAGAAGAAAAAGTCGGAGGAGGAGGAGGAGGAAGTACAAGAGAAGGAGGCAGAGGAAGAGGAGAGGTAGACATAATATATCATCATAGTGACGAATTTCAACTTTCCTCTGAGACAAAGAATAACATATCTAATAATAGAGTATTTGAAAAACAAATTAGCAAGTTTGATTTAATGGATACACATCGAACCCTATACCCAACAAGTGAAGAACACCTATTCTTCACAGGGACATGGGGAACATTAATAAGCAGTGAGCATGAACTAGGGTACTAATCAATCCTCAAATAATAGAACACTTGAAATAAGTATAAGAGACTGCTCTATTTTATTCTTGATGCTATTACAAATCCCAGGCAATAGAAATGCAGAGAATTTTCTTTGGCTTAGGTGTTATTTGTGTGCAGAATGTCTGTAGGAAAGATGAAGACAATATGGGCTATCAGGAATAGGTACCGTTAAAGATGTTAATGATTAATTTTAATTTTATATTTTTAAAATAAGAAATGGATGAGAAGCTTTTTAAACTTTACAATGCTCTCTCTCTTAGATTCCTAAGTGTTTCTAGTCCCTTCAGTCCTTCTTGATTCTTTCAATTGTTCCTGCCTGTTGATGATTCCTCCTTCATTGGATCTCTGAAGTTCACCTTAGTTTCCTGGTTTTGATGGTGGCAGACGCACAGGTTTGAGGGGACAGAGGTTTAGGCAATTTGATTGACAGCCTTCTGTTGCACCATTCTCAACGTGCACATGTCACGCGTCTATGCTTGTCACGTATCTTCCAGTTGCAATTATTCTTCCTCCCCAGGGCTTTCTCCAATCTCATGCTAATATTGTTGCTCTTCTAGGAAGGATTTAATGGTGTGCTCATATAAACAAGCATTTTGGATCCTGAACCAAAGAGCCATTTACAAGTCTACTCTGAATGTGATCTGTTTTTCCATTCATTGTACTTTCTTCTGTGTATTTAACCAGTTTCTTTCATGAGTGTGGAATTCAGTAAGGACGTTCCACAGCTGGAGTCATGTTATTTTCTTTAGTTATAAATTCTAAGGCTTCAAGAGTGTCATCTGTTGCCACAGACATTCGAGTCAATAGCAAATTCATTTTAATAAAGTCATTGTATTGCATTTGAAGGAAATCATTTTGAGTATTTTCCCTAAGGATCCTTATCCCTCTATGCAGGTTTCAGTACAAGAACTACTAGTATGTTCTGTCCTTGGTTTTTGCCATTGAGGAAATCAACAAGGACCCTCATATATTGCCCAACATGTCTCTGGGATTTGCTCTCTATAATGCCCTACCCAGTGAAAGGAGGACATTGGAGAGTTCCCTGATTTGGCTCTCAGGGTTGGGCAAGGACATCCCTAATTACGACTGCAGGAGAGAGAGTAAGTCTCTAGCGGTCCTTACAGGAACCACCTGGGCAATTTCTGCCCAGATTGGAACACTGCTAGAACTGTACAAATTTCCACAGGTAAGACTGCATGGGATGGGGAGAGATGAAACCACGTCTCCTTTGGTGCCATTCTCAGGGGCCTAAAAAGGAAGAAAGGAGGAGACTGGGTTTGTGCATCTCTCAAAGGATATGATCTCAAAGGATCCGTGTACAGGACCTCGATGGAGAATGACATTTCCTTTCTTTGGAGTAGAGGGAAGTTTGAGGGGGAAGGAGACAAAGCAGTTTCCTGAAACTCTGGCTGATCTTATTTTATAGAAAGCTTTCAGGGAGTGCAAAATGATTAGAAAATGAAATGAGCAATTGTCCTCTTCTACCACTGCAGGTGTTGCTGAACAGCCTTCAGGACTGAGAGTGTGATTTTTGCCAATCCCCTTCCTAATATTACTTCCAGTTGTCTTTTCCTTTTAGCTTACCTATGGTCCTTTTGATCTTACCCTGAATGATGATAAGCAGTTTCCATCTCTCTATTAGATGGCCCCCAGGGACACATCTCTAGCCATTGGCATGGACTCTTTGCTGCTTCATTTGAGTTTGAGCTGAGTGGGGCTGGTCATCTCAGAAGACAAGAAAGGTGTTGTGTTTCTCTCAGACTTGAGAGGAGAGATGGACAGGAATGGAATCTGTGCAGCCTGTTTGGAAAAGATTCCTGTGACTGAAAGGTCATATTACTCAAGGACATGGCCATATGATTTGCAAGTAGAGGAAACAGAAGGGAATGTGGTTATCATTTCTGGTGATGCCAACTCTCTCATAAGCTTGAGCTTTTCTACTTGGGAGTATTTAGTGATATGGAAAGTCTGGGTCACGACATCACAGTGGGATTTTATCCACAGTGAGAGAGATTTCATCCTTGACTCATTCCATGGGACTCTCATTTTTTCACACCACCATAGTGAGGTCCCTGGCTTTGAAAATTTTATCCAGATAGTTAACCCTTCCAAATATCCAGAAGACATTTACTTCACTATGTTGTGGTTTCCCTTTATTCCTTGCACGATTTCTGAGTCTTACTGTAAAACACTGGAGAATTGTCCACCTAATGCCTCCTTAGGATGGCTGCCTTGGCAGATGTTTGACACAAGCACGACTGAATGGAGTTACAGTATGTAAAATGTTGTGTATGCTGTGGCCTGGAACCTTCACAAGCTGCTTCTTCAACATGCAGAAATGCAGCCAATGCGAAGTGGGAAGGTCTGGTGTTTTGTCCCTGGCAGGTAAAGTCTCTTCGACTTAACAGAATGTATACTCGCAAAAGTGACTTTCTTATGGTTCCACAGGTGCTCAAACCAAGCAGTTAGGACTCTTTCTCCAAGAAAAGCACAAGAGTTTCTATACTTGTTTCACTCTCTAGGAGGTATATCTAGTCCTGAGTAGTAAGTCATCTACAAGAAGGTTCTAGTGGCAATGAGGAAGTGAGCTATGAGTCAATATCAATGCTTTGTGTTACAAAGGATCCCAACATCCTGCCTGCCTAACGTTTCAATAGGGAATATCCTGTCTTCTCCCATGAAGCTCCTCAATGACAAGAAGAGAACTTGTCCTTTATGTGCCTATCTGGTGCTGAACATCATAGTGAATACTTTACATAAATGATCTCATTTAATTCTGTAACAACTTTAGGTATTGCTAACATCATTTTGCAGATTGATGGTCTGGGAAAATTCAGAGAGTGCATGAGGGTGGCTAGATTGTACCTTGTACTCGAGATTTGTCTGAATCCTATCACCACTGATCATCTTGATATTCTTGTCTTTAGTCATTTTCTCTCGAAACTAACTGATATTTTAGAAACATTATGATATTTTAGTTCTCCATATGATTTCCTTTGCTTTACTTCATTGGATACTTGTAATAAAGGTACACTATGAAGCAAAGATTACAGACAATGAAAGGCTGTCCCCAATTCAGGGTTTTTCTCTTTAACACCCGGGCCCACTTCACCACAGGATGATGTGTCTCTTTTAGCTGCACCCTTTTCTGAGGAACATAGAATTTAACAATCCTGCTGGTGACTCAGTGAATTTGGCTGATGAAGGAAAATCAGATTCAGAGTAAACCATTCTCAACTTTTGGAATTTTCCCGAAGGTCTTGGACTTAAGGTGAAAGTAGGAGAATATTCCCAACATGCTCCACGTGGTCAAGAATTGTCTTTATCTGAGGAGGTGATTGAGTGGGACACGGGAATTACTGAGGTGGGTTGAACCCAATCACAATTACTTACACTACACATGAATAACCAAAATCTTGTTGGGTTTTGTGCCCCCTCAGAGCTTCATAAAGGGCCACATATGGGAATTTAACAATTCACTTCCAACTGAAGTAATTTTTTCATTTACCAACAATCCAAGATGGAAGCAAGACCTTCATAAGCAAAAGATTGCAAGTTGCTGAAGGTTCAGAAGGTGGTTAGTAATTTTCAGGAATAATTTTTAAAAAAAAATTAAGTTATGTACATGATTTTTAGAGATAATGTTATTGCACACTTAGTACACTACAGTATAGTGTAAACATAACTTCTTTATACACTAGGAAATCAAAAAATTGGTGTGACTCACTTTATTGCAATATTTGATTTATTGCAGTGCTCTGGAAACAAACCCACAGTATTTCTGAGGTGTACCAGTGTTTTATATCATACAATAAGCATGGCGTCCAACCAATGAATTGGATTTAGATATTTCAAGATTAAGTTTGTTAACGCCCAATACTCTAAACACTCTAGCTACTTGAAAATTAGGTAAAAGTCACAACTGTTACCAAGTGTTATCTGATTTTCTCCAGACTCCACATTCTGTATGCAGTGAGAGTTGCAGTCCGGGATTCAGGAAGAGCCCTCAAGAGAGCAAGGCTGCCTGTTGTTTTGCTTGCATTCCCAGCCCAGAGAATGTGATTTCCAATGAAATAGGTGAGTATATGACTTGCAGCGACATTCTCCACTTCTATTTTTTTTTGAAGGGAAATATTTGTCCTGAGCTATCTAATATCTGTTGCCAATCTTGCTCTTTTATTATTGTCCCCAAAACCGTAGTACATAGTTTTATATCCTAGTTGTAAATCACTCTGGTTCTTCTATGTGAGCCACCACCACAGCATGGCAATTCACAGAGAGATGGTGTGGATCCATGACCAGGAAACCAACATGGGCCACCGAAGTGGTGAGCACTGAACTTTCACCACTAGGCTATCAGGGCTGGCTCTCCACCTCTCTTTTGTATGCACCGTTCTCCCAAAGAAATGGAAAAACTCTGATGAGGACTGCAGGGTCAAAATGTTGCCTTCCTCCATTTAGTAATTTAACTTTTATAGCCAATAATATTTCCTCCCAAAATGATACCCTCTCTCTCTACCTTGAACTAGCTTACTTGTCTCATTTTAGCATCATTGCAGGCATTATGATCTCAAGGAAACCCTTTATGACCACTCCACAGTAACTAACTTAAATCTCTCTCATGGAATCTAACACATGGTATTGTAAGTCCTTACTTTTCATCATCTTTAAAGCTACATTTAGATCACATTGAAGAAATCCTTATTTTTCCAGTGTCTGGTGCTGTTCTTGGCACAGAACAGGAGCTCAGAAGGTTGTGTTTGATTTAAGAAGTAAGTATTTCTATGGTGTACAATGAGCTTATGGAACTGCTTGGTTTCTGATCTCCTCGAGTTCACAGGTGAGTAGGGGAGACAATATGCAGTGATGCAAATTCCAGGTGGTGACATAGGGCTGCAATATAGGTATGCAGAGACCCATGGGATGAAATAAGTGATAGCATATATGTTTGTGGGGAGGGAAGTGTCATGGACTTTTTCATAGAGGCAGTAGCATTAGTATTATATCAGACTAATGTAAGCAGATTAAATTCTTGGTGGAATTCTTAGAAATGGCAGAAACTGGCAAATTAGCCCTGCATTTAATATTCTAGGGAGCTGAGAAAAGGTTCAACGTGACTAGAACACAGACAATGTGGGTTTGGGAGTTGGGTCATGAAATAGAAGAGGGACAGAAAACCAACACTGAAGATTTTTCATACAATAATTAACATCTTGGAATTACTCAGATTTATGATATTAAACGGTGCAATGTTGAAATAACCTCAATGGTGGCATTATCTAATTTTATTTTTGTGATTGATATGAAGCTTAATTTCACAACATCTTTTGTATAATTTCAATTTATTTGAAATGTACTGAGATTGATGACATAGTCTGGCATATCGTCAATTTGGATAAAGCTTCCACGTGCACATTTGGCCTGTGGTGAGTTTGGGTATATGTTCCATATGCATATCTAAAGAACACTACGTCCACTAGCTTCAATTCCTACATGCTTGGATATTAATAAATACACTTGTAAACAACCGATGATTAATGAGTAAACTATGATGGAAATTAGAATGTATTTCCAATTAAAAATATTATTCATCAAATCTTATGGGGTGGAGTTAAATCTATCCTTAAAGAGAAATGTATAATCCTAGATTATATATATTTATATATTATTGTGTATATTTAAATAAAGAAAGGTTGAATTTCTAAGTTCTAAGCATTCATCACAAACTAGAAAAAGAGCAGAAATGTAAACACAAGGAAAAGAGAAAACACAAAGTGATAAATATTAGAGGAAGTGTTAACAAAATAAAAGACAAACATCAAAAGGATAAATAAAACTAATTAGATTCTAATAAATGACAAATATGCTCAATAAAATCCTAGTACTATTGTTCAAAAAAAGAAAAATTGCAACAAAATAATACCAAGGTTGAAAAGGGAGTAATCTGTGCAGATCACATGGAAAATATTTAACATGAAGAAAACATAAATAACATCATGTTGATACAATGAAAATTTAGAGGAAATTCACGAATTTCTGGCAAATAAAAGTTACCAAACTGCCTCAAGAAAAAATGAAAAATCTGAATATTGCCAGACCTATTACAGAAATTGAGACCATCCTTTAAAACATTTCTACAAAATTTTATTGTAAGCTATTTATTTGGTACAAAGCTGATGAATCTGCCAAAATATTCAAGAAAAAAATAATATACATCTACTCAAACTCTTCCAGAGAATAGGAAAAACTGAAAACTTTTTGACTCACTTTGAGAGACTAGATTAACATTGGTACCAAAATCTAACAAAATCATTGCAGGAAAGGAAATTACAGGCCACATTCTTTGTTGGGTTAAATTCATTTATCCTAAAAAAAAAAATCAAATCAAATCAAGGTTCCAAATCTAGCTATATTTTATAAGAAGAACATATCATGACCAAGTTAGGTTCATGCAATGTAATTCAGTACACTAATCTCTGAAAAAAGAGAAATAATAATCTCAATAACTGTAAGAAAAACTAGTAAAATTAAACACCTATTCATATTTTAAAACAAACAACAACAACAGAAAAAAAACACTTACCAAATCAGGAACAGAACGAAACTCTCTTACTCCCATACACAGTATTCACAGAATGGAACTTTATCTTACACTGATGAAAGCAAGGATAAGAGAAGAATGTTCAACATCACTGCCTCTATAAGCCGTTATGCTGGAGGTCTTGCTTGATAAAATATTGGCAGGAAAAGAAATAAAAGGAATAATTTACTTCAAAGGAAGAAGTAAAATTGATGTTATCTTCAGATGATATTATGGTATAAATGTAAAATCCATATAAATTAAGGTATTAACTGAGTTTATTGGTGGCTGAATACAAGGTTAATATAGAAAGTTTTGCTTCCATCTACCCGTCATAAGCATTCAAAATTTAAATTTAAAAAAATGACATTTACAACATCTTAAAGTATGAAGTACCTAGAATAACTTTAATGAGACTTTCAAAAGATTTCTGCCCATTAATTTATAGAACAGCATTTAGATAAATGGAGGAAAACTGAAAGAACTGGAGGGATAAATCAAATTCGTGACTGAACAGACTCAAAATTCTACAGATATCAAAACTCTCCAAATTAATCTACAGCTTCCACAAAATTGCAGCTAAAATGCTGACCTGCTCTGTGGAAATTACAATTGATACAATTCTTATGGAAATGATAAAGGAAAAACTTAGCTAAGAAAATCTTGCAAACAATGAATAGAGTGGGAGGACTTACTCTACCTGACATCAAGTATTATATCATCACAATACAGGAGGTTCATCAAGAGGATAAACAAGAAAATCAACGGAACCAAATGGTGAGTTCAGATAAAAGCTGCTCATATAGGGACTCACATATAGACGTCTGATTTACAAGGAAACACTGAAGAGGAGTGGGAAAATGAAAGCCTTTTCAATAAACCATGTTGGGTAAATTGGCTGTCTTCATGGAGAAGGCAATGACTCACCAACCCTAACTCACACCATCCACAGAAAACGTTATCAGGCAGATTGTACTTCTAAACGTGAAAAGTGAGAGAATTTAAGAGGACGTAAAGAGGAAGGAGCAATGCCCCTGTAGAAGGAAAAAGCATGTATTCATACCTGCAGGGATGAGTGGGCACGGAACACTTTCAGAACCACATGAAGATTTGGGAATCTTAAAAATCAGAGCAGAGGTAGTAGAGGTAGGCATGACCAAGGTTATACAGTCTTTTTGGTCTTCCTACGATTTTGTCGGATTTTTTAATGGAGGATAAACATGATCCCACTTACATGTAGACGTATCACTTGTGATGCAGGACAAGGGCAGGGAACCAGTGTAAAAGGATCTTATGATAACGTAGGAGAGAAGTGACTAAAATCTTAACAGAAGTGGTGGAAGTGAAATTAAGATGAAATGTTTTGTAGATCATTTTAGATGGTAGAAATGGTCTCATTTTGAAACTCCCGAGGAGTGAGGTCTATGACTTGGTCATCTCTGTTTCCCTAGTATGTAGCATATTATCTGCCTCATGGAGGTTTTCCAATAACTGCTTGCTCATTGAATGAGTAAATCTAGGCCATAGTTTACAGGGGTATAGCTCAGAGAGACAGGGAGGACGTTTGGTTTTCAGCTGAGAAAAATGTGCTTTCATGAATATGCAAGATAAATACTGAGATGGATAATAGCTTTACTTAACCATAAATAAGATGGGCAGTATTAACTGGGAATGGTTCTCTGCAGAGCATTCTGTTATTTGGTGCCTGGAGCAACAAAGGAAGACAATTGGCTAAGCTTACCCCATGCCTTCTTTGGGAGCATGCGAATGAGAGAGAATGACTGAACCTGGGCTGAGGACACTTTGCATCTCTCCCCAGACATGGATCAGTGTGTGAAGTGTCCAGATCATCAGTATGCCAACAGAGGGTGAGATTGCTGCCTCAAAAAAAGCTGTGACTTTTCTGGCTTAGGAGGACTCCTTAGGGATGGCCCTGGTGCACAGCTCTGTGCTTTTCTCTCCTCACAGCTGTGGTGCTGGGGGTCTTTGTGAAGCACCAAGACACTCCCATAGTCAAGGCCAATAATCAGACTCTCAGCTACATCTTGCTCATCTCCCTCACACTCTGCTTCCTCTGCTCCTTACTCTTCATTGGTCGTCCCAACACAGCCACCTGCAGTCTTCAACAAATCACACTTGGAGTTGTATTTACTGTGGCAGTTTTCAGTGTCTTGGCCAAAACTATGACTGTGGCTGTGTCCTTCAAGGTCACTGCACCAAGGAGAAGGATGAGGCAGTGGTTGGTGTCAGAGGAACCTAACTTCATCTTTCCCATCTGCTCCTTTATCCAGCTGAGTCTCTGTGGAATCTGGCTGGGAACCTCTCCTCCCTTCATTGACACAGATGCACACTCTCAACACGGCCACATCTTCATCGTGTGCAACAAGGGCTCGGTCACTGCTTTCTACTGTGTCCTGGGATACCTGGGCTCCTTGGCCCTGGGCAGCTTCATTGTGGCTTTCCTGGCACGGAACCTGCCTGACACCTTTAATGAAGCCAAGTTCCTGACGTTCAGCATGCTGGTGTTCTGCAGTGTCTGGGTCACCTTCCTCCCAATCTACCACAGCACCAAGGGCAAGGTCATGGTGGCCATGGATGTCTGCTCTATCTTGGCCTCCAGTGTGGGGCTATTAGGCTGCATCTTTGCTCCCAAGTGCTACGTTATTTTCCTAAGGCCAGAGAGAAACACATCAAATGTGTTAATGAATAAAACACATTCAGCGAGAAAATAATCGAAATGTAAGTTATTTTCATAGGTCACAAGAACTTGCCTACACTTGAAAAATAAACTACCACATTTGTGCAGACCTACTTTAAGTACCAACTAAACTTACCTTACATCTCCACTTAATTTTTTGCTTTATGTTTCTTTTGGCTTTGTGCAATTTTCCTCGGGCATTCAAATGAACAAATACAAAAACATTCATACTAATTCTCCTCTAAACTTATGTGTTAAAGATTGCAAAAATGGCCACACATTAGTCCTCTCCCACTGTCTCTTTGGTTGTACCATCCCACGTTGACTCTGTGTAAACTTGGCCTTGTAACTTGCTTTGGCCAATGGGACATTAACAAATGACATAAGCAAAGGCTTGAAAAACACTTGCTCATTGTTGGTACTTGTCCTTCTCTGGCTGCCCTTGGGAAGCCTGAGGCCATCAATATGTGAATGAGTCTAGATAGACTGCACATCTCCATCACTCCAGGTGACTTCAAGTCAACAATCAGATATGTGAGTAAGGCCGTCCTAGACCAGCCAATCCTAGCTGAGCAACCAATAGGTCCAGATCAAAATAACTGCCCAGTTAACCCACAGTATCTTGAGAAAAAGTAAACTATTCTTATTTGAAGCCACCAAATTTTAGGATGGTTTGTTATACAGCAAAAGCTAACTGATACATTATGCTACCATTTATATATGTCATCTCATTATTTGTGTAATTATCACAGATTTCTATTTCTTTATCCAATATCGTAGACTGGAATATTCTTCTCTAGATTAAGTCTCTGAAAGAAAATCAGAGACAATATCACGTTCCATTTTACTTTTTCTCCTTCCTCTTTTCAACCAGACATCTTTAAGCATATATATTAAGAATATCTTCACTAATTTTAAGATTATGGATATTCTTCTATATTGTCATCCACTACTGTTATACGCAGGGGATTTTTACTTTTAATTTTAGCCCTTATAATCCATTTGGAATGATTTACTTGTGAATAATGTTAGTTGATGGTCCAGTGTTTTATTTTACAAATGGATATCTTTTAGTCTATAAAACAAACACTACATCATTTTAAAAGTTGATTTGAAGCATATGGAATCTGAATAATGTTTGGAAACATTAAACTTATATCTTTGAAACACTGTTTTCAATCACAAGTATAGTATATCTCTCCATTTAATCAGAGCTTTTACACGCTTTGTATCTTTTTATAATCTTCTTCATATAACTAATGTGTAGTTCCAATTATTTTCACTACTCATCTTAAATAATTCATTGCTCTTATGAATGGAATAATTATTTACATGTTTAAACTAATTCTTGCTCATGTAACAGTATTTTTGATGTTTCATATAGAAATCTAGCTTCCTTACACATTACTGCATTTATTTACCAGTTCTAAACTTTATAAGTTATGTCCCACTAAAATAATAGATTTTCTCTTCTTCTCTAATTTTATTTACCTCTTATTCTGTTGATTCTCGTTTATTCATGACTGGGTTCTCCAATGCCACACTGAATCACAGTAGTGTTTGCCAGGAGCATTTTCCTCTTCTTAAGTGTAGCGTAAACATCAGATAAATTCCTTGTCAGGGCAGAGCAGGCATCTAAGGGAGAAAAAGTAAAAACGTGAAGGGGAATCATTTCTGCCTGGAAATCAACAGACTTGCGTCTCTTGGCTGTTTGGAGCTGGAGATCTTATGACAATGTGGCCAGCTGAGAATCAGAAGATCTTTCTCTAGTCCCAGGAATTAGTCTTGGTCAAATCTCTCAACCTCTTTAGACCTCATTTTCTTCACCTGTAACATGAAGAGTTGGGCGAGTCTTTTTGAGTTCTCAAATCCAGTGACAACAAGATACCCTTCACCCAGATGCACTTGACAAAGACCAGAGAGAATTTTTAGTTTTCTTCTGCATCAACATTATTATCCATATCACCCCTTAAAGACATGTCAAATGTCTACCTTCGCATGACACTGATAAAACAGGTTCCATAACAAATCGCTGTTCATTGGGATAACAAATCTATAGTTAATTGTTTAGAGGTAAGTATAGAGATGGGCTCTGCTGGAAACAGCAATCAATGGGCCAAAAAGTCTTGCTTTATTTTACAGCAAGGCTGTGGAAACACTCCCTAATAAAACAGAATGCTGAAGTACTTAGAAAGTATGAAATAAATGGGAGCCTTGTATCCATGGTTATGAGCTAATAAGGATATGATTTTTAAAATTTTGTTAATGATGCCATTTGCCTGCTATGGGGCTGTTCTCTGGTGAGTAAAGAGCAGATGTATTCAAGGCCACTTTCATTCCTTTAATAAATATTTACTCAGCGCCTACCACTTGCTGCACGATAGCAGTCATCTACCCTGAGAGCATTTATATTCTAGTAGGGTGACACAGACCATAAACAAAAAGAGAATCTTGAGGTGATCAATAAAGTTACATATACGTCAAACTTTTTTCATTCTGGACTATTTTTCACCCTTTCCCTTCTTTGGCTGTTTACCAGAAGTCTAATCATGGACTTGAAAACCCAGAAAGCATTGGTCCCAAGTTTCTTCTCTCAACACCCTTGTTTCAAAGACATAGTGTTTATCATCTGAGAGTATGTCTCTTTAAGACTAAGTTCCTATGAATCAGCATTATTTCCTCACTTTCCTGAGAGGACAGATGTTATTATGAAGGGGAAATAAAATATCATATGGGATTTATACTTGAAATGATGTTTCCACTCTAATTGTGTTATTTAATGTGGTGTGATTTGGGGAAAGTCAGTTACTCCTTCAGAGACAGTGGTAATAATACCCTGAAAAGCATTCTATAGAGATTAAATGAAACAAAGTATGAGAAACTGCTTTGTAAATTACAAAGCAATCTATTTCAGCTTATTTTTTCTAAAAATATTTTCATTTATCCAATCCTTTTTGACTCTATGCAACCTGCCTTGACTGAGTTTTATCATTTATTCAACAATAATAATGGGTCAAAATGGTTGAATATTAGAAATTTCATATGGTTTAACTTAATTAATAGGCCATCACAATATTTAATTTGGTTATAATTACAGTTAAATTTTTCATGATGCCTTACCATATGCCAGGCACATGCTAGGCATCTGACATGAATTCACTCATTTAATCCTCACAACAATGCCATGGAGACAATACTATTAACCTCTATTGTATGGATGAGGAATATTAGAGGTTATATAATTGACCAAGGTCACACAACCGGTACCCAGGCAGTCCACCTCCAAAATCTGTTTTAGGGATCCATTAGAGGTTGTGGCGCTTACATTGTAAAAGGATCACCCTGGTTCCTGGTTGGCGAATGGATCAGAGGGTACTAAGGAAGAAAGCACATGGCTACTGAAATGATCCAGGCAAGCAATTCTGAATACAGGATTTCCTTCCTTTTTAAGGCTGAATAATATTTCATTGTATAGATGCCCTAGATTTTCTTCATCCTTTCACCCACGGATGCACAATTAGGTAGTTTCCATCTCTTGGCTATTGTGAATAATATTGCAGTGCATTTTGTCAAATAATTTCCTGGCATTTAGTGAGTTTGAAAAAATTCTTCTTATACACATTAGTTACTGTAATGAACTACCTTTCTAAATGTCTAAAGTTTAAATATTTGTCATTCTACAGAAATACCTTGCCTAATCATGATTTGTGTTGTTATCAGTTCATGAATGATCTAAGATTTTTGTACAAAAATTTGTTATAATGGCTTTTTTTGCATGTATTCAGGAACCTTGCATAATATGGGTATTCCCTGATTCTTGATTTTTAGTAGAGTTTTCTAGTAAGCCTTTAGGATAGGAAATATCTTCGTAGATGTGAGGCAGAGAGCAGAAATATAATAAAGTGATTGTTATATTTAATTATATCAAAAGAAAACTGTAGTTTTGCTAAATTGTTTTTACACAGCCTTTGCTTATTTGTAAGAGTGACACATATCATTTTATTAATGAAAAGAAAATTCAATAAACAATTTTAACATAAAACAATATCTATTGAGAACTTATATGAAAATTTTAGCAATCTGTTGTCACCAATTTCCTCATCTGCAAAATGGAGATAGATAATACCATCTTCCTTATGGGTTGCTGTGAGAAAAGTCAAGAGTAATGTATGTAAAATGCTTATCACCATGTGGGTTGGAAAGTGATGCCCCATTCATTTTTCCACCGGGATGATGACAGCTTTTTTAATGCTTCAAGTCTGTAGTTTTCAAAATACATTCTACTGTTGTAAAGTGAATCCTTTTTACAAATTCTTTGTAGAGTTAGATGATCCCTTTGGAATACAAATTCAGGCTCCCGTGTGTGTGCATATGTGTGTATGTATACGCACATCTCCCCAATAATACTTCAAACCTGATAATGAAAAACTACCTTCCCCACTCTTGACTCTGGTTCCAAAAACAACTTCTTTAATTTTCTGGTTGAAAATCTATATTTCTAAATTAGCTACTCATACAGCTTTTTCATTCTTCAGGTTTTGACTATTTATAGTTTCTTTCTTCTCTGAAAAAAATCAGCATGAAGAGTTCTTACATATGTTAAAAACATAATTCCCCTTGCCCAATATAACTATTTAATGAATTAGGATAACTCAAAATTCGATGTCCTCTGTTTTATGACATAAGTGTTTACAATTTTATAGCAGATGAATCTTATCCAGAGATGTGCTACGTCAGATAGTATGAATACATTTTCTTTCTCACTTTTTCCTTTGACATTTTAAATGGTAAAATTCTCTTGTTTCTTTGTTGTCTTCCTATGGATTCATCACTGGTTCATCTCCTTCCACCAAAAAATTAAATCTCTTCTCATTAACTTATGATGCATGAGACAATTCATGGGCTTCAGGTTTTGCTTGGGGACATCCCTCTTGGGCTTGAACATATACACAGTCCCACATATACGCAGTATGTCTGGAAGGATAGAGGAGGAAAGGATGTTTATCTCTGTGCAAAAGTACCGGGAGACAGTGGTAGAGTGAGAATATTTTATTGACTTTGCACCACTCTTTGAAGTTTTCGTATACGTGCACCTACGACGTGGGCCTACCTCCCCCCAGATTTTTAAAATTAAAATAGCGTTATATCCTTATCTACTGGCTTGGAACAGCAAGTTGTAGACAAATGTGAATATATGATCCAATTTTTTAACGAAATTGAGAACAGCAAACGCACAAAAAATTTAGAATTCTAAATATGGGCACATCATTCTATGAGGCTGTGTAAAGGTGGGGAGAGGAATGAAGAACAGCTGTTCAACATCCAGCTACCTGTACAGTCTAGGGGTCCACAGAAAGCCTCGCCTCCAGCCCCACCCCTGGAGCTGATTTCCTCCCCCTGTGAAGTCTGCCTGAATTATTCCAGCCACACGCCCGCCTCTTCCCGCCCCTGGAACTGGTCTCCGCCCACAACGTTCGGGCCTAGCTCAGCCCACAGCCTGGTCCACGCCCACAGCCTGGTCCCGGCTCATTGCCCCTCCGGGAGCCTTGTTCCCGCCCACAGAAGCGCCTCCCCGGCCTGCTGTCACTCACAGCCTTGTCCCCGCCCACAGCCGGCCCCTAGAACTGGTTCCCGCACACAGCCCCGCCCTGGATTTTGTCCCTGTCCCTGGAGCTGACCCAGACCGCTTTCCAGCTTCTCACTCACTCTAGAAACTAGACACCTACCCCGAGGTTGTGGTGCGCGGCCTCGCCTCGCCCGCCGCCTCAACCGGCATTCCCCAAACGTTCGTCCTCCCCGAACGACCGCCTGAGACCGGAACCGGAAGCGCGTGCGGCGCCGTGGATGGAGCGGGCGTTCTGCAAGGTGTGTTCCATCTTTTCGGAGCGGACCGCATTCCCGTGGATGTTCGCCCGAAGGGGCGGAGCGCGGTGAGCGGCGGGCGGTCCCGGCTCCAGTCACGGTCCACGGAGGGGCCTGGGCCAGGGGCAGCCCCGCCGGGGCCCGGCTTCCCTCCGTCCTCCCGGAGCCCCATTTCCCCTGGGCTGTTTGCTCAGGGCGCCCGAGGCTGCTGTTCCTCCTGGCTCCAGGCGCCGCCGTCCCCTCTTCAGAGTCCCCGTCATCGTCCTCCGTGTGATTTTGTCCCCAGAGGGCTTATCCGCATCTGCAGACGGTGTTTGTGTTGTTACAAATGGGGCGCTCCTGGCATCTAGGGGGGGGGCAGGGATGCTGCTCAGCGTCCTCCAGGGCCCAGGACAGCCTGACAGAGAATTATCCAGCCCCAAATGTCAGTGATGCCGAGGTTGGGAAACCTGCTCCAGGGTCTGAAAATCTCCCGAGCCCTGAATGAAGTGTGGAAATTGTTGACAAGTCAGCGAGTCACTTACAGGGTCCCTAAATGACAAGCTTGTTTAAAGGGTCCAGAGTCACCAAAAAGTCTCTGTCCAGCCAAGTGAGTTGAGCGACTCAAGTGCACACAGCACGAAGCTGCTTTCTCCCCTCTCTGGGAGCAGCAGGTGGCTGGATAGGAATCGGGAAAATCCAGTCACAACCAACGGTTACAGTTAAATCAGTAAATACGAAAAAGAAAAGTGAATGGGGTGAACTTTCCATCCAACACCCTATAAAAGGCCTCAAAAGCTTGTTTGTGCTTTTTTTTCCCCCCTCAGACACAAGAAGCATCCGTGGAGATCAAGTTTGAGGTGAAACCAGGCTCAGGGTCCACCTGTCCTCGCTGATCCATGGATTTCTGTGTGACCAGGTGAGTACCCTGTGGACCTGGTACCAACAGGTTCCGGCAGCCTCCGTTGTGCAGAAGACCTGCCAGTGGGCTTTCCTGGGCTCAGGTTCTCACCACAGGGAGTCATTGAGAGTGAGGGTATCTTGAGAAATATTATTGATGTTGGATGGATGGAAATATGGTAAGCTGTGTGTGGTTCTGTGTGGTAAATATTTCAGTAAGTACAGTTATATGCAAGTAAAAACACATGAAACAAACGTAAATAACTGCAAATGTGTATTATAGAAGAAAATATAGATTTACTTGCATTGCATAATACTCAAAAGTCAGGATTTATATATAATATAAATACAGAAATGTTTTGCATGTGTATGTAGTATTAGAAGACATCCCATGAAATATTAGCAGGGATACTCAACAACATTCCTTAGACCCATTCAATTTGAGTTCTAAAGTCCTATAAATGATCCACAAAAATTTGAAATAAAGGAGCATTCAGGGAAAAAGATGATTTGAACTTCTTTGTATTAATAAGAAATTTAAAATTGAATTTGCCAGTAGCCAGATTTATTTTGAGCATTTTTTTTCTTTATGACATTTCAAATCATTTGGAGGAGTACTAAACAACACTGTAGATTGAAGGGAAGGGCGCTAGTCTCCAAAAAGACTGTCCTCACCACCTTGCCTTTTAAAGGGAATTAACTTTGTTTTTGAAACTTTTCTGAAATAACGGTCTGATGATTCACGTTGCAGAGAATCTTGTTAAGTAATTTTGTATTTAGTTGTTGGCCTCTACTAATTGTGTGTGTATGTGTGTGTGCCTTTTTCATTCTAGCTTTCCTGTGATGTTCTTGAGGGGAATGTGTGCTTGTCATGCAATAGATAGTCTTTGAGTGTATAATTTATGGTGACCAACCATCCTCGTTTATTCAGGACAGTGGGGTTTTCCAGGACACAGGACGTTTAGTGTTCAAACCAGGGCAGTCCTAGACAAACCGGGATGGTTCCTCATCTCATGAGCCAGGCCCTGGGACACATGCATGGGGACCTGGAGAACCAGAGAGACCTTGTCCCACCTCCATGGAATTTATATTGTATTTGGGAATTTGGATTTTGAAAAGTTAATGATAAGAGTGATGTGGGAGTTTGGCACAAGGGGAATCAACATGAGCGGGCAGAGAAGCCCTCTTGAGAAGGACTGATATTTAGCTTGAGAGCTGGAGTTGGGACTGGATTTAGCTGGTCGGAGGGTTAGAGTGGAGTGAGGGTGTGGGAGTGTGTTCAAGAGAGCGTTTCAGGCAGAGGGACCCGCATGAGGACACCCCTGAAGCAGAGAGCCTGGTGTGTCCATGAACTGAGAACAGGGATGGCCGAGCCGAGTCAACTCAGGGGGAGCGGTGTGAGCCACACTTGCGAGGGGAGGACAGGCAGGACCAGATCAGGGGTGACTTGGGACTCTGTTCTAAGACCAGTGGGAAGACTCTGGAGAGATGCGAGTAGAAGGATGATGTGATTAGCGTTTGGTCTAAGCACGTGGGTTAAAATGGACTTCATGGTTAAGAATGAAGACTTAGTAGGCAAGATGGGAGGTGCTGGGAATAAGATTAGGAATAAGATGATTGTTCCCTAGGCCTGGGTGATGGCTGTGGAGTAGGAAAGAAGTAGAAAGAAAAGACCTTGGAATGTAGAACCGAGAGAACATAACGGTACTTTCTTGCCTGCATGTGTCAGATGGCACAGGGCACTGACTGTTCTCGCTGCTGTCCGTGCAGACCTGCAGGCACCCCCTCACACAGGTCTGTGTGTTCACCCCTCTTTGCCACTCACAGGCCCCCCTCCACATCCTAAAAGAAGCCAGGCCTTACTTGTGAGGTGGGTGTCTCACACGGGAGACACCTAGGAGAGACCCTGCAGGCATCAGAGCAGCCCCTTCAGCATCTCCATCAGCCTCCTCCCTTCCCCTCTCTCGCTATCCACACCCAGAATGACCCTGCTCAGTATTCCACATCCCCATGATCTTCCTCACCCAGGCTTGAGAAGGATGGGGCAGCCACTGGGGTGGACATGATCTGCACCTTCCACTCTGACCTCCACAGGTCCCGGGCTGGACAGAGAGGGACTCTACTGGAAGCTGAGCCATGAGACCCAGTGTGTCACCCACCTGGGCGCCTTCACCCTGGACGGGGACAGCCTCTACGTCGGTGGTGAGGGGCTGTGCTACAGCCACACTCTCTGTCCCAGTCGGAGCTCTGTGTTCCCTCCGTTGCTCTAAAGTGAGCTATGATCCATCTCTCTATCCTCCTGGTCTGGGTTCAGTCTTCTCATCACTGTGTGATCACTGGGTCCAGCCACCTTCCATCTCGTTGCCTTCCCCCTGAACACCCCTCCACTCGTCCCCGCTGCTTTCCCCTCTGCTTTTCCCACAAAGGTCCCTACATCCTTCCTCTCCCTTAATTCTTTATGTTCACCCCAACTCTTGCTCAGCTCCTCTCGCCTTCTCTCCACAGGTTACACCTATGGAGCCGTGGCCCCGACTACCACCAATGAGTATTCCTGGCCCTGATCTCCTGTGTCCCGTCTGCATTTGGGGTTGGGGAGCATTTGTTCTCCTTCACCTGCTGTCCTTGGTGAGGGAAGCACCTGGAAGGGCCCTAAATCATCCCTTCTCTCCCGCCCAGGTTCTGGTGGAGAGTCCCAGCCCAGTGTGAGAAAGCCTTAGACACAAATATGTTCTCCACCACATTCTGACCCCACGTGGTTTTCACTTTAATTCTCCTAAAGCCCCCCCCTTGGTCCTCCTTTTCCAGGTATCCTATCCATCTGCCCATTTTTCTGCCTGTCTATCTGTCTCTCCTCCAAGTTCAGTCTCTCTTGTTCACCTATCTCTCTCTCTTGGGCTCCTCTCACCAACAGGCTTGTTCATCCCTCTGCTCACACAGTCACCCATCCCCTCACTCTCATTTATGCTTCACCTGTGAATGGTGGTCCTGAGAAAGCCAGTGCTGGAGCCCGTGTGAGCCTGGAGGCTCCTCCCACTCTGTCCCTCCCTGCTGACAGCCCTCTCCACAACTCCCGAGCCGGCCACCACGTCCCTGCATACTTGATCATCACCTGTGCCACCAGAAGCCACCACAGGTATCTGGGGGCCCCTTTTCCTTCCCAAGAGAAGCTCTCTGGCACCACTCCCCCACGAGCCAGTTGTGATCCAGGAGCTGGGAAGCCAGGGTGTGAAATTCTGGTTTTAGAGCAATCATGCTGATCACAAAGATTATACCAACGATTCAGTCTGAGGCCAGCCCTCAGAGAGCCCCTAGTCTTGTGAAATTAACACACCATTATAATACAATGTGGGATATTTTGGGGAGAGGCACCTGGCATAATTTGGAGGGGAAGAGCTTGCTAGAGAAAGTTACACCAGAATGAAGACTTTAAGAATGAGTAGGAGGGTACCTGGCAAATAGAGGATGAAGGGTTTTCCTGGCAGAGAGGATTCCATGAGCAAAGGCTCCGGCCAGAAACAACATGCCCTATGGGGAGAATTGAAACGAATTTGGGTTGCAAGAAGCATAATGTTTAACCTGCAGAAGATGGATAAAATGAGACTGAAAGGTCAGCAGGAGCCAGATTGAGTAGAGCCTTGAGTGCCAGGTCAAGAAGGTTGAACTAAACACTGAAGGCCATAGGGAGCCATGGGTGGTACTAGAGCAGTGGTGGCCCTAGTGAGGTATTCATTTCAGAAAGATTCTTCTAGTAGTCCACGTAGAACATCATTTAGACAGAGCATCGAGTGAGTCTGCTGGGGTGTTGGTCCGGGTGAAGGACGTTAAGACCTGAGCTAGGACAGGGATGGAGAGAGGGAGTGTATGTGAGGACCAGTGTGCAAGGTGAATGGGTGTTACTGGGAGGGAGGAGGAGCTGAGCAGATATGCTGGTTCTGACTTGGGTGACCACACGGGTGGGTGGTGGTGCCACTGGGACAGAAGACGACAGATTATAATGAGTACAGGACTCTGGTGTGGTCTCAGGCCAGCTTTCAGAGATGGCCATCGCTCTCCCTCTCGTCTTGCAGCTTTGGGGCACAACCTGAAGACCCTCACAGTCAATGTCACCATCTCCACCCTTCGGTATTCATCACACATGAGCAACGGCTCAGCCACGTTCAACTCCACTGAGAGGCTCCTGCAGATCCTGGTGAGACCCTGGTCCCAGCAGCTCCTGGTGGGTTAATTCCCACCCAGCCCCTCCCCCAACCCCTGTCCCTCCTGCTCCTCCTCCTTCCTCCCCAGCTGGATCCTTGTTTAAGAAGAGCAGCCTGGGTCCCTTCTACTCGAGTTGCAGACTGGTCTCCCTCAGGTGAGACCCTCCCCTGAGCATTTGCCCCTAATGACCATTTTTGTGACCACCCCTCTCTGTCTCCCCACTGTCCTCCCATTTCTTCCTTCCTGGTCTGGCCCCCACCCCCAGAGCTTTCAGGACCTCTCTCTAGAGTCCCCACATCCCTCTCTCCCCAGGCCTGAGAAGGATGGGCCAGCCACCAGTGTGGACGCTGTCTGCACCCACCACCCTGACCCCGTGGGCCACCATGCCTCTGTGCAGGGAGCTGAGAATCTCCACCTGTCTGCTCTTCCTCTCGGTGGCTCCAGGCTCTGCAGCCTGGAGTTTATCCATCAAGAAAGAGCACCAGCTACATTTCTACATCATCAGCTGGAACCTCAACAACTCGGAGCCCACATCCTCGGAGTACACTGCCCTGCTGAGGGACACCCAGGACCAGGTGGGGTCTCCCTCTCCCGTCTCTCCTTGCCCTGAGGGCACCGTCATTCCTCTGTCTGACTTACATCTGTTGTGTGATTGTTTCAACCCTTCACTTTCCCTGCATGTCTGGGTTCTCTCAGTGTCCAGATGTGATGTCCTAGCTGCCTTCCCCATTTCTCGCATGGGTAAACTGAAGCTCAGAAAGGGGAGTATTGTGCCAAAGGTCACACAGTGAGTTAGGGGAAGAGCCAGGATTAGAAGTCAGGTCTCCCTTGCCCCAAGGTCTGTGATCTTTCACTGGCTCCAGTGGCCCCCTGCGTCCCCGGGAGACCTCCACCTCACCCACTCTCCCTCATGTTTGTTCTAGGTCACCAAGCTCTACAGAGGCAGCCAGCTTTGAGACATATTTCATTCCTGCCTGGTCACCGACTTGATGTAGGTTGAGGAGATTGGAAGCATTGGCTGAGCTGGTGGCTGATGACTCTGAGCTCCCGTGACACATCATTGATCTGGAAGTCACTTACATCGTGCCCATTCTGCCCCACATCCCTGTCAGCTAATCCTAACATCTCCTTCCATAGGTTTTGGGGGGATGAGGAAAGCATTAACGTTTAGTGTCACCAACCTCCAGCATCCTCCTCCTCCTCCTCTTCTGGAGACTTTCAACAAATATCAGCAGTCTAACTGTGCTCTCCAATAGTCTAGCCACTAAACACATGGGGCAATTTAAATTTTTTATACACCTATTAGGATACGATTGACATATTATGTGTGGGGAGGAGTGTATTTTTTAGGTTTTTCTATATACAATATCTTCTCATCTGCAAAACAAATAGTTTTACCTCTTCCCTTCCAATCTGGGTTTCTTTATTCCTTTTTCTTGCCTAATTGCCCTCATTAGAACCTCTAGTACCTGTGATTAACATACGAGATATGGGAAGAATCATTGTCTTGTCCCTGGCCTTAGGGGGAAATTTTCAGTCTTTCACCATTGAATATGGTGTTAGCCGTGGGTTTTTCATCGATGCTGTTTATAGGTTGAGAAAGATTTTTTCTATTCCTAATTTGTTGAGTGTTTTCTTTTTTAGACATGAAGGGCGTTGTATTTTGTGAAATTCTTTTCTGTATATGTGATGGAGATTGCATGGTATTGGCCCGTATTCTATTAATATTGTGTAATACATAACCAAGTTTTCAGATATTAAGCTAACCCTTCAACTAGAGGTGAGAGATTAAGATGTTCTCAAGTCTTTCCTGGGCGTGCCACAGCCCTGAGCACTTGTGGCCTTCTAGATGCCCACAAATACACTGGAGCTTTTCAAAGCCCCCTGTGGACATCTCATTCCCCCAATTTTTCTTCTAAGTTTTTGGCTCACCTCTTGCCTGTCTCAGCTGGTATCACTCCCTCAGGCAACTACAATAGAAAACAATTAGCCCTGAATATTTTTATCAAGTGTCCTGGGGACAGACTTTCCTCCCTGGGCAAGCTCTGAGTCAAGTAAGGTCAAGCCCTGAACATGGGGCTTTTTCGGGGAGCTGCCAGGCAGGTCAGCTAGTGAGAGTTCGATGGGGATGGGTCTTTTCAGAGCTCCAAACCCATTATGGCTGCTGGGCTGCTGGTTGTCTCAGCTACCATGGTTCTGAGACTGATGGCTTTCAAAGTTATGGAGGATATTGTGAGAGCAGGATGGGAATAGTGAAAGTTGTAGTGCCACAAAGTTTGCTCCCTTTATCAAGATTCCACCGTGTGTCTTCACTAAACCCTCAGATTCTTACAAGCCTTTGATTAATTTCTAGACTTCTGAAAAGATGATTTCGACCATTTTTACCAGTGTTCTCATTGTTTTTATGCATTTGCAGAAGTCCTTTCTCCAAAGTTTCAAAAATGTTCTCCCTGTAGTTATTTATTTATAAATTAATTACTTGAAATGAAATTACATGAGAAATTCAGTTCCTCACTCACACACACTAGCCACATTTTAAGTGCTCGATAACAACATGGGGCTAATAATGAGTGTATTTGGTAGTGCAGACAGGTGTTTACATTATTGCAAAATGTCCTCTTGGACAGGACCCAGAAGCAGGGAATCTAGAATCAGGGTAGAATTCCAGGCACCCTTGTTCATCCTTTGTGCCCTTCCAGGTCTGTCCCCCACAGTAACCACACTGGAGTGGACTCCCTGTGTACCTTGCCGCCTTGGTACAGAGACTGGACAGAGTTGCCATCTATGAGGAATTCCTGCGGCTGACCCAGAATGGTACCCAGCTGCAGAACTTGACTCTGGACAGGAAGAGTGTCCTTGGGGATGGTAAGGCTCCCTGGTCATTGTAAAAGGAAGTGAGGCCTTTCTGGGGACTCTGGATGCCTGGGGCTGAGAGATCATTGAACTTTCTCAGGCTGGCAGGAGGTGGCATAGTCCCCCAGTCTTTACCCACCATTGAGAGAGAGAAAAGGACACCAGTGTAGTATAGGAGGCCCTCACCTTCTCCTAGACAGCTCTGTGACCTCAAACTAATCACCTCCCCTCTCTGGACTTTTGTTTCCTTATCTCTGCACTGAGAGCCACTGGGCCAGATGGTCAGTGAGGGACTCCAGCTGTGTGTGAAGCAGACTTACTGGTTTGGTGGTCATGTGGTTCCTGATCCACAGGATATAATTTGCCAAGTCCCACTCTAGATGAGCACCAATGCGCTGGAACTTTCTGCAGTGGTGGAATGTTCTATCTGTGCTGTCCAGTGCATAGCTGCATGTGGCTGTTGAGTCCTCAAAGGATGGTATTGTGACTGGTCTTTATTGTTACTAATATTTAATGTTACTGAGGTACTAGAATTTGTATTTTATGTAACTAAAATTAATGTTAATTTAAAAAGAGACTTGTTGCTGCTGCATATCAGACAGCACACCTCTAAGAGGTTGTCTGGATAGAGGTACAAGTAGGGGGACCTGCACCCTTCCCCCCATGCCCACTGGGTGCTGTGTGTCCTACCCTCCTGGAGTTTATGTTGTAGCTGGCAATAACAAGAATAGAGAATTGAAATTTATCAATTATTTGATGTGAACAAACTCATACTTGCAGGTGGAAATCAGAGAAGACTTCCTGCAGGATATTACATAGTAGCTTAATCCTAGAAAATTAATATTAAGCAAATAGATAAAGGAGAAGGGGATGAATGTGTTTCTAGGCACGGAAGAACACTTTTGAGTGGGAATTTACAAATTTAGAGAGATCCCATAAGCTTGCCAACTGTGATGACCCATTCTCCCCCCGGCCGTCATAAGAAAGTCCAGCCCAAATGCAGTCCTCTGTGCCCAGAGGTATGAATTTGGTTTAATTTATTACATTTTTGTTCTGTGATAATGGTCTTGGATTTTGTAGCAAAGTGTGCTCACTTTTTAGAGATGGAAACTAAAATGGGGTGAAACATCATGATGTCTACTTGACTTTAATATTTCATTGAAAACATGGGATGAATCAAGGGTGGCAAGTGTTAATAATTTATAAATTGATGAAATATTGTTTTAATTAGATGGAATATACATGGTTAAATTAGATGATGGATGTTTATGAGACTGTTCCGTTTATTTTTCTGCGTCTAAAAAGTTTAATTAAAAAGAGTGAAACACATTCACATGCCTTCTCCATTTCATTCATTTCCAGAATATTCTCCCAATAGAGATGACACCTTGACTGATAAGCCTGGTAAACCTGCAGGAAGCCCCAGCCCACGGTAGCTGGCGAGCATCTTGATGCTGTGCCTCATCTAAGAGAACCATGCGCACAGCGTCTTGGATGATGAGGAGAGTTGGCCAACCCTTGTCAATGATGGTTGAGGCACAGTGGGGTCAGCAGGAGCCTTGGGGCGATGACAGGAGGTGGCTCACCCCAGCACATGTCTCCCCAGACCACCCTGTCTGGGCCCTCATCCTCAGCTGTTTGGTGGGAATCCTGGTGCTCATCACAGGCCTGATCTGCTGTCTGCTGGTAAGCCATGACGTGTTGCTTGTCTTCTTACTATTGGGTTGTAAGACCTCTTTATATATTAAAAATACACATCCTTTTCTAGGGATATGTTTTGCAGATGTTTTCTCCCAGTCTGTGTGTGGCTTGCCTTCTCCTTCACTACATGAGTCATTGGGGAAATGTAAGTGACAGTCATCATGAGATTCCACCATACTTGAGAATGGCTATAATTAAAAAAACTGACTATAGCAAGTGTTGTTGAAGATGTCAAGTCACTGAAACTCTCATCGAGTGCTGGTGAAAAATAGCTTGGATGCATCTTTAATAATTATATACGTCTACCCAGCCATTCCTCCCCTAGGAATCCATCCAAGGGAAATAAACCCGTATGTCTATACACAGACTTGTACACACATGTTGATAACAACCAATTTATAGTAGACAAAAACGGAAAACAACCCAAATGTCCATCTACTGGTGAACGGATACACAAAGTGTGGTATATCCCCACAGTGGAATACTATTCAACCATAAAAAAGAATGAATTATTTTTTTTCTTTTTTAATTATTTTATTGAAATTATAAAGGGTTTTAACATTGTGTAATTTCGGGTGTTCATTATTATCTGTGAATTTCTGTATAGACTGCATCCTACTCACCACCAATAGTCTAACTTTTATCCATCACCATGCATATGTGCCCCTTTAACACTTTCACACAACCCCCAGCCCCAGCCCCCAGCCCCTCTGGTAAGCACTAATCTGTTCTCTTTATCCCTGTGTATGTTTATCTTCTACATATGAGTGAAATCAGGCATATTTGTCTTTGTCTGGCTTATTTCATTTAACTTCATACCCTCAAGGTCCATCCATGTTGTTGCATACAGGATGATCTTGTCTTTTTTTTCTGGCTTAGTAGTATTCCATTGTATATATACCACATCTTCTTTATCTATTCATCTGTAGCAGGGCACTTGGGTTGCTTCCATGTCTTGGCTATTGTAAATAATGCCGCAGTGAACACAGGGGTGCATAAATCTCTTTGAATTGTTGATTTCAATTTCTTTGGATAAATACCCAGTAGTGGGATAGCTGAAAGGTATGCTATTTCTATTTTTAAGTTTTTGAGAAATCTCCATACTGTTTTCCCTGGTGGCTGCACCAGTTTGCATTCCCACCAGCAGTGTGTGAGGGTGCCCTTTTCTCCTTATCCTCTCCAACATTTGTTATTTTTTGTCTTGGGAATTATAGCCATTCTGACAGGTGTAAGGTGATCTCTCATTGTAGTTTTGATTTGAATATCCCTAACAATTAGTGATGTTATACATCTTTTCATGTGTCTGTTGATCTTTTGTATATCTTCTTTGGAAAAATGTCTGTTCATATCCTCTGCCCATTTTTAGATTGGATTATCTGTTTTTTTGTTGTTGGGTAGTATGAGTTGTTTATATATTTTGGAGATTAACCCCTTGTCAGATATATGATTTGCAAATATTTTATCCCAGTTGGTGGGTTGTCTTTTCCTTTTTTTTTTTTTTTGTGAGGAAGATCAGCCCTGAGCTAACATCCGTGCTAATCCTCCACTTTTTTTCTGAGGAAGACCGGCTCTGAGCTAACATCTATTGCCAATCCTCCTCCTTTTTATTTTCCCCAAAGTCCCGGTTGATGGTTGTATGTCATAGTTGCAGATCCTTGTAGTTGATGTATGTGGGACGCGGCCTCAGCATGGCCGGACAAGAGGTGCGTCTATTCGCATCCGGGAACCGAACCTGGGCCGCCAGTAGCGGAGCACGCGCACTTAACCACTAAGCCACGGGGCCGGCCCTGTCTTGTCGTTTTGTTCATCATTTCCTTTGCCTTGCAGAAGGCTTTTAGTCTCATGTAGTCCCATTTGTATATTTTTTCTTTTCTTTCCCTTGCCTGAGTAGACATGGTATTGGAAAAGATGCTGCTAAGACCGATGTCAAAGACTGTACTGCGTATATTTGCTTCTAGGAGTTTTATGGTTTCAAGTGTTAGATTCAAGTCTTTTATCCATTTCGAGTTAATTTTTGTGTATGGTGGAAGATAATGATCTACTTTCATTCATTTGCATGTGGCTGTCCAGTTTTCCCAACAGCATTTATTGAAGAGACTTTCCTTTCTCCATTGTATGATCTTGGCTCCTTTGTCAGAGATTAACTGACCACAGATGTGTGGTTTTTTTCCTGGGCTTTCAGTTCTGCTATATTGATCTATGAGTCTGTTTTTGTGCCAGTACTGTGCCATTTTGATTACTATAGCTATGTAATATATTTTCAAGTTAGGATTGTGATGCCTCCAGCTTTGTTCTTTCTTCTCAGGATTTCTTTGTCTATTTGAGGTCT